>NC_090925.1:539090813-539393844 GCF_040938575.1 Ambystoma mexicanum | reverse complement strand
TTCCTGCTGTTGCCATTTATGGCCATTTGGTACCCGCATGTGGTACCCTTATGGCAGTGCCTGGCAAATGCCTATCCATGCCTAATCAAAATCCCAAGCTGTTGGCTTTGCCAATGCATGTTGGCTTCCGTTTGTTTCCCTAAGTGAATGTGTATATGCCCAGATGTGGGTGTCTTGCTTGCTATGCCTAGGGAATCAAGCTGCACCTCACTGTGCTGGTCCAACAAGGCCCTACCTGAAAATGATATGGCTAGGTTGGCAAGTATTGACCAGTTTCAGATTTTCTCATGCATACTTACCAGTGGGGCTGCGACTTAAATAGAATGTATCTTTGTTTTTAGCCTAATCTATTCTGCCAGAACGTTTCGTGATTCAAACTGATAGGTACTGACTTGATAACCTCATTCTGTTTGAGTAACTTTACAGAATTTGCATGCAAACAGAATATAGAATGCTTGTTGTGGGATTTGTTTGGAAAGCATGATGTAAAGGTGTTTATGCAGTGCCGGAAATGAAACATGAACACCCGTTAAATAACATAAAATAAGAGCGTTTTCTATAATGTTGCGGGCAAAGTATAAAAGGTGCACATCTTTTATAACTAAAAAGCAGTATTTCAATATTTTCTAAAGAGTGCCATCAGAGGTGAATTTAACATCTGGACAAGGTTAAAATGCCAATGCCCCCCACCCCCTGTTCTACCCTCTCCCCTTAAATGCAAATAGCATGGCTGAACAGGCCCTACCATTGAGATTGTTTCTTTTTAACGTGCCTCACAGGCATATTATTTACAACAGGAAGTGCTATGATATGCTGATGATACTGTGCCTTTTCCCTTTATCAGATGACCACTCCAAAGACACTGAGGGCATTAAGACACTGAGGTCATTAAGGCCACATACAGCCAAATCCAGTTTATGCTGTATAATGGCCTAGCCCTGAATAACCAAAAACTGAGAATATTATCCTGATCAGTCCTATTGATTCTTTCAAATTGTAGACAGTCTGCTCCCTACTTTGAAAAAAGTGAAAACCTTGGGGATCACTATTGACCAATAGTTCTCAATGAGGTCCCATATCAGTGGCCTAGTGTCTAACTCAACCTACTACATTACACTTTTGACACAAATCAGACCATTCCTTGAGGCCTCCAGTTGTACCACCCTATCCAGGGCGATCATTGGGAGCCGCCCGGACTTCTGTGCCAGCAGTCTACTTGGGGTAGGCAAAGGAGAATTCAATTGTCTGCAAGTTGTGCAGAACAACGCAGTGAGGGTCGTTATTGGTATGCATAAGACAGATCATATTTCAACAGCAAGCAGAGCATTACATTGGCTCCACATTAGAAAGATAATCAAGTTTCATACCCTTTGCATTGCACATGCTTGCCTGTATGGTCTAAGCCCTTCTTATATGGCAGCACATTTGAAGTGGCTACCAAACAGGTGTAATCTAAGATCCAATAACACTGGGTTGCTTTTCACCCCAATGGCCAAGCTGGTACAGGTGCAAAATGAACGCTTCCCAGCCCCAATTCCTCACTTGTGGAATACTCTTCTGCCTGATTTGAGGCTGTGCGCCACTCTTCCCAGGCTGAAACGTGTCCTGAACACCTTTCTTTTCAGGTAAATTGATCCTTGGCCTCCAGTAGTTTCCCTCAGGTTTCTCCTGAGGCCTCTCTGAGCTCTATGTATTTATTGTATGTAATGTCAGCGCTCTTATGCCTCCGGAGCCACTGTCCTAGCGCTTTAGAAATAAATTAAAGATGAAAAAAGGTAAAAAGCCAGGGACCATTGCTGTGGCACATTAAACAAAAACAATTATATAGGGTTTTACGAAGCTGTTTGGGTGATTAGTAATTAAGGGGATACAGAACAAGCTGTGTGAAACAATAACCTTGTCATGCATTTCATTTCACTTTGTGGCTGTATCAGACTTTTTGTAAGTTCTCATTAATTGCTATGCTGGAGCTTATAGGCTTCCATTCAGGGTGGGGAAAATAAAGCTACAGTCATAGGGGATTATTTTCCAGGTCAAGCGGAGTGGAAGAAGTGGCACTAAATGCATTTAGCTCCACTTTTTATAAGCTGTAGGATTTTGTATGATTTGATAGGCGAAGTTGGAGAGCAGATCAAACTTAACAAGGTCCCCCTGCCAAATCCGATTGGTATTGCACCAGCATATATTTTTATGTTGGCAGAAAACCAATGGATTCCCATGGGATCTGCCTGACTTTTACACCTGACAAAATTGGACAGAGTCAAAAGGAATCCATTGTGGATGGCTCCCACAATCAGTGGTCGAAGTGTACGAAAAGAAGTATGGGAACTATGTTCCTTGCTGGCCTGCACCCACTCCCCACAAACCCCATCATCACATCCCCTCCCACACACAATACACACCACCAAAACACTTGCACCTGCTGTTTAAGGGAATGTTCAGTGCAGTGCACTGAAAGTGAAAGCTGCAACGTCTTCCTAAATTTTTATTTTAAAACGAAACCGTTCCGGAACGGTTTCTTTTTCAAATAAAAGTATAGGAGCTGTAAAAGGTCATTTAAAAAAGTAGAGGAGCACCACTCCCGTCCGCTCCCGCTCACTTCGACCACTGCCCACAATTGTTAATTGTGGAAGTGATTTACACTTTTCCAGACACGTAGTGGTAAAGTAAAGAGCAAAGGCGATTTTCGCCTGTGTTTTACTCTTTACTTTTCCAGTACTTGGTGGAAACAATTAAAATTAATGAATGGCCCCTTTTGCAAAAAAGTGCAAACAGGAGAATTCAGCTCCATGCAGTTTATAATTAAAAACAAAATGCCCCCCTTAATCTTTTCATCAAAATGTTTCTACAATGATGAATACATTGTCAGGTTGTTTTATCATGTGACTTGTGCATTAAGTAATCTGTATATAATTGAGCATTATTTTAGGTATTGAAAGCTAAAATTCAACATATATTTGTACCAACTTGAGCTCAGAAGATGTGTAGTATCTAAATTTCAGTCTAGTCTGAAATTATGGCTTTACCACTTAACCAAAGTGTGTGATCCTGAGCATTTTATTTTTCACTATGCCTTGCTTGTTAAAATGAGGTGCCCCTAGAAGTGATTCAGTATGCATTATAAGCTACTCCAAAAAGCCTCACTCATGGTTTAATGGATGGGCAGAACAGGCATTAGGACACACACATCTTACTTTGAAAATATCCTGGCCACATTTATAGAACAAATTTGTATCATTCAATGCCAAATCAAAGTAAACACATCAAGCAAAGAGACATCATGGACAATTGCATATTATAACCAGTGTATAAACAGTATGTTCCAGACAATGATGTACAGGGCCATGGCAGGGGAGCAAGGCCCTCTCCTTCATGCCACGCCCAACCAGGTGCGATACCAGGATGCCGGAAACCCCTCAACCAGCACCGTCTGCCTCCTGATGCAGCCCTAGCACTGTCTTGCACTCTCAACTCAATTAAAATGTGTTGAAAAAATGCAACAAAACTAACATTTTGTGTTTAAAATGTAATAATTTTGGACATGAATCATTGATGGGAAACATTCAGAATGGTACTACTCTAGGGGATCAGTTGGAAATGAGGGGGGGTTGTTGTGGACTGGGTGGGTGAAGGGAGGATTGTATACATGTGTATGCTATTGGAGGATATGTTTTTGTGCTCTAAATATTGTTAAGATCAACAAGGCTACATGTATTGATCGGGCATGGTATGTTCTGTTCTTGAAATAAAAAGACGTTTGAAAAAAAAGTAATTTTGTAGGAAATAAAATCTCCTATTCCTTACTTCAGTATTGTGGGGTTTAGGGGGGTATATCTTTCACAATAAGATGGAGGGAGCACAAGCATCTCCTCCGGGGTCTGCTGGGAGTAGCCACAGTGCTCAGGAAGTTTTTGTTGGGCAGAAACCATCTGAGATGGTACAAAGACTGGGGACCTCACTGCTCAGCCTCTCAGAGGAAGATGAGGAGGCATCACACGCAATTCTCCCAAGCCAGGCCAGGAAAGGTGTGCTGGGTGCTATTTTGAATAGGTGGAAGGGTAGGTAAATGGGAACGGTGGTTAGGACAGCTGTAGGAAGGTGTCTGGACGGTGAAAGGTGAAGGAGGATCAGATATAACAGAAAGGGTAGAGCAGATGGGAAGGGAAGATAGGTAGATTGAAGTTGCAACACTATTTGCCTTGCTTCTCTTTTACTATCTACTGTTTTTTATAGAGCAGTGCAAATGGGAAATCTGGATTCACGCCAGCACTTTGATTAAGGTACGCCTAGACCCACACCCAATGAAATGTGGGCCCCCCTGGTCAGAACCCTGGCCCACCCAGATGAAAATTTCTGGAGTCGGGCCTGGTCTCCCCTCCAAGACCAATCCATGAGGAAGAGATCTAACTCCTGCTGGAGGTCTGCCATTTTGGTGTTCGTGTGGTTAAAGTAGAGGTTAACAATTAGCAGATTAGCTTTAATAGTGGGCTGGAAGAGATTCACAGCCATAAGATTCTTAGAGTTCACCTCTATCTCATGATGTATGCAGTCACAGTTTAGATCTATTGCGATTGCCAGGCCTCCTGACAGTCTGCCTTGCTGTCCCCTAGTGGCCATTTTGTTGTGAATGTGAAACACTTCCAGCTCAAAAGGAGCACTCATGCCCTCTCATAAATGCCAACATTCTGTAGGAATCTTAAAGCTTCAAAAATAGTAATTAGCATAATGATGACATCACAGGAAGTGATATCACATTGATTTAACCCAATGAAATGATAGGGCATGACATCACAGGAAATGTGACGTGAATCTTGACCTTATGACATCACAGGAAATGACCTCAAGTGACATATGGCTTTGAAGAGATCACAGGAAACGACTGTCTAGTGTGGCCTATCCCAGATCCTCTGACCCATCATTTGAAAGAAATTTACCAAATAAGTGAGCTATGCGCACTGTGACCAGCTTCTTCCTCATTAACAAAGGTTTTCCCCTTCAAACATACCCATAGCAATGATATATACATTCTACATTAATTTGGGATTTTTAGAAGTTGATGAAACCTGATTAACACTTTATAAGATTATGACTTGCACTACTTCTTTAGGAATAAAACATTTTAATAGTTTTTCTTAAAACGAACATCTCTGTAAGTAAAAACAAACAAATAAATAAAGTGATAATATTCTCACTCAGTCAGTAGCTAAATGCAGTAACCTTTTAAATAACAAACTGTACAAAACACACAGGCAACTTTCAGTTTGCCACAGAGACTCACTGCCCTTGCCCAGGCCCAACTGAAGATGTGTGGGGATCCACTTCATCATACAGTTGGGTATCCCCCTGGAGTGGAAAACAGTCAGAGGCATCTGTGAGGTGCATACATTACAAGGGAGGTAAACAAATACAGCTGGAGGTTAATTGACAAAGATTATCTTGTGTAGGCCAGCCAGCAAGAAGCTGAAACTCGAAAATACCCACCGAAAAGCCATAAATCCTTCTATGTCAGAAAGGGCCTGCTGTGGAGGAACGGGTGTGAAAAGACAATGAGGTGATAACACTTCTGTATATCCCGAGGAAAGTGATAGCTGCAAGGGCTCCTGCAAAAGCACATTGTAAGGTGAGTGCTGAAAAGCACACATTTTAAGCCCCAGAACAAAAGTAATATAGAAATAAATATATTGTTGTGTTATAAGGGTGCTGACTGGCAACATAGGACAGTTGCTTCCCACCCTCCCCCTGAGGCTCAATGCATGGCCCTTTTCAACTGAAAAGGTAGAAGGCCCTGATGCTGTCCATGCCCTTGAGTAATCGATTGTCAAATATTTTTAAAAAGTATAGTGGTGTGAAAAGGCAATGAGGTGATAACACGTCTCTATACCAAAAGGAAGTGACGGCCGTAATGGCTCCCACAGATGCAGTTGTAAGGCCAGCGTGCAAAGTGCATATTTAATGCCCCATAACTTTGAAGGTAAATATATTGCTGTGTTATTGTTGACTGGCAACATGGGGCAGTTGATGGGGGGCGGGCGGGCGGGGCCTGAAGCTCATGCATGGCCCCTTTCAATTGAAAAGGTGGAAAGGCCTTGATGCTGTCCAGTGTGCCCATGGGCCAGAGAAGTACCGCACCCAGGCTCCTTCTCACACTCTCAGCAGTCCCTGCATGAGCCAGGGAGACAAAAGCCACCACAGACCCTCACCATCCCCATTTCAGTGAAAGGGAGCTGTGTGTCATGTCAGCAGTCCCAGATACTAGAAAGAGTCTGACTTCGGGTTCCACTTCCTGTGTAATGTACATAGAGAGAGAACATAAACTGCTGATTACCTGGTCTTTTTCTTGTGAGACAGCATCTTCTCTCTGGTTTTGTCAAGCAAGCATTGGTTTCATGCGGAAACAATGAACGGCATATGGATCATATATTTTCAGCTGATAAAACAGGGTTCAAAGGACCAATTGTGTAAATCTTGTCGCATTACCATTAAATGCACGTTCATTGGCTAAACTTGCTTGCCATGTGATTATGGTTCCACCTTTGTAAATGCTTTTTTCACATCTAGTTCCCCTGAAACAGGATTGACTAGTGGATAGTGATAATATTGGACATTCTCCATCGGGATTATCTTTTATGCGCACTATTAATCTTCCTTGAAGACTCTTTTTGGTAAAGACTGCGGTGAGTATTGCTCCACAGTACTGAGCAGGCCCTTGCTGACTCAGTAATCATGAGTATGGTTCTTCCCAGCACAGTTGACGAACGTGTAAAGTACCTAGGTGGTAACTAATCAACATGGCTGCCAATTCTTTAGTGTCACAATACCAGATCTTATACTGATTGCTGTACATTATCACAGGATTACCAGACTGTCACTTCCTTTGTTGTGAGTAGGGTGAAGTACTTGCTGAGTAAGACCTAATTCAGTAAAGATATTAGCCACGCTAGATGCGTATGTGTCTTTAGGGTCATTAAAGCCTAGGTTCATGTCCCCTAGTAGGAGGACTTCAGAGGAGTTTTTTAAGTTATTAGATAAGATGTTAGAGATATCTTCCTCAAAGGTTCCGATGTGGCCTGGAGGTCTGTATATCAGGAGGATCGTGAGAGTCTGGGAATTGTTGATAGTGAGCTTAGCTGTGAGATTTTCACATGATTTAAAAAAGCTCCTAAAATGGTGTAGCCATTAGGGATAGCCAGAGAGAGGGTTGGGCCTGCGGCTGCATGTAGCCATGATTCGGTCATCGCTAGGAAGTCAAGGTTTTCTGACTGGATAATGCCAGATATCTCAGTTGCATGTGTGACCAGCGATCTGGCATTTATTAAAGCGCCCTTGATGTCTGGGTTGGAGGGTACTAGAGAAGGTGAGACTTCGATATATTGGGTCTTGGAAGTGATATGATTGAATGACTCATATGCTGGTCGAGGGCTGTGGTGGTATTTTTTGCTGATATTGGGGATTTTAGTATGTAAGTTAGTTGTCCTACGATTAGGACTGGCGAGAGTTCTTGCTAGAGGTTTGTATAATTTGGCTAATCTTGCGCGGAGTCTTTCATTTCTAGCAGTAGTATTACAAGGTTGGGAGTCGTACAATGGAGACAGTTGGGGTACGGTGTTAGGTTTAACTGACCATTGAATGTGGGCCAGGCTATTTGTGAGGGTCATGGACTGTGCCATTGTGGGGTTAAGAATAATATAGAGGTAGAGAGCTGAGGGAGTAATATATATACAAGCTAAGGATATTAATATAGTAGAGGAAAGCAAAGGGCTCCTTAATATGCACATTTTAAGTATTGGATCGGTAAGGCCGTGATCCAAAGTACACAATAAATTATTTTGTCACAGAATGGGCTAATACAAGTTATCACAAAATAGGCTAAAGGGAGTTATCAGAAAATAGTCTAATGCAGGTTGTCATAGAATAGGCTTTTTCAAATTGTCACTGAATAGGCTAGTGCAAATTATCACAGAATAGGCTAAAGCAAGTTGTCAAAGAGTAGGCTAGTTCAAACAGTCACAGAATATGCTAATGCAAATTATTACAAAATAGGCTAATGCAGGTAGTCACTGGATAGGCTAAAGCAAGTTGTCACAAAATAGGCTAATGCACGTTGTCATAGGATAGGCATGTTCAGGTTGTCACAGAATAGGCTGGTGCAAATTATCACAAGATAGGCTAGTGCAAATTATCAAAAGATAGACTAGTGCAAATGATCACAGAATAGGCTGGTGCAAATTATCACAAGATGGGCTAGTGCAAATTGTCACAGAATAGGCTAATGCAAGTAGCCATAGGATAGGCTAATGCAGGTTGTAACAGATTGGGCTGATGCACGAGACAGCAAGATTATGTTCGTTCAAACTGCGCAGTTCGAATGACACAGTGGCTAGCTCAAGTGGTATAGGCATACACAAACCAAATAACATAAGGCTAATGCAGAATTAGATTGTTTGGCATAAGGTTGGGTTGCTCCATGTGAGTTCCATTAGGTGCACGCATGTGTAATATATATATAGTCATTAGTTATAGGGTTGTCTGAGGAGTGCCAGTAATACTAGGTTGTCCCTGGTGTGTGAGAGGAAGCTGAGCTAGCAAGCTCGTGGCAGTAGAGGTGTGCGGGCGTGCTCCCTAGGCCACACTTGTATGTGCACTGTGTTTGGAGGTAAGGGAGCAATTACAGCGCTTACGGTTAGTCGACATTGGAGACACTGGAGATGCCTTGCCGTAGTAGAATGCATATAATTGTATTGGGACCTGGATAGGCTCTTTGGCGCCCACCGGCGCAAACAGGGGCAAACAGAGCCCTAGGTGGCCTTTGGTAGGGCCGGCTTTTCCTCCTGCCAGCGGATACAGGGCAATTTGTGAACAGTTGCTTAGCAACCAAGGAGATGCTAAGCCTCGCCATGGGGCTGCCTTGCGCCTGACATTTTGTTTTACAAAACAGTGTTGGAGCGCGTGCAGGCGTGGAAACTTGGCTGCCTGGGTGAAACGCGGCTGTGGAAATGGGTAAGCTTGTAGATGCAATGTAGATCTCACCAGGGGCATCTATTAATATGGGGATCTCACTATATGTGAGTGCTTCTCATCGCAGGCATCAGGAGATCAGTTGCGTAGGGTCATCAAGTTGCAACATGGGTCTGAGGCTGCTTTGGTCCTCCGGTGCTTGGGGGTAGGTGGGGGCTCCTGCCATCACCACCTAGCTGCTCTGCTGATTCTGAAGAATGAGGGGGCAAACAGGGCCTAGGTGGCCTTTGGTAGGGCCGGCTCTTCCGCCTGCCGGCGGATACAGGGCAATATGTGAGCGGTTGCATAGCAATCAAGGAGACGCTAAGCCTCGCTATGGGGACGCACATATGAAGACTTCATAAAATCCTCATTTGTTGAAGTACCAAAACAAGATTAAGTGAAATTATATTAATGGAAATGAACCTTCGACCCAAAAGACAAAAGGAAAAGAGGTCATCTAGTCCAAAGAAACTGTCAAGATGATCTTGAGTGGGCGTTTGGTTGAAGGGGCAGCACACACCACCTTCTGGCTGCTGCATACACTCGTCCACTTCTTGGAATGTCCATGGTAGAACATACCTCTGAGATATGTAGCTACCACGTGAGCGATTGAAGGTAGGGCAAGGCAGTATGCCAAGGTCTTCGCCAGCATCCACTTGGATGTGGAAACCAAGAGGTTATTGAGTCGTCACAGTACTGTAAACGTCCCACACTGTTCCCTGCAGAGGGGAGACTTTGGGTAGCAGTATTTAAGATTTAAAAATGTTTTTGCGTGTGTAGATTTAATATAGCTCATGCCTCAGTGGGCTGAGTTCCCATTAAGATATGTGGTTGACCTCAAGTCTTGTGTTCCAATCCCAGTAAAATAGCTCAGTAGATTAATGCACTGACTGTAGAAATCTGTGTGCAACCTGGGGTTTTCATCCCTGTAAGTAAATTCAAGGGGTTAATAATGCTACAGACATGTATGTGTAACCTGAAGATGGCAGGTTGGAATGAAGCACGTCTGGTGAGTGGGGTAATGCACCTGCAGCGATCTGCCTGTTAGCTGCAGGCCTACATTTCCAATCCCAGTAGGAAAGCTCAGTGGGTAAACACACAAGCTACAGTGATTTGTGTGCATCTAGCGTGTTGTAGATTCTAATCAACAAGTAAATGTGACTGTTGCAGAGCTGTGTTTGTCCCCTGTGGGTTATAGGTTCTGATCTCAGTAAAGTTGCTCCAGCGAGTAGCACACCCACTACAGAGACCCATTAACTGCAGTATACTTGGTCTAATTCTCATAAAATAGCGTTTCACTTTCTGATCTCAATAAGGCAGCTCGGGTTGTTAATGTGACTGCTGCAGAACTCTGTGCCCTCCATTTCCCAGATTCTGATTACAACTGGGTAACTCAGGGAATAATTCTCCTTCTGCAGGCAACTACCAGTAAACCGTAGTTACAGGTCTTAATTCGAGTAAAATCATCCACTGTCAAGATCTGTGCCTGCTGGTAAGAGGATCGCACCCTGGCAGGATAGCTCAGTTAGGTCGGCCTAGGCTACACAGATGTTATGTTGGACGGCATTTGTAACGTGCACCCGTGCTCAGCAGGGAGGTGACACGAATCGAGGGGTGGGGGTGTAAGGACTTTTCTGTAAAGGCATATCCCCATTTCGTTTACAGTTCTCCCAGTTTCCTTGTAGAAAACGAGAGCACATAAAACCAACCAACACCCATCGATTGCATTCTCGAGTTGTTAAAGTACCTGCATCGGGAGGCATTGTGGAAAGTACAATTGAATGCAAGTATCAAAGGTACATGCCCATACATGCCCACACAGCATCACTGAGCACCAAGAAGCTGCCAAAAAAACACTTCCTATAGTTTCAATAGTCTATCTTCACTTGTTTATCCGCCTGTTTTAAGATGTAATTGTTCTGCACTGATCCACAATTGTTCTTAAACACTGCTTAAGTGCACCTATTTTTACCAGGGACTACTCCGAGGTCCTTAATCTAGGTGCACTCGCCTTCGTTTTGTTCTCCAACAATTATACCCGATGAAATATGTATGTTAGATTTTCAATGTTATACCCTCCTAAGTGAAGAAAAATCAGCTTGCTTTTCAGTCCTCCCACCTCCAAGGTCTCATGCTTTCGAAGGGTGGTGCTACTTTGAGACCCCAAAACACCTATATCTCTCAGGTCTACACTGATGTTTTGGACTACAACTAACATCATCATTCAACTTTGACTATCCTGTGGAAGCCTGAAGGGAGATGTAATCCAAAAAACATCCGAAGAGGCCAAGGTTTCAGACCACGAAAAGGTCAATATTGGTGTGCAATGTTCAATGTGGCACTGAATCCTGGCACATATTATGTCAAAAGCCACTTCTAAGAATTTTGTCTATTACTTGCTAAGTTGCTATTTTACACAATGCCCCGAATTCACTAAGCACATTTTTTGACTGTGAAATACACCTTGGAAAATGGAGTATGTTACGTATGTTGAAGTTACACGATTCTCCAATTCTCCAACAGGTGTACGTACACCCAATTCACCAAAAGATGAAATTGGATCCGTCCAGGGATCAAGTTGAGGGACTGGGTACACACAGGTGGACGCCGCCCGTCCCCCATTTATTTCAGTACAATGAAAAACATTGGATGTCTTTTCTGAATTTATGCCAACGCCAGCAATTGCCAGGTTCGCAGGCTGAATACTTCACCCCTGCACCATATATCCTGATGGGAAATAGCAGGCAACTAAACTTGAAATGTCACATTTCAGGCCCGCATGTTCCAGGGGAAAACATTGGTATTGATTCTTGGAGTTTGAAACTTGCGCACCTTTTATTATTTTCAAAAGACAATTAGAAGGACATATCCTCTCCTTTTGTGTGTCTTGATTTTATGAAAGGCAAATGCCAATCATCCTGTTCAATTTCTGTGGTTATGCAAAGCCAATTGAATGACATTTGCATATTTCATCTTGATATGCTAATTTCTCCCGACATCACATCGCATTCCGTATGTTAGAGACCCCCACTTTTTTTTATCTGTCGACTTTACGTCTATCTTAACTCACCCCCTGAAATATAGCGAAAATGCCATAGCAATGAAAAGAAACCGACACAAATGTGCACAATTCAGGTAAAAGCGAGTCAGAAAGGGGAGAGTGCCAGAGTCGCTTGAAACACTCTGCCCTTCTAAACACCTGCACTAATACCTCCACACGATTCCTAAGAAGGAGTTACTGCCAAGCAATACGAGTTATGAATCTGTGTAAGTTACGCAGGGCAAACCCTTGTAAACGTCTTACTTTCACTGAACAGGCATACATGTCTTGGGAGGATAGCTCAGCGGCAACGTGCTCACCTTGGAAACAAGCCAACACAGAGCAACACAGGTTAGATCCCCAAGTCCAGCTTAGAAACCTCTGGGTATAAATAACCTATCATATCATTATTAGGAAACCACACTAGAACATTTGTAGCACCCCACGCTGATAGTGATTGTTATCTTAAAGTTAATAAAACAATTGATTCACTTACGGCCCATTTTATTGCAGCTCTGTCTGACCTAGGTCTCCCGATCAACTTGTTTCAGAACCTACACATCGGTTAGGCAATACGCTTGATTTGGTTTTTGCTCCTGTGCTGGCCTTTCTTGACAGGTACTCTCATGGTATAAATCCTTGCTAAATGACTGCACCCAATCTCTTTTCTTTTCTCCTTTCTGCTCTGAACCACTGCCTCTGTCCTGCATGGTTCCTCAAGGCTTTGCTTTTTCCCTCATTTGATTCAACATCTATATTCAGCCCTTGGTCGGTCTCATCCACTCCCATAGCTTCTGGTACTACTCCTATGCTAATTCCACCCAAATCATTGTGCGGTTGGATTTTACTCAGCCTGACACTGCATCTCAGCTACGGAGTTGTTTGGAGGCTGTGGGGTGTTTGATGAGTGATAACTGGCTGAAGTTAAATGGGGACAAGACAGAGGCACTGGCCACAAGCTCTGTTTTGCTTCTTCTCTGTGGACATCAGACTACTGGCCATCAGCTCTTGGGCCACTTCCTACACCAGTCTCAGTGGTTAAAGATCTAGGGGTTAAACTATTGGCTTCTATTTCATTGGCGGCTGAGGTAGCCTCTGTCTGTCATAGCGGCCATTTTCAACTTAAGACATTACCTAAGGTTCTACCTTTTATTCCTCCTAGGTTTCATGCTCCGGTTGTCGCCTCCCTGCCATGCGCCCACCCCAGTCACATACCAATGGTCGTGTATAAAGAAGCTTCTCACCTGCTTGAGGGGATGGAGGTTATACCCGCAGTGGTGCCGGCGCCATGAAGACAAGAGGACCGGATGCAGGTCGCGGCCATTAGGTGCCACCATCTTGAACACAGGTTGTATGCGCAGTATTCCCAAGATACGATCCACGCATGCACAATGGATTGTCAGCTACGGTTGCCCGGCAATTGATTGCGGTCAGAAGGACATTGTTACCAGACTATAGAAATATGTTGCCATTTTTCAAGTTCCTGTACAGCCTTGGCCCATGACTGTTGGACATCAGCTAATCTACACAGGCCGACAACACCTTTTTAAGTAATCCATGCACTCAGCATTTTTCATCGACATCAGACCTGCTTGTTAAACAGAGCCTCAGCAATAGCAGCACATCTTTGATCTAGCACGTCTTGCCACTGTCACAGGCACCAAAGCACACAGGCCCACAACACCATTTTAGAAAATCAATCCACTTGAGAGAAACCTTCATAACCTTTATTTTCAGAAACGTTTAGCATCAGTGTGAAGGGAAAAATGGAATATGCACAGTGGCTCACACTACTACTGCTGATTTTCTATATGGCCAAATGGGTACACTCTGGTCCTTTTATGCATTATATGGGTAAGGTGATGAAAGGAGGCAATCAGAGAGGCCCAGAATTTTACCCTCTCAAAATAGCCATTTATAAAAACCCTTTTCACTCTATTCAAAGGAAGCACCTGTGCGTCTGTCCTGTACAATAAAACAAGAGATTTAAAACATTTGGGGACAGTTGGATTTTTTACATCCACCTACAAGGTGAAGGTATAAATAGGAGAATTTCTGCGAAATATCTGCCTAAAATACTACCTCCGGTATTCCTGTGGAGATACCGCCAATGGTATTTGATCAAACCCTGAATTGGGTGGACGGTAAAATCAACAGCATTTGCCAAATACTGACAATTTTACTGTTGCCACCGAAATCTGAATTACCTCCTAAACTGTGATTGTTTTTTTAAAAAGCAGGGGCGAGGCGCGCTCTCCAATTCCTGGCCAATATATTACCTGAACAAGTATCCAAGAACAAATCACAGGGTTAAATCCCAAAGTGCCCAAAATATTCACAGGGTTAAATCCCAATAAGGTTCACAGGGTTAGTCCCCTTCTTGCACTGTTGTACTCCTCCAAGCGCTTTCGTATCTGCAATACTCATCAGGGAGGCTGAGTTGCCATTCAATTCAGGTGAAACCAATATAAATGCAGTTGCAGTCTCAAGGAATTATGGTCAATGTAGTGAACCCCTTTAAACAATTCAGGTGACCAGTGAAAGACTCCCCTCCAACACACACATCAAACCCTTAGCAGTGGGAGGGGGGAAACCATGACTATGGCTCTCCAGTGTAGGGCAAAATAACCCTGGTGCTGCAGCCTCTGGAGTCCGGATCTCCACAAGTTAATTGTTCAAAAAAGCAGGGGCGAGGCGCGCACTCCAATTCCTGGCCAATATATTACCTGAACAAGTATCCAAAAACAAATCACAGGGTTAAATCCCAAAGTGTTCAAAATATTCACAGGGTTAAACACAGCCTCCCTGAAGAGTGTTGGGACATGGAAGCGCTAGGAGGAGGAGAACAGCAGCACAAATGCAGCAGAAGGGATCCAACCCTGTGAACATTTTGGCAACAATTGGGATCTAACCCAATGAATTGGACACTTTTGGGATTTAACCCAGTTATATATTTTTTCTTTCTTCAGGTAGTATATTGACCAGGAATTGAAGTGCGCGCCTCACCCCCTCTTTTTTACATGTGATTGTTTTTTGTTGATTAATTTGTTCAGAACACTCTTCTCTTAAGTGACAAACAAAAACACACATGCAAATCAACTTCATATTCAGAGGCACTATTGTAAGAATGAAGCTGACTGATGTTGAGACCCATTGGAAAATGCAGGCCCATTCAAAACATTGGTTTCCAACATAAAGCCTAGTGAGTGAAAAAAAAGTTCCTCTTTCAACTTTGCCAAAATGGATAGGCACTCAAGTGAAGGAAATGTGCCTGAGAAACTGCTGGATGTGCCCAATTCATGGCAAAAGACATGTGTGGCTGAAAATGCTGTTTTCATAAAATATGAAAAGCTACAATTTCACTTAAAGAGACAGATAGCTGCATGTTACATTGACTTCAATGCAGCACAAGACTGTGATCCAGAAATCTAAAGTGAAGCCAAGCACTTTGCATTAAAATAAGAGGCCTACTTGTTTAAAAGTGGGCACTGGTTTCCCATGTCAAATAATGGCCTATGTGTGGGCAATTCAAAAGGAACACTCATGTCTTTTCAACCGTCAGATCAAAGAAATATGTTTACCCATGGAAAGAAGGCCCGAATGAATGTATGGAAATAAAATGTATGACAAGTGAAACAGATATTTTGATTTAAAAAGACACTGCTTTCAGCTTGCAAATGTGATTGTAGTTTGTTTTTGCAGTATCCCCTTTGAACTGCTGGACAGTGTATCTAGATCTCTGACCCCAGAGATCTTTGCCGCGATGCATACCAGTAATGCAGGTCTGTATCAGCAAAATGCTAAGAAATCCACTTTGGAGATCAAACTCATGGAGGGGTCAGATAAGGAAACACAGGCCTGACCTCGCTCCCAATAAACTGTGCATTACGCATCAAACAAGAGGCCTTCTCAGACACTTAATTCCAGAGCTGGAATACATTGAGCCACACAGATGACCAAGTCATGTGACTTTGGATAAAATGAAACTGGGTTTTGAGAAGTGGAAACTCAAGAATGGCCCATATTATGTCTTGCCATTTGATTAAAACTGGACTCCTGTTTCCTTAATAACAGGAGAATTATGAGGCACAATGAGCTCATCCAGGGCTCACATAAAAGATCACAAAAAGTCTGTCAGATTATGTAACTATTAATCATATGCTATGTGTATAATTTCATTTAGAGATGAAAATGGGTTTTTGCTACTCCTAATAATGTGAAAAAATCCCAAACCTGGTGAGCTGATAGAAAGTAAAATGTATTTGTGTTTTGTGAAGTTTGATGTTAATAAATATTTCAGCTCATGAGTAAACCATGAAAAATGATACCTCCTCCCAGGAAGGTTGTGCAGTGATACAATTAGTGTTCCCCGATACATCAAAAATTATAGAATTCAAAAATATATATGTTTATAAAGTTATCTGAAAGGAGAAGATAGTTGCCATGTAGTGAGATTCTTAGAAAACCAAATATGTAAACAAATGTTATTTGAAATGTTGCAGTTCTCAAATACCCATTATCCATAATCCAGACCTCCTAAAACTCCATGTCCTATTGGCTGGTTGTGGGCGGATTAGTGGGAGGGGAGGAAGAGAGGTGTCCAATCTGTAGCGTGTGCCTATTCATAATATGTAAGTGTCATCAGCACTATATAATATCAGTTTTCAATCTAAAGAGGAACAGAAGGACAAAAGAAGAGAGCAGACAGATAAGCTAAGACTGACAACAACAGAGAGCTGATGAAAAAAGAAGGCTAACACCCAGGAGAGCAGATTGACTGGAGACCCTGGGAAACATGTTGGGGACCTCTGCCTGGAAGCTAGGAGCCCTATCTGAGAGAGACCTGTTTCTGGAAGGACCTTGCTATGAATAAAGACCAGAGGTGTGAGCTGTCTACCCATTCCCGAAAGAGGTTCTGAAATCTGGCTGACCTCCTGAGCTGAAAATAGAGATCTCCTATGTTAGTAGATATATCTCCAAAGCTATCCATTGCATTGGGAATTACCTGCCTTAATCCTTTCCATTTAATTTCCATGTAATTATATGTGAGGGGTGACACTATGTAGACCCTTAGCGCATTTAATTAAAGTTAATTCAATTAATTCTCAGATGGAAAAGATAAATGATTTTTGTTACAATTTGAAACTAACACATTTCATGCCCACTGTGTTACAGCCATTATAGTCAATAAAATAATTGGATGCCCTATGTTCCTGTAACTGCCGACTTCCTTACAGAAGAGGGGTGTCCTTAATCCCAAAATAAGAATCCCTAAAACTCTGACTTTCAAGTGAATGTGGTGTGTGCAATACGAATTTTCCCTTTCATTCCAAAGAAGAACTCCCAATGGCCTGTATTTCATGCGAATGTGTGTTCTCCAAACCATTTTCCCATTGAGTACATTTCCCAAAACCTTGCCTTTCAAATAAAAAGCCCAAACAAAATTCCTATTATATTCCAACTCCCTGTACCTTGCCTTCAAACCAAAGGGATCATATATAACTGATGCCTGTGGGTGGGGGGCTGCTGGGAGAATAGAACATTGTGATAAACCAAGCAATCACTGTGTGCTGTTAAGGGTTCCTATCTGTTAATGCGCAATGAAATCCTAGGTGTTTTTTTTAATTAAAATTCAACCTGTGTTTGTTGTGGTATCTGAAAATCTATTGAGAAAGCCATGTCAGTTAATTGATGCCAGTAATTTGCATTTGGGAGTATTGTGTTGTGCCACAGCATTGGTGGCTTATTTTATTGTAATTTGTTTATTAATCATTGTAGAATTTTAAATAAATATATACCAGTATTTCTATAAACCGGCCTGGTTCCTAGCTTATCGGTGATGCAGAGAGTATCTGCTGAATTGAGAGTGACTGTGACAGATATATAGATATAAAGTCACATGAAAACAGATTCATACTTCCACCTATTCTTTACACTATGACAAGTACACTGAAGCACATTAACCCAGTCACAGAAACTGAAACCCCCACACACACCCCACCTTATTTGAAAATGCACATAAATATAATAGGTCTCTCTTGCTGCATGGGGGCACAAAAGAGCAACATGGGGGCACAAAGAAGCAATGTTCCCTCGCCATCTTTCATTCTGCAAAATCAAAGTGCAGACCCTATAGCCACAGTTACCAGCAGGACCTTGACCATGGCTTCATGTCATGCCTGGCACAGACTGGTTGGCAAATCAAGATGGTCTACTGTTTATCTGTAGGCCAGGGCAACAGAAGGTGATAAGGAGCAAGGAATTGGCTTGGTGGGATGGGAAATTAAGGGGCATGAGTGGCAATGAATTGGTGACTCAGCAATGTGGGGTAGGTGTGTACAAGGTAACTGAAGGGGCCTGAATTAATATTTAAAGGATGGAGAAAAAGGGGAATGGAGGTCTGGAAGTTAATTGTAAGAAACAGGGTGGCATTGAGAATGTGGTGCAAGGGAAGGGAATACCAGAGGATGATGAGGAAGGACAATAGGGTAAATGAGATGGAGGTACACATCTGGAACTGTAGATCAGCAGCTTGACTGTTGCTGAGATCTATCTCTGAATTAACAAGGGGCTCCTGGGAGTCCCTCTGCCAGACATTAATCTAGGTTACGAGAGCCTTACTCAGATTCTTTAGCTCACTATCTTTCACTATGTTTCACAGAGGAGAAATATCAGGCAGTCCAGCACAGAAATGCTAGGCAAGTCTCCTCTGAACAAGAGTACCAACAGCATCCCCAGACACGTGTTTCCATCTGGTTGGACCTCATCAGCAGGGTGGAGTTGTGCTTCTCTAAGAATAGTGAACAAGGGGTCCACGCCTGGATTCCCCTAGTAACTTAGGGTGAGAACCAAAGTTACTTACATTATGCAATTTAACAAAGAGGGTCCTGGGAGTCCCTCTATCAGACATTAGTCCCAGGTAGGAGAGCCATACCCAGATTCTTTAGCTCACTATCTTTCACAGAGTAGAAACAACCTCTCGTAACCGGGACTAATGTCCGGCGTAGGGACTCCCAGGACTATGGTTTATGGGTTTATACTCTATCATGTTACTCTACAATGTTAACAATGTGTGTTAAGCATTCTGATGCGGAGGCAGGATGACAAGTGAGGATCTTATGCTATGGGGTGTGGGTACACAGGGTGCAGGTATGTGATTTTTATTGTGGGCTGAGGAGGCAGGAGGACAGGCATGCGTCTTTTGCCATGCCAGCTCATGCTTGACTCTGAGAGAAAACGCATCTAGACCCCTAGTTCAGCAATGGCTCAGCTCTGTCAATGAATTTTCTAGCTTTGCCACCTCTTTGCATTGTTCTAAAATGAAAGATGAGATGGGATGGTGGAGATGTAGCCTGCAGTCACATTACAAACAGTAACCCATTGAAAACAGGGTTCGAACTCCAGCTTTCCAATGTCACCGATTTCATACTCCTGGTGTAATAATTTGGTAAGTGGGAGAGATTCCAGGGGTCCAGGTTTCTAAGAAACCACAAACTAACTGAAAAATATGTAGCATATAAGAAAAGTAATGTGAATAATGTCTACTATACCCTTAAGAAAGTGTGGGAGGGGAAGAGGTTGGTATTGAGTTTAATTGTTGTGGAAGTTTGGACCACTGCACTGTGGGCTTGGGCCACTTAACTATAGGCCATAAAAGTAAACTCTCCCACCAGGCCTCCTGTGATTGTGGTGCTGTGGGTCCCTTAAGTAGATGCCATAGCAGCAGCGAAACATGTGTGTTATCTGCGTCACTGGCAGGTGGAAGGTTGACTTTAAGCATGTCGGAATGACAAATGTGAGCCAGCGATGATAACGTGCAAACCCAACAATAACCCCTCCCCCCAGCTCGGACAAAGAATTCTGAAGGGAATGACTCACGGTAAGAGGTCAGGAGAGACTGGTAGACTCTGTGGCGGTTTCCGATTTGAGGATCAACACACAATGATAGTCCATTCATATCTCCAAAACAAACAGCGTGCAGGAAAGCTGAAAGCTTCTCGTGGGAACCCACTGGCACCGCAACGCACCTGTTAAAAGCAGGTTAGCAACAAGCTATCTAAAGTGAGGCACAGCGGCCAACGGATTCACCATCTGTTTCCCAGCAGAGCCTGCTGTGAACTCCCGTGGGAATGGAACACCCTAGAAGATGGTTGGGAGGGAGGCCGGGTCTGGAGGACTGGGGTGACCTGCGTAACCTACAGCAGGCTGTTTTAGTTGCTTCGTGCGCTAAGAAACCATACTGCAGTCAATCAGAAAGCATGAATGGTTGAGATGATACATTTTAAAAAAATCCCCCCTGCTGTCCTGCCTTTGTCAGACAGACTGCATGACCAAAATGAGCAAGCCTGCTAAGAGAGCTTGCATCGTCATCCTTTCCATCTGAAGGTGGTCTGTGTTTGGACTTAGGCAAGTGCCACATGCTAAATGAGTACATTCATGGAATATTTTTACACATTTGAGTCATCATTTTGAACCACACAGCAATAATAAGCTGTATGTATGCATTAAAGAATAAAACACATTAAAACATCACAATTCCAACTCATTCAGCACCAAGTTAATAATACAAGTTAAAAAAAAAACAATAGTAACATTCTCGACATGTTTAAAATACTTTTAACAATAAGCTTCTCGTGTCATAATGAAAATCTTCGATTTAGTGCTGTTAGAGTTGACATCCCACAAACTCAACTGCATATGCAACAGTCTCAAGTCCAGTTCTATTGAAGAGAATTTGTATCAGCTTCTGTCTCAACACCTCGCGGGATAAACCCCAAGCACGCTGCGTGTAGTGGGTCACTACATAGGTCATTTCAGGGCAAGCTGTACTCAGGTGGGCAGGCAGGAGAGCCTTGCACATGACGCCACTAATACAGGTTTGCAGCATCTCCTTCCTAGGACTTGTTATGCAGGACATACAAAAAGGCATTTGAAAAGCCAAATGATTTGACTTTTGTGTCATAATGTCACTATGTTATGTTATGTTATGTTATTGTGATTTATACCGTGCGCCGCTGCCATTTTCATGGTCTCCAAGCGCTCTGCCTGGCGAATGCCTAATACCTATACACAATCCAAAACAGCCATGTAACACACAGATAAAACACATGTGGCTGGAGGCACATTTGGTTAAGACACTGACAGCTGCAATTAAGAAATTAACTCTCAACAAACTACTTAATAAGGATCTATGTGATTATTGCGACCCTCACAATTGTGATGGGCGAAAATGATGGCTTTTTTTAACCCCTTTATACAACATATATATGGAGGGGGGAGACCCCCCCGCAGCTGCCCCATATTAATATTATATTTTATACCCCTCCACATATATATGTGGTGTAAGGGGGGGTCTAAAAAAAAAAAGTCGGCATTTCGGCCGTCGTAATTGTGAGGGCGACATTTTGGTACGATTCCCTTAATAACACTACGAGACCAAAGGTTGAGGTTAGTGCTTGAGAGAGCTACCTGAAAGTAATCCCCAGAGGATGTGTTTTGGGACGGACAGGGCAGATAGGGTGTGGGGATCGCCTTAGGGATTAGCATGGCCGTGATCAGTCAGTGGGCACTTAAATAACTAAATAGCACCCACAATCATATCACATGTCACCTCCCTCCAAGCACTACTATAATACAAAAGTTGCAGTTCATAGCCAAAACTAAACATTAATTACTGTTTCCTGATTTAAGCACCCATGAGGGCACAAACCGTCCAATGCTTCAAGCCCAGACCATTTTCCTGTATTCACCATCTCCTTGTGATTCCCCAGCCTTAATGTGTGTACAGTTCCTTGATCTCAGGGAAGACCATTATTATTCAGGTATTTTTCCAAAGAGTAAACTTCTTGATTTCAAAGTAAGCCCGGCATCTGGGATTATCACACCCATTTTCAATAGCACACCCTCCATTCCCCTATATTTTCCTCCTGAATAATAATAGTGTCACCTCATGCTAGTAGTCTCTGGAGACAGGATTTTATATGCGAATGCCAAGCAAATGTATCAGCAACTCTTGTTCCTCAAACTTCCTTGAAGTTCCTTTTAATAAAGATGGGACTTTGTCACTTTGTGTTCTTCCACCATAATGAGGGTCACTTTTGGCATCTCTTTTTTAAAAACTTTTTTAGTACTGTGCGCTGACCAAAATAATTTATACAAAATTCATATACTATTTACACAAAGCTTATGCACAAGTGAAATATAAAAATGTTCAATAGCAATAGAATACACCAATAATTTACACAATTTAAAATCTAATATCCAAAATAATGATCTTAAAAATTAGTTACAATTTATGATTCCTCTTTCTTTAAGCATCCGTAATACTTCAAGTGTTAAGAAGGACGAATCTTCAGTTCTCAATCTGTCCCAAAATTCCTACAGGTTCAGCCTATGAATCTTATGAACAAATCGGCCTAAAACATTTGTCGAAGTCCAATCAAACCCTGACATTCAACCATGATATGCCTAAGAGATTGCTTTGTTTCTAAATTCGACATATGCAACACTCATCTATCTGATTATCCATTGTTTGACAAGCTTGCAAAACCTCACCTGTCGGTAGAAGCATCAGCTGAAATCTCAGAAATTGTTCCCGGTAAAATGAATGAGAGAAACTATCTAAGTATTTGGGGAGCATTCCCAGAGGTTTATCTAGTTTACAGAAAGTAGAATGCAAAATATAACTTTGCATTCTGTCAATAAACTCAATCCAATCCATTCCTATCAAACATTTCTTTACCCAGCAGGGATTTTCCAATATGTCAAACTTACTTCTGCAACATTGATCCAAAATGAATTTGGACGCTGTTAGTAATTTGGAAAGGAAAGGATTGGCCTCTAAACACATTTCAACCTTGACCTCTTCCTACAAGGAAAGACTCAATGTATGTATAATTCTTCCATATAAAGAAATTACTCGCCAATAAAACCACGATTGAATGGATGTTAAAACTAATACAAAGTGCAGAGACACCATTGGAAGGGAAGATAGAAGACGTAAAACCTTTTTCCACACTCTACCCTCTAATCATTCAATTGTCAATCCATATGCCTGTGGCACCATTTCCATTCCATATGATATTGATGGAATGACTTTTCTCTAGTAGAAACTAATAAGAGGTTTAATGGAGAATTTACAGTCTTTCCGATAAATCTTTCGCATTTGGAATAGCAATTGATCAATCTTTTTCTCCACCGTTACTAAAATAGCTGCCACATTAGGTTGTGCTGAGAGAGTAAATCCCAGATAGGTGCCTTCTTTCACCAAAGCAATTTCTTTGTTGTCCACTGAATATTTAAAACACCCACCCTTCGTTGGGGTTTGTTCAAAATAAATAATATAGGATTTACTTTGCAGTCAGGAATGGTTGGAGCCTGATCGGAGTAGCGTCTATTAGGATGATATTGTCAGCATAGGCCAACCCGCAAATCCCCTGTCCTCCAACTTTAGGGCTAATAAAAGCAGCTTTTTCAAAATGTGACCCAAGTCTGCCAAATATAAATAAAAAAGGTAGGGGGGCAAAATGCACCTCTACCTTAATCCTTTGACTGTATTCACAGGTTTAGACACATTTCCCACTTCATCTAATTTAATCAGGACTTGTGTATTCTCATGCATACATTCCAATATTGCTAGTAGGGGAGATGCTATTCCCCAATTGTTAAGCTTCTGCCACAATTAGCCCTGATTAACCGTATCAAAACCTTTAGAAAAAGCTATCAGTGAAACATATAAAGAGGTATTATTTTTTGTCCAGATGCTCTCTCGCATAGTTGTTATTAATAGGCCATTTAAATTTGACGACATACCCAGGCTAAAACCTGTTTGATACTTTGATAATATTCCCATTGGGGATACCCAGATCTCCAATTTTTCCAGCTCCAAAGATGCAAAGATCTTACTGTCTGCATCAAGAAGGGCGATCAGCCTATAACTAATGAAGATTGGTGCAATACACCAAACCTCCAAGTTGCTGGCATACATTTCTGTTGTACAATGCCTTTATAAAGCAGACAAAGAATATCCACCCAAAGTGGTTTATCTGCCTTCATTATAAAATTTATAAGACCATTAGGGCCAGCAGGTCAACAGTTGGAGGCCTTAGCAATCAATCTCTCAATATCGTCCTTTTCAAAGTGAAATTCCCATGTTGAATGAACCCAGGTTTCCCCTCTATAATTTTCAGTGTTTTTATATACTTCCTCGAAATGCTCCATTCAGCTAGCCCTCAAAAACATTACATTGTACAGAAACCTGGGTTTTTAATTCATTATTAATCGACAACCAGAAATTGCGGGGATCTTTTGATAGGAGTGTATTCAACATTCATTCTCCATCTTTCTAGACCATAAAGTGTTTATGACCATGAAGCTAGTTCTTACATTTTCTTATTAATTCTTTCTTCCTTAACATATAATTCCCTTCATCAGAACACAATTTCCTCAGAGAACTGAGCTGATTATGATGTTGCCTCTTTCTTTCCCAAACAGCTTAGTTAAATATATGGGAATGGTAGTCAGATCGACCTACTCCTAAGCATTTTGGCATTTCTCTCTACCATAAAAATTCTTTTAAAGTATTAACATTACAAATACTCTCCAATGTTCTCTGTGTGGTACCATACATATAGTTTTCCAATTCAGTAATAAGCCTCCTGCCTTCCCCCCTAAACTTCCTAATACAGTTGAACCCGTGGGTTTACAGTCAGTCCTGTATGTTCTGTTGACTGATATGTGTTAGAACTCAGCTTAACTAATGCAATTAACATATTATGGTCACTAAACTGTCATTCTACCACCCTGTCATGGGTACTAGCATGGGAACACAAACACGTGGGGTAAGGCCTGAGACACGAGCAGGGGCTAAATGGGTAAGGGCCTGGCAAGCAAAACATGCACTGAGAAACTGTTAGTAGGAACACCTTCTTATGGGCTTGTTTTCTCATCCACTTCCTGTACTCTCAACATGGATGCCTAGGGACATCCAGGAAATGTGAGAAACTGTACAGCACACTCTAGTGTTTGGGTGTGGCTGCCTATATAAGCCACACCCAAGATTTGGTCCATGCTTCGTGTGCCTTCTGTTGCCTTGTGCACACGTTTACCGCCGCCTGGATTATCGCCTGCTTCAGCCGCTCATCACTTTGGAACTAATGTACCTGTTTTCTCCCTTCATGGCTCGGATATCCTGGGATCACCGTCAGCCTTTTTTTTTCTACGCGATCAGGTGAACTGCCTCTATCCGAACTTCAGTACCCGATCTCCAGTTCTCCTGCTCTCCGGACCCAGGTCTCCTGTTCTCCAGCACTCCGAACCCGCTTATCAGTCCTTCTGTGCTCCGGATGCGATCTGCGAAAGAAAGAAGAGAACTAGTCAGAACAGGTAAGCGCTCGCATGCAAAATAAACCCTGATCTCCCGCTGCGACCACAGAACTTACCTTTTGAGGTGAGGCTAGCCGAACTCTTCTCTCCAATGCCCGCAACCGGCTGGCAGCCCGCTCTGAAACCTGTAAAGACAATAAACATTACTACAGCGCTCAGTTTTTACCCGATCAACCGCCGGCCTAAAAAAGCCACACGCAATCCAGTGAAGTAACTGGTTGGACTTGCCACTCAAAGTTTGGACTTACCTGGGGGTTCTTTTTTCGCCTGAGCTCACGGACATACCCAGTGCAGAAACTTGGCAAACTCCGGAAAGGGCACCTTCACAAGCATCACCGCCTGAACTCAGTGAGCTATCTGCTCCGAATCCCAGACTTCAGCGCCCCTGTGGATGAAGGATGGAGGGCACGCCATTCTAATACAAAATATGAGCCACACCCCATTTAGGGAAGACACACCACAGGGACACAGGGAGGGCGGAAGGAGGTTTAGAAAGCTAATTCACAAAACCCCTCTAAACACCAAATCTCTCTTGGCAGGTCTGCTTCTCAATCTCGGTGTACGAGAGGAAGGATCCGGAGGACTCCATTGCTCCCGCAGAGACCCAAGTGAGCGTGACACCCCCTAAAAATGTACACTCCTTCCAGAATACTCTAGAGAGGGCCACCTAATCTATTATAGAAGTACAAGTACTATTCTTCCAAGTTGTACTTGGCTCTATATCTCCTTGCATATTTCAATTAGCTAGACCCAATCCTGGAAATATTGAATCCAATGTAAACCATTCATAAGACTACACAAATTTATCTTTCCACTGAGTGGTCCCTGGAGGCAGTAGGAATTCAAATCTCTGGCATTAGGAGTTTCATTAATAATCATCCAGGCTGCTCACAATTAAGTGAACTTCAGTAAGAAATCATCCAAGATGAAAACGGCGGGATTCCAATAGAGATTTACTAGCAGCACTTTAGAACATTTCTCACTCTCATTAAACTCAATCATAACTGCAATTAACTAAAATTCCTGATTGCAGTCAACATGCCTCCCATAGGATGACCTTCACTGGAAGTAGCAGCCGTTTCATGCACACTAGAAATCTTCAATCAGTAGCAGTGACACAGCCCGCATAGAACACCCTAAGTGGAATAGCACCTATAACTGAGCTTTAATGGAATTCGCCTCACCAGCAACAGTCTCATTACTCTCCATATGCTTAGGAATTCTATAATCTATTCTATAATTCTATACTCTATGGGATAAAAACTTTAGGCGTGTCATAAGCAGCTCACAGAGGCATACTTTTTTATTACAGTACGTCAGCAATAGTAACCATCTGTGGGGCAACAGATCAAGCTTCATGGACCTCAACCCGAGCAATCTCCCACCTGTGCGGGAAGAGCAAACGAAAGCAGCCAGCAAGCTCCTGATCGCTACCAAAAGATCCCTATCCGTAACTCATTGAATCCGGATGTGGCTAAAGGACTTGGAAAAGACACAAACCCCGGGGCAAGCACCTTGGGAATCGGGCTGCTCTCCTGGAACATAGCAGGGGTGAACAGGCACCTGGAAGACTTTGTATGGACCAGTTTTATTAGAGGCCCTCCAGGAGGCATGGGCCTTGGACCCTGTCAAGTTACATGGCTCCCAGTCTTTTTGTATCCCGGTCACCGCGGGTCTGAAGGGCAGGCCACGGGAGGTCCTATTGGTCTGGATTCAGACTTCTTTGGAGTGGGAGGTGAAGACAGTTGATACTCATTCCTCAGATTTTCTTTTTCTTACCATTAAACTTAACGCCTTAGAGTCTCTATGGTTAATTAATGTCTATAACAGACCCTCTGGCCTGAACGGAACGGCCTGCATGGAAAACCTTCAAACGGTGTTGGCTGCCAATGATTTTGAGGTGACACAACATTCTTTTATAGTGATGGTGGGAGATTTAACTGGAACCAACAGACCAGCTTGAAGCTCTGTGGGCCGACCAAGACCTAGCCTGGGATATTCCTGACCTGGAGGTGTCTCGACAGCTATCAAAGTATCCTCTAGCAGCCCAAACATCTACCATCTTATACAATTTAAAACTAAGAGCCTGTAACGGCAGGTTTGCCACGGATCAATCGGCCAAGAAGACCTTTATGGGGCTTAAAGGACACACCTTAATTGATTACATTCTAATCTCAGTACTTGCTTGGGCACAGGTAGGCAATTTTAGAGTCATCGATAGAACCGAAAGCGACCACCGCCCGTTAGCCATGTATTTAAGGTGGGAAGTCCTCTGACTTAGTCTTGAGGCCCCTGCACAGGGCTGCCAACATGTGGGGGCATGGACCTTGACCAAAGACCACTGAAATGGGCCAGGGTCTCCTTGCCCGAGTCGAAACCGAGAATGTATGCTTTGATTTCAGCCAACATCGAGGTGATCGGCAACCAGGAGAGCGAGTCTGCCGCTGTCTTGATTGAATTCGAAAATTAAAAAAATAGCATTCTGCTGTATGTCTCGATACCTGTGTCCAAGCCCAAAAGTAAACATACTGAGAGGGTGGCATGGTTTGATGGTTTCTGTAGAGCGACTAAAAAAGATATAGAAAGATGCATAAGGGACCCAAAGGTGATTGATAGATGGGTTGATCAAAAAAGGCTGATCTGCGTACATCAAGCATGGTTCCAAAAGGGCTGTGGGACAGTGGATCAGTGTTTTATGTTTTTTCTTATTATTCAAAAACACTCTGTCCTATTGAAAATACGCCTATATGTACTGTTTGTGGACCTTAGAACAGCATTCAACACAGTGGTCCGTGAGCAGCTATGGAAGGTGCTGGCGAAGAATAAGGTTCCAGAGTACCTGATTAGTATCATAGCTTCACTTTACTCAAACACAACGTCCTGTGTACGCTCCAGTATGGGTGGTGACCAAACATCATTCTTTGAGGTGGCTCAGGGAGTTAGGCAGGGCTGGCCCAGGGGCCCCTTTTATTCAATCTTTACATGCAAGAGATCATAGACGAGTAAACAAGGGGGTGCCGGGACTGCCCCAAAATGGCTACAACTACATTTCCAGCATTATTCTATGCAGATGATGTGGTTTTAATAGCAACATCACTGCGAGGCTTGAAGGAATACCTCTCAATTCCTTTAAGGAAATTGAGGGAACTGGGTCTCTGAATAAATGCGGTGAAAACCAAATCAATGGTTATAAAGCTGAAACTTGGGAAGAACATCACGCTTCAAATAAAGATTGACGATTCTCTATTTGAGCAAGTTGATATCTTTGACTATCTAAGTGTAAGATTTCGGGTGAGACCAGAATGGGCCCTTCAGATAAATAGGGTTACTGTTACGCTGAACAAATTTAGCAGGGCTATTTTATCTTTTTTTTCCAGACATGGGAGTGGCACAATTTCGCCTGCCTTAGAACTCTATCAGAAACAGGCGGTTTCAGCTGATCTTTATGGCTCAGAACTATAGGGGTTTGAAGATGTCGAGAAGATTATTAGAAGGGAAAATAACTTCCTGAAGAGATTGTTATTATTACCCCATACTCCCCCGACTGTTTTAGTACATATGGAAAAAGCACATTCCCCCTAAACACTGACCTTATGTTTTGGCTTGTTTCCTTATGGGTTAGAGTCTGGACCCAGCTAGCCTTGGAGCTGTGTAGGGATGCTCTCTTACACATCATGTCTTTTGAAGGAGCAAGAAGCTTGAAATTGCTTTCCCACATAAAAAACCTATTATCCTGGTTGAACATGGGCAAGTTTTGGATGCCCCTGGGAGCCTTTGTGCAAAACATTGGAGCCAAATGCAGCCCCTAATCAGGCAAAGAGCACGGAATCTTCTTCTCGAGGCTACAAGACCAAAGTTGTGCCCGGTCTATCTGGTCCGGAGGCGTACAATCAGATTTAAGGCCTACTTGGCCCAGTGGCGTACAATCAGATTTAAGGCCTACTTGGACCTGATCAAGCCTGCATATGCAAGATCACTTTATGTGAGGCTAAGATTGTCGATCCTGCCAATAGCTGCCATCACTTCCAAATGGAAAAACTCAGATTCAGCTACCTGTCCAATGTGCAGTGCCACTGAGGAGACACTTGCACATTTCTTTCTATTTTGTAAGCCTACTGAGCTGCTAAAATGGTTGTACTTGAGACCCTTATTGCTGGAAGCAGGTACCAAAACATGTAGCCATGCAGTAACGTTTCTGACACACCACCTAATCACTGCAGTGGAAGCCTCTGTGATGAAATACCTACGTAGAGCATGGTTGCTACGAAGAAAGATGGTTGCTTATTAATTTGGACTCCAGGCTGCGAGTTCAGAATTCAAAATTCAAGCATAATCATAAAATCACATTCTCATTCAAAATAAAAGGATAAAAGAGAAACTAATGTCAATAAAAGAGAAACTAACATCAGTAAAATGGAATGAAAGGAGGGAGAAGAGTGCTTAATTGGAAAACCAGAGGTCCATAATAAACAGACAACTTAGAGAATGAACAACATGGTGAATTCAGTACTACCTATCGGATGTCCGTCTCGACAGTTAGTAGACAAAGTCAATATTATTTCAATGATAAAATATGGACTTTGGCCGTCACTTATTTATAGGGGTTGTTATTGAATATCATTTATTGACCATTATTATTATTATTATTAAATCTGCGTCCAAGTGTTAGCTCCGAATTCATGATTTTGTCAGTGTCATTCCAAACGCTGAAGAGAGACGTTTGAAGCTTAACGCTGAGAGTATTAACACACCGGTACCGGAAATCATTTTCCATAATGTGGTCAATATTATGGACGTGCATCCCGTAGTTCCTGATATAGCTAGTAGCCAGAGTAGCACAACACGTGAGTATATACCTGGCTGTTTCTGGAATAGCTCGTTGTTTACACAACCTGCAATATCTGTCCACTTTAGGTATGGATCTTTCAGGCCCCAGAGTCGACAGAGTTGGAAGGTGATTCATTCGTAATAACAGAATAAATCGCCTAAGATATTCAGATGGGCAGAGGTCTGTATTGTATCCATTGATCATGGCTGCTGAGAAGAAAAAATTACAGCTTATTTACCTGAGCCCCCAGGTTGCAATAATCTTTTTCCTGTTTTTTTAATTTTATTTTAAGCTTGGCAGTGAGTTCTTATAAACTTGTATATGATAGTTACAACTACACACTGCCGTAACAGTTGTTTTTAGTGAACGACAGCTGTTTTTTTATCGAAAGAACTTTTAGCAGGGCTATTTTAAATTGTAAACTGCTTTGTGGTTAATCTATTCTCTAATGTATATAATCCTGATGACTCTGTGTCGAATAAAGGTATTTTGAAAATGAAAATCAATTAATAGAAAACCCATCGATCTGAATTTTCGTACTGAGCCATGTCTCCTGGAATAAAATAAAATCATAAATTCCCAAAATTAGGACTCTACTATCATCATTTGTGAAACTGTGAAAGCCTCAGGTATTCCATAACAACAAATAAAGCTTGATGGATGTCAAAGATTCAATCCCACTTCCCCTTTCTCTTAAATTCCTGACGAAGAATCGACAGGGGCCATGACCAACTTTCCTGACCACTTTCCACTTTTCAAAAACCATCTATACATCAAAACTATGTTCCACATTCTTATTCTGTTTGCCCTTCAAGGACAACCTAGATTTTTCCCCAACAACATTAGGCAGTGCAAATTCTATTTGACCCCTTTGCACAACATCCAGTATTGATTTGGCAACAAAAGCGGATTTGAACAATACTTCAACCAAATACGTCCGGGAATCGTGTGGGAAATTTATATAATCAATATCTTGTGTAGAAAGCGAGCAACGTGTTGGTACTTCATGAAAAACGTTCAGGATATTAGACCTATTCAGTACAATATCCATATTTGATCTTAAACAGAACTCAACATATACTCTCTTTCCCAGCTGTCCATCTATAGGGCCCTTTTCGAACTCTATCAGAGCCCTTGTTTGCCAACATACGGATTCAGGAAGCTTAGTTTGCGATTTCAGCCAATTACCTAGACCACTTAGAACATTGTTCGAGTTAGGCTGCTCAGTAGCGCTGCCACTGAGTATGGACTTTCCTTCTGTACCAAGGATTCATAGCAGGCAATCCCTAACCATTTGTAGTTGTATCTCAGACTCTCCCCTCAAGGGACCGCCCTCCACGCTCCCTGTCTGGGTACTTCTCTCATGTCAAGGCATAGAAGAGGCCGATTTTTTACCACAAAACTTTGAGAGTTGACGCGAATAGGAGCTGCCTCAGTTCTTTCAGTAATAACAGCTGGAGAGGCAGCGTCAGAAGTAGACTGTCGAATTTTAGATGCTAAATATTTCACTTTACTACCACAACTTCAATCGTGATGTGGATTTACTGTTATCAGAGACGTTTGTATGGGAGGGCATAGGGGGCCCTTCCCCTGGGCCCCCACCTTGGAGGAGGCCCCACAAGGCTGCCTGATCTACAGATGTAAGATTCCTTTGTTCACCAGACTTACATAGCACACATCAGGATATTGTATGGCATGGTGCTGATGCTCTAAACCTATTGCCTGTCTGTCTTGGCAAGTACATTCTGCCTCAATCAATTTATCATGTAATGCTTTCTGTGTTCAATGTGGTATATATAGTTTGTGTGTTCGTTCGTGTTCCTTGCGCACAACTCCTGTAGCATTCTTTTCTTCCTGTGGGAATTATGTTTATCATGTGCAATAGCCACATTTGAAATGCATATTGGTAAATTGAGTGCCACAGTGCTTCAGAAGTTATCTCAGTTTGTTAAGCACTCATTGCAGAGATATGTGTTCCTATGCAAGATTAGAATAGCACATTCTTGTAAGGCTGGCTGAACCTTTCCTATGTCTGATGTTTATAAACCTGCCTGCATATGTGCTTGGTCTTGCAGCACAACAAGTGCTGTTATCAGCAATGTACCTGCACCAGATAGAGGTTGCTATAAAAACGAACATAACATCCTTATGGTGAAGGTCTAGAAATTCGTTTGTTCAGATGGCTTGTTGTAAAACGTAGGAAATCACCTCCAACGATGACCATAAACTGTTAGTCCAAGAGATGACTAAGTATCCAAATTTGGAACGAAAACATTCATGCTTGTATCCTGGCTTTGCCAGTAGACAATACAGTGATCCTGGTCAAATCATCTAATATCTCATACATTACTGTACTGTCTTCTGTGTACTGTCTTCTGTGAAGTTTGCCTCCTCACATTCCGGTGGCATTGTTTAGCCCATAACTTGATCTTTCTTCTTATGTAGGCCATTTCAGTGAAAGGGGTGGTAGACAGAAGGGAGCGGACCAGATGGTGCAGGAATCGGGCAAGCATATTTTAAAGTCTGCTCGTTTGACACAAAAAAACACTTTGCATTTTTGTAAAAGTCAAAGGTGTTTCTGCATGTTTATAAATGACAATTTCACAAGCCAGTGTTTTGGAACTATGTAAAGCTTTAAAATACAAAAGACCAGCCCAGATTAAATCTGTTAAATCACACTGCTTGGCATGCTGGTACTTATATACTTCTCTTGATGATGGAGAGAATGAAGCTAGAATCATTCTGTTTTACACCCTTCTATAATATTTTGTTTTTATTAATTTTCATGTGTGGTAAAGTGATTGGTGTACTTTGCAAGTCAGTTTTATAAAATTTGATTATTGCAGAGTTGGCACAAATCCCAGATTCACGCCGTAAGCAGTGTGTGTAATGCTGGGCATCTAAATTAATCTTGTATTGCCTAGCCTCTCGAAATTGCCAGTCCCTAGACCTTTCAAAATTGTCAGCCCTTCAGAGATATTTCCTTCTCAGGGTATGATCTTCAAAACAGCCTCACTCATGGTGTCACTGGCTATAGTGTTGCTTCCACTATAATAGTGAGCATTGATATATTGCAAACCACAGGCATTTTATTGTTTTGATCTCTAATGGCAACACTATTTGAAACCATGTCTCACTTATAATCTGGCTGTCTGGATACAGACACCTTCCTGGTAGCTTCTAATCTGCATCCACTATCCATGCTATGGTATGTGTAGCTTTCTTCTTCCTACCAATTGGTCTCCTCTATCCATGCTCAAGCACTTTTGCATGCTGTGAGGCAGCACATGTGAGTTCTCTTATCTATTCTGGGTTGCATGTACTTTTTTACATTCAGTCCTGCATTAATACTACAGGCTGCATACCTTCCTGGATTCTATTGATAAAAAGTCTCCTGAACCTATGCTAGAACAGAAGTAACCTCTTGGTAGACTGATAATGGTGGCCTTCAAATGGTGCTTGTTTATCATTCTGATTAGGCAAGAATGAAGAGGCTAAGGAGACTTAAAGGGAGTAAACATCCTTTTTTTAATGCTGTGAGGCAGCATATCAACCTATGGGTTGTGATTGTGGTGGGGGGGGCGGGGCAGATATTCTTGATCACTTAATTCCTTTGGTTTGGTGGAGGGGGCCCCAAAGATGTCTGTTCCCAGGGCCCCAAACGTGCTTAAAATGGCCCTGACGGTTATACACCTATCTGCCCCTGTTATTTAATCACTTTACCAGTTCTCAGTCTGTATACTTTGGCCTTGAGCTGTGACAGAACCAGAACCTTTATTTTCTGTGTTGAAAGTAGTTCTACCCTTAGCAGAGATAACGCATAAGGCACCCTGCGCTCAAATGCATCCCCCGTCAGATCTATCAAAACATTGTGAATATTATGACCTTCTGTTTGTGTGGATATTTCTTTCTTCTTCATTTTACTGGATTCTGGAAAGGCTTGTAAAGAGACAGCATTATTGTAGATAATACTCAATGACTGAAAAGAAGCGTCACCCTTTCCGCCTCTTCTTCTTCCGTGAGATTGATGTTTCTAGTACATTTTCTAGAATTATGTCTAATTTGATTTTTCCTCCCATTTTTTGATTTTTTTCTGTGTCTTTCTAATATTCTGTCCCAAACACAGATCACCCTCCTGCTCACTTTTATTATTAGATTGTACCCACTCTTTCTGAGAAGGTCGTTGGACAGGCTTGCACCCTGGCACATTCTCCAGAGTAGGATTTAATGTGCCAGTTTGAGATGCCTGTCTGAGAGTACCCACCGGATTGCCTGTCTAGGAGCTACTCTTTGGGTTGTTAATGGAAATAGATGTACCCACCGGATCACCTGTCTCAGAGCTACTCTTCGGATTGTTAATAGAAATAGATTTTTTGGTTTTTTTTTTGTTTATTTAATTGAACTCTGAAGAATTTTAATGTGTAAGTGTGAAAAGTTTATTTTGTAACTATAACACACTAAATTAATAAAAAAAGAAATAGATGTGCCCACCTGTTTGTGTATATTCAATGACGTAGTCCTAGAGCAACATAATTGCACCTTTAATTCTGCTAGACCCATCTTCTCTGTATGTAGAGTTCTGTTAGTGGGAACAAGGTTTATTTTCTAGTGGATACTGGAGCGTCCCGTGGAGAATTTAAAGGTTCAGAATTTCCACACGCTTCTTGTTCAAATGAGGTTGTAAACAATATGGTTATGGACACTCAGCCTATATCCCTCCCTGCTTTATAACCTTTAACTGTTACTGCGGCTCCTATCTCTTAGACCTTCTACATCTGTAATCATTCTAGGACTAGATTTCCTATGTAAAATGGATTGCACTATTTACTGTTCCGTATGTCGTTTATTTGGGTGTCCCATAGGGAACTGGAATTTTTAGCTTTGTTACAGGATTCACCAGAATTGACCAAACTATTGTGGGAAAAGGCTTCCTTGTTTCAATAGGGGCGGTTGAACCATAATCCTCCATAATTATGGACCTCTCATGCAAATGAGGTTGGAATCGTGTTGAACATAGAACCTGCACAAATTGTCCTGGGCCCAACATTACCTCTTTGATGTGTCCCACAATATGCCATCTCAAAAGAAGCTGAAGAAGGTATAAAACCTGTTGTTGAATCTCTGCTCCAGCAAATAATTATTGTACAAACCCAGGTTCCTGCAATACTTCCATTTTGGCTAAAAACAAATCGACAAGGAGACATTGATTCATGCAAGATGCCTGTGCTGTAAATGCAGCTCATGTGCTTACTTTCCATGTTGTTCCAAACCCTGCAACCATTTTATCTTGCATCCATGCAACTTCAACCCATTTCACAGAAGTAGATCTGTGCCCTGTACTTTTCTCTGTACCTGTGCTGCCCGACAGTCAATATTCATTTTCATTTGTTTATAAACAGTTGCAGTTGCTTTCACAAAGCTTCCACAGGGGTTTGTGGAAAGCCAACCATCTTTTCTCAGGTTTTGAAGAGAGACTGAAACTCTCTTTTGTTCAAAGCATGGTCTGACTTGGTACAATATATTGATGCATTGTGACTTTACTTTACTTTACTTTACTTTACTTTACTTTACTTTACTTTACTTTACTTTAATGCATTTGTATAGAGCGTCCATGAACCCGAGGGCGTGAGGGCGCTACAAGACAGAACAAACAAAAATCAAAGCATGTTCATACAGCAAGGCAACCAGATAATATATCAAGGGGATCAGGATTGACTAATGGAACAAGTAGGTCTTTAATCGTTTCTTAAACAATTCTAAGTAGTCCATGGATCTCAGCTCCAGCGGAAGAGCATTCCAAACTCTGGGTCCATTGGCAAAGAAAGCTGAATTGGCTACTCTAATAGTGTGGCATTTTGGTTGAGACAGGAGGTATAAATTATTTGACCTCAATGATCTTGAATTAGTTCTTGTGGATAATAGCTGTTTTAGGTATCCAGGCATATTCCCAGATCTGCACTTATGTACAATAGTCAGAGTGCGGAATAGGAATATAGTGGCCACAGGTAGCCAATGGAGCTCACGTCTCGCTGGTGTGACATGGTCTCTATATTTAAGTTTCATAACAGCTCTAATAGCCCCGTTTTGACAGATTTGAAGCCTATTACAGTCAGCCTTATTAATGCCCATAAGAAGGCTAGAGCAATAGTCTATTTTTGAGCCTATAATAGCTCTTGCAATAGTCTCTGTGTTGTCCTGGGAAAAAGAGGCCTTAGGTGTGCTAAACGTTTAATATAATATGCACATGACGAAACAAGGCTACTAACATGTTGTTTCATGGTCATGTGTTGATCGAAGGTCACTCCCAAGGTTTTCACTTTTTTTAGTGGTTTGATGGATTCTTCTCCCAGTTGGAAGTTATCATACAGTGGGCCAAGTTTAGTGATAGTATGTGGGGAGCCAATGACCAACAGTTCGGTTTTTGATTTATTCAATGCTAACTTATTATGAACCATCCAGGTCTCAATTAGAGAGAAGACTCTATAGATGGCCAATTCGTCCAGAGTGTGAGAGCCAGAGAGCGGGATGACACATTGAGTGTCATCCGCGTAGTTGGTAAATATAATATTCTCGTGGTCGAGCATTGCAAACAAAGGGGCCATAAAAATATTGTAGAAGCAGGGAGAAGTACAAGCACCCTGAGGGACACCACAAGATGTGATAATAGGCTCCGATTCAGCACTTCCGTGAAATACTCTACTGTCTCGATTACTAAGAAAGGACAAAACCCATTTGCAGGCTAAAGGGGAGAAGTAGGCCACTTCAGACAACCTGGTGGCCATGATATCATGGTCCACCAGGTCAAAGGCCGCAGAAAGAGCCAACAGCATGAGTAAAGATGCCTCCTTCTTATCCATACGAGCCATCAGTGTAGACTTGAGTTTGAGAAGCGCTGTTTCAGTACCATATCTAACTCGAAAACCAGACTGATGGTTGTTAAGGATGGGATATGACTTTAAATGATCTGCAATTTGAATGTACGCCACACGGTCCAAGATCTTAAGTAGAAATGCAGTGTTGGTAATGGGGCGATAATTATTTGGCATATCAACAGATAGCCCAGGTTTTTTCAAGATTGGCATAATCCAGGATCTCTTAAGTTCCTGCGGAATCGTGCCGGTGAATATGGAAGTATTAACAAATTGGCGTATGGAAGTAATTAGTGAGGGGGCACAAGTCTTAATTATCATAGTAGTATATATATCATTTTTACATCTTGTTGGCTTTAGTTGGGTGATAATAGTTTCTAAATCCTTGTCTGTTATGGGAGATAGATTAAAGGTTGGAACTGTTAGTGCTCTGTGAAAGGACCATTCCGTTGAAGACGCCCTACTGCCTTTTAGGTTAATTCTTTTCTCTAGTATATTTTCCTTAATAATATCGAGTTTTTTATGCATAGCGTGTTGCATAACGTTGCACCAAGTGGCATCATCCGAGATAGATCTGTCTGGAGTGGTATGGTTAGTTCTTTCCCGTTCCTTTAAAATACAAAAAAGCTCTTTCGTGTTATGCTGAGCATTTTGTATTCTATCATTAAAAAAGCAAGATTTCGCTTTAAGAATAGCCTTTTTGTAAGTGGAAACAGAAGCTTTATATTTATTAAGGAGTGGTAGAGTACTGTGCTTCTTCCACATATAATATGATTTAGTGGTAAGTGATTTCAACGACTGAAGCTCTGGAGTAAACCATGCATTATGTTTGATTTCAGTTTTAGCCGTTTTCATCTTTAGAGGTGCTAGAATATTAGCGACATTTTCTAGATTGAATGAGATCCTTTTTACTAAATTTTCTGGAGTGTCAGATATAGGATCAGTTATGGTGTTAAGAATTGATTCAACCTTATTCATCGAAATGTTCTTTAGATTTCGATACGGAGCTTTAGAGTGATTTTGACATTTAAGTTTGATAGGAAAGTCTATCAGAATGTCGAAGTTCACAAAATAGTGATCCGACCAGGGACATGGTGAGAGTATAATGTTGTTGACATTAGTTTCATGACTCGCTACCCAGTCTAGAGTATGGCCCAGACTATGTGTGGGCTCTTGAATCCATTGTGTAAAGCCTAGTTCCTGCAAGGCTTTTTGCATTTCAGAGGCAACTTTATCGTCCTTATGGTTAAACTGCCATCACAGTCACTAGAAGCCTGCCAGCAAGATTCCCTTGCTTTGTTAACTACTCTTTCCCTGAAAGGTCACAAAGCTTCAGAAGAAAAGTCCTGCTATGTCAAACCAGAGTTCAGTAATTGGGACATGGCATCACCACGGGGTAGAGACACCAGTCTCGTGCCCACAGTGATGTAATCCTCCAGGTCCCCAATCCTGTTACCTGAAAGCACAGAAGAGGTTACCTCAGCATGGGTAGCTACTGTCTGCAATAGATTATGACTTCTATCTTAGTCATGAAATCACTATAGGCTCTGTGGCGGTTCAGAAGGAGTCAGACACTTTAAGGGAATGTCATTGTTTTTAATGAAATTATATAGATAATGCCTAACTTCTTTATCGCTAAAGGGGTTACCCTGCCTATCTAAAATAACTAAGCGTGCTCATCAGTCATCAAGAAGTTAAACAACATAGACTCATCCAAGAGAAGATCCTTATTCTCTTGGGTTGGTGATTTCTTCAATAGTGTTTGGATGAAATGTCTCTGTTCCACCTGTTTCCTCTCTTTATGATCTTCTTCAATAAACCCCGGAAGTCTCCTCCATGAGCTCTTTTCATTCTTGAACAACACTCCTGGCTTGTATGCTTTCTTAAAAGATATGCTCTACACAGCAAGACTTTACATACTTTCTCACACTCTTGTCTCTCGTTTTATAGTCTCTCTCACCTGGGATCATTCTTTAGTGCTTTCTCTTCTATTCTTATACACTCTCGGCTTTTTAGACTGTGTCCCTTCCTCCCAGGGTAGTTGTCTCCGGCCTCTCTCCATTACTCCTTAGGGGTTATTTGATACTCACTCTACCAACTCTTCACATTGCCAGTTGAATAGCTTTAGTCCTTGTGTCTCCTCTTTGGGACTAGGACAAATTACACTCTTTATGCATGTTAATCCCCCGGTATTGTGACTTGTGAAAGCCTGAGCAAGGCCAGGGGAAGGGAGACATTCCCCGTGTTATTGTGAACTGTGAAAGCCTGCGCAAGGCCAGGGGAAGGGAGACATTCTCTCTTTGTGTTGTGAAATGGAAAAGAAAGTCTGAAGAAGGCCGGGGGAAGGGGGTCATTCTCCTGGTAAGTGAGGCAGCAAGGAAAAGCAAACCAGTGATCCAAGGGAAAGGAGGCATTCCCCTTTGGATACAAAACCAGTGAACTTTCTGACGCAGAGTGTTAGAGGATCTTCAACCTTTTTTGTTTGTCTATGAAATAGTTAAACAGGAGAATGAAGTAATTCCCCCTGGTAAGGAACTTGTAACCAGAACTGTGCCAACCAGACCAAGAGGAGGCAGCCATTCTCCTGGACCAAGAGCTTTAACGCATCCTTCTAGTCAGTTATAATTGTAAGGGACATAATTAGAGTGTTGACACATGACGGTGGACTCTTTAGTTTTGAAAGACATCCTGACAGACCCATTAGAACGTTAGTTGAGGCAGGGAAACCCCTCTTAGACATAGGGAGAGTTCGGCTTTCCCATTATTTTCTTGACTTTTAAAGATCTATAGCAGTCACCATACCACCTGTGTGTCAGTCTTCTCCTTCTGCACCCTTACAATGCTTTATTACTTTCTTCTGCCCTTGCAATAGTTAAATGCAAAGCAAACTTTTTATCAGATTTTAGTTGATGACTCAACTAGAACTGCAGACCTCAAAACCCTTTGGCTCCTTATGCCGTTCTTTTTCGTTGTGCAGCAGACCTGTTCTTAGTTATTACCCTCTCTATTACAGAGTTTACCTCCTGAACAGGAGAAGGCATAACAATCTTGCAGAAATTATAAATTGGTAAGCCATTTATTCTCCAGCTCACACTGGTAAGTCTGGTATGATTGCTCTTATTACTCGATAGTGACATGCAAGTTACTTTTGTACCATACTTCACATTTGTTATGGTACTTGTCCCATCTCTTAACCCCATAATGTAGGTCAGGCAGTGAATATAACACTCTTCCTCTGAATTCTCTTTATTGAATGTGCAGGGTGATTTTTTTCAGCTCCCATACTGCTTGTTCTATGAATATTGTTTGGTGATTTTGGATGTGTTTCTAGATGGATGGAAGCATTCCCCTTGTAAAAAAAGCAGAAACTATCACAGTGGCTAAATATTTTGAGTAGAATGTATTTGTTTTTGTCTTCCTGTTACAATAGACAGTGAGAGCGGTGCACATTGTACTGGCCTGGTTATCAGAGATATCGGCAAAGCTTTGAATATCATCCAGAATTTACACTGTGCCTATCACCCCTAGTTTAGCTGCATTACAGGACACAGGAACTGAGACATTAGGATTATACTGTCTAAAGTTTGCTAAGGAACTGCCATTAACTGGCACAAAGCATTACCCTAGTAATGCTCCACATCCAAGATAATGCAAACAGGAAGCATGTGTTGTCACCTCTTAAAATACGAACTGGGCAATCCATGCACATGGTCAGTACTCCTACTCAAGCCTTATGTATAATGAACCTTCACTTGGAGGACAATGCTATTTTGAAATACTATAAATCATTTGTAAAGACTATCTGCCTCATTCATCTCCAGGGGAAAGGGGCCCTTGCAGAAGTCCTGATAGACCCTATCATTCATTTATACCAGACGACTAAGTCTTCGTCTGATTACACCAGTGGAAATCAGCACTCCAGCAATAGTGGAAGAGCCCTTGGCCAATCCTCCTCACCACAAGACTGCAGTCAAGTTACAGGGGCATTCATTTAGGTTTTCTGCCTCCCCAGCCTATGTCAACCATACTAGAAGGTGCATTACCTGAACCGTCCTCAACTGAGTCTGCTTCTTTACACAATCCTGCCTCGTTGACAACTGCATCTCCATCAACTGTCCTGGATCATGATTCAATGTCAACGCAGACTTTATATCTCCAACTTCAGTTGACGCTCCTGCACTTACACTTACATGTCACTGCTGGTCAAGTTACGCAAGACCTCTGTCCTTACCAGGGACGATTAGGTGTGTCTGTGTACATCAAATTAAATTGCATGAAATATTTATTGCACCAGATAGCAGAAGATGAACTTTGTTTTTCATGAGAAGTGAAAATGAGTAAAACTAAATTGTCCATCAGTACGGGCCAGGAGGATAGTTCAGGGGCAAAAAGTTTGTCTTGGAAACAAGATGACAAAGGGCATCACAGGACTGAATCCGGGCCCTGCGCTTAGAGGCTGGTCTCTGGCATGAAGCACAATTTAAAAGCTCAATTTTTGTATGACTTTCCTCCATTCCATCATCTCGCTGCCAGTACTGATTATATGTGCTTTCAACAGCCCTTTATATCATCCCAAAGACACTGGGCCTCATTACAAGTTTGCCAGTCTGGAAACAAGGGTGCCGGTAAGCCCACCGGCACCCTTGTTCCCAGACCGGCAAATTACGTGTCTGCCTGCCGTGGCCACTGTGCCCGACAGGTCAGACCCTACCAGGCCCAGGGGCCACAGTAGGCAGACCATTCACAGAAGCGCTGGCACCGTTAAGAACGGTGCAGCGCTTCCAAATCCCCATTCACATAGAGTATCGGACTCTATGGGAATGTGGACTTACATTTTACCTACATTTTACTGACTCCTGACTTCACGGGCCTCCGAACTTGTAATCTCCTGGTGGCAACAGGAAGTCAGGTGCCGGTAAAAGTTTATGAGTCCGGCGGCAATCCGCCAGTAGCACCGGCAGGGTTACCGCCAGACTCGTAATGAGGCCCACTGACTAGTGTGCACCCATGGATTGAAAGTAAGACCAGTTGTGTACATGCTACCTGCAGAATGCATATATTGAGGACATATCAGACTGTTGGGGCTGGGCTTACTTTCCACATGATATTCACTCAGGCTTCCAAATGGCACAAGTTGCTTTTGTTTGGGGAAACATTTACAGTGTTTTAAGACTGTGCTCCAGAACTTATGATCCGGGAGCTTGCACAGGCCACAATTCCTTGCTTGGTTTTACTGGTCTTTGGAAATTTCATCTGCTTGCCGATCTCAATGAAAACCCTGCCGCTATTAGACTATCCTCTCGCGCAGGAGGTTTCAAGCTGTATCATGATAACATTCTTAAATTATCCCCATTACTAGAAAAAGTGGCAACATCAGATACTCTGTCCCTGATCAAATATGAGCAGGTAACATTGCCTACCATGGTACTGCAGAATCGCATGGTCCTGTGCACAGTTTCTGCCTCCGAGGAGAAGTGCATCTTTACCCCCAGACTATTCAAATAATATATCAGACGTTACACATATGATACTCTGCTGCTACCTTACTAGCTGGTCTCTCTGGGGTTGGTTTACCAAATCGATCGACTCACTAGGGGCTTCCATGATCCCTGGTGTCCTGTTTATATTTGCAGTTCTACTTGAGATATATTGTTCGTTCTTGCTGATGATATATGTACTCAGCTGTACTTGCAAGATGCCTCCAGTACTTTGAACTTTGAATGAGAGAGTGATGTTCATGAAAGTATCTGAGGAAGATTTGCAGAGGGATGATGGCAGTTATTTAGAACTATGAACACAGCAAGTTTAAGAATGTGTCAGGATACTTGGAGAAGAGCCTCTAACAAAGCTACACTTGAGGTTTGGTAGGGATGCCGCCTGCATCTAACTTACCTGCAGCTATCAGTCAGTACATAACAGAGTTTAATGGAGTACATATTATGATATGATATGATATGATATGGCATTTGTAACGCGCCTATACACAAGTGTTTCAAGGCGCGATGAGGCAAGGAAGGTGGAACAGAGGGAGGACAGAGACAACGATCTTAATAGGCCAAGTGACATTGAGATCGTACAAGTGCAGGCGAGGGGAAAAGTGCCAGGGGAGAGGGAGGGGGCAGCACATGGGATCAAAACAATAACACGAAGTGCGGCCAGCAGGTGCAAGGGCAAATGCAGACATCAGGTGTCCAAAAGTGCAGGTAGGGGGACTGTAGGGTTACAAATACAGACCGAAGTGCAAGGGTTGCCGGGAGGCAGTGCGGGTGTGCAACTGTTTGGGTAGGGACCTGGGCTCGAAATCAGAGGGTACCCATGTGACCAGTGCAGTATAAGAGAGGAAATCAGCAGGGGAGAGGAAGAGAGAAGGCAGAAGCAAAGAGGAAGGTATTGCGGTGCTCCCAGAACCAGAGATGGTTTTCCTCGAGTTTCAGAGAGGCAGGGTGGCTGTTTGAGAGGGAGGCCCCAGCCGAAGAAAGAGATCTACCACTAACTCGTTGCTTGGAGAAGCGACTGACCCTGAGGGAGATGGAGATGGAGGAGTGAAGAGCTCGAGTAGGAAGATATTTACGAAGAGAGAGTTGGAGGTATTGAGGCCCGAGGTCCCAGAAGGCCTTGTGGACAATGCAGAGGATTTTTATATTAATCCTTGTGGCCACTGGGAGCCAATGCAGAGATTTCAGCGCTGGAGAGATACAATCCCTGGGATTGAGGCCAAGGACAAGTCTCCCAGTCCTCAACTGGATGAGTTGCAGAGGGCGGAGAGTAGAAGCAGCAGATATAGAAAGAGGCTGTTGCAGTAGTGCAGCCTAGAGAGAACCAGAGCTCTAGAGACAGTGGGCTTCTGGGGGAAGGAGAGGAAAGGAAGAATACAGGTGCAGTTCATAGTTTGACTTCTTAGAGACGTCAGAGACGTCAGAGATGTGAGGAGAAAAGGAGAGTGTGGAGTCGAAGATGACCCTGAGGCTCTTAGCCACACAGGCGGGAGCAGGAAAAAAGCCAAGGGAGGCCGGCCAGAGAGTTATAGGAAAAGACAGTGCAGGTGGGCTGATGAGGAGAATCTCCATCTTACTGGCATTAAGGTAGAGATCGTTGGCGGCACACCAGTCCTGGACAGCAGACAGACAGTCAGAGATGAGAGCAGGAGAGGAGGTGGCGGAGGGGAGCCTGAAAATGAGCTGAGTGTCATCCGCATAGCACTGAAAGTTGGAGCAGAGAGTGGCAATGCGGTGGGCGAGAGGTGCTAGGTATTGGTTGAACAGCGGGTAGTTAGACCCCCGGGGAACACCACAGGTAGAGTGAGATAGAGGAAAGGAAGAAGCCAAGTTGGACCTGGGAAGGTCGATCAGAGAGGAACAAGGTCAGCCAGGCCAGGACCTGATCAGTGATACCCAGGTTATCACAAAGACGATTGAGCAGGGAGACTGAGTAAGCTGAGCAGCACAGAGGGGAGATTAGAATCAAAGTTAGAAAGTAGGCCTTCAAGGATGTCCAGGAAAGCAGTTTCCAGGCTTTTGGCTGCTCTGAAGCCAGACTGATGGTCATGGAGACAATCAACAGATTCAGTATGATGATTAAGCTGGGAGATGGGAGATGGCCAGCTTTTCCAGGCATTTGCCAAGGAAAGGAGTGATGGAGGCCGAGTGATAGTAAGCAGGGCAGAAGAGATCGGCTGAGGGTTTCTTGAGAAGAGGGTGCACAAGAGAGTGCTTTGGGGGGGGGAAGGGAATGCTACAGTGGCTAAGGAGTGGTTGCAGAAGTCAGCCAGGGCAGGAGCGAGGGTGCTAATGTGGTCCTTGATGGTTTTGGAAGAACAGGGAAGAACCTGTTTGGACAAGACTTTCATGGATCGGACTTGACTAGACTAGAAACCTTGTCAGGGAAGAACAGAGGAAAGGAAGAGAAAGAGGGAATAGAGGTGGCCACAGGGGGTGCGGAGGTAGAGGAAAGAGTAGAGGGAGGAGGAGGAGAGGACAAGAGGGTCGATAGGATGTCCTGGGTTTTAGAGATGAAATGAGAAGCCAGGTCCATGAAGAAGGCCTGGGAGGAGACAGGAGAGGTAGAGACTGCATGGATCTCACTATATTGTGCAGAGCCCTGGTTTAGAACATTTAATTAAGTCCAGCTGTGCCTTGGTGTTGCTTCTGCATTGTGCTTCAGATTTGGGTCTTTGTCCTGCTTCTCCCAGGTCACCGACTTTGCTGGACTTGCAAAGCCTTTAAATGTAGTGACGAAGGAATGCAAAGGACTTTGAAGGATTATAAAAATGTGTGAAATGCGTGAAGTGGGGCTGCAAGTGACTGCCATGTATCCCAGAAGGGACTCATGATCTTAGCAGAAATGTTGCAGATTATTGACTGGGGCCCCTCTCCTGCTTTACCACCACATTTGCAGGAGCCACAGCACCTACAAACATTCTCAAATAACGATAATTAATGTAATTGTGAGACTCGAGGACAATTTCCATTATCCCCACTGCAAGAACAACCTAATTGCAGAGAGAAAAACAGCGACAGTAAGCGTGAGAGTTGCTTATAATGCATGGAGAAATATTTTTTCCCAGGCATCAGAAACCTATTGGTGGCCCGTCTCACGTGGTCTATACACACTGGCATTAAGGTCTGACAGCCTAGTGACACTGAGTACTGGAGGCATTGTAGACCCACAATCCTCCAAATTGATGTTCAGACCCGCACTGTCTATAACAGAGTAGTAGCATCCCTGACAGCTCTTATTGCTGTGGATTCAAATAATAGCTGTAAACAATGGCTGACCAACATTTAGGAAAAATTGTCTTCAACTACATATTCAAAAGCTTATAGGAACAGGGCTACAAAGGATATTAAAACATAATCTTTCTCTAGTCATATGTGATGGGGTTACCGCCACAAATAACCACTCTGACTCGAATAGCAAGTCCAAGGGTGTTCATTCAAGGATTTACAGACAGGTTAGATGCTGAATTTGGGTGTTCTCTGGGGTTCTTTAGAATTGGGGGTTTTGGCGCTAGGGCCATCCATCTCTTGCTCGACTTCTCCAGCCTTTATGAGGTATGTTAGGTCTCACCAACTGTAACTCTTAACTGTCTGTTCTCTTTCTAAGGCTAATGGTGGCATCCCTAATTGGATGGCTAACTGACTCCCTAAGGCCTTCTAGTCTTTCCCTCACCTAGCCCACTCATTGTTCTAAGAGAGTCGTTAAGGATGGAGTATTCTTTCACCAGGTGTTACACTTTCGTCTCGCACACATGGTCTTACCTGACCATTTAATACACCGTAGCAAAATACAAGAGGTGATGGCTGGAAGATATAGAATGAATCCTAACCTCTGGCATTGCTCTGGGCAACCCCCAGACCCTCATTCTTCACCAGCCACGCCAACCCATTACAGAAGGGGAAAGACCATGTGCAAATCAGGCTTGGTACCACTACACTGGCCTTAACATCTTCTCCTCCCACTGTACCACTGTCCTTCCGATCTCTCACTTTGCCTTTCTATCTCCAGTCTATGATCTCTCTTCTCCTCTTCTCAATTCTAACATTTCAGTTACCTCCTTTGTTATACTTTCATCCCTCCCACCTCCTACTTTAGCTCCTCACTCCTACTACTCCTCCACTACCACTACTCCTGCTCTTTTCTTACCACTACTCCTATTCCTCTATTCCCTCTCACTAATACCACATCACTACTACCACTATTATCTCCCATTACCGCTGCTCTCTCTACTGTGACCACCAATCACTAACACCTATTAGCATCAGCTACTACCAAATACCATTTCCTACTCCCTCTACCATTCTACTATGCCCACAATTACTGCCACCTCTGATACCACTACCACCCTGCTAATCCTAATCTATTTCTGCTCCTCACACTATCCACTCTCACACCCAAATACTCCACTGATCCCCTCTTCCGCACTCCCATTGCTTTCACCTCCTCTGGTCTTACAGACGTCCTCCACCACCTCCTGTCCTCACCCAACTAACTCACACTGCACACTCACCAAGCTTCCTTTAAATACCTCACTCCCTCCCAGGATCGGCTAACTTACCTTATCAATCACTACCTTCCCTGAGGGGTGTGACGGGAAGCCTTGGGGAGGCTTCATAAGGGCTTGTAAGCTCTGCATCCTTCTCTGATACACTTCTAATATGGAGCCTTTAGGGGCTCACAGGGACCAGGTGCTTTCCAGGCCACGCTCCCAGGCTTTATCTAGGAAGAACATGATGTATAATGCGAATAGGCATGTTGGCTGTTTGAGATGTATATATATAACCTTATTGTGAAAAATGTGACTAGTAACAACATGGATGAAGATGGGAATAGTACTATAATGGCCGACTATGCTTAATAATGACACAGTGCATGACACTAGTGGCATTAATAGTTAGAGGGGGATACATGATGACTAATGCAACTGTAGAGAAAGACTATCAGGCATCTAGTAGAATGTATACTTCGATACTTGTAATTAGATCTACTTATATTGCGATTAGCCGTTGTTAGACTCATGGCATTACAGGAGCTCTGATGAGTTACATCTTAAAGGAATAGTCCGTTCAGAAATATTATTGGCCAAAAATAAAACAAATACCTAAAATATATATTTTATTTAAGTCGCTATGCAAAGTTTCGAGCAAATGAAGCTCAAACTTTGAAATTGCAAGCACTAGGGGGCATCCATTTTGTGAAATGGATGCCGCCTGTGCTTGCGTTTTTACGCACTAATGAAGCAAAAGCCAGCCAGCTGCAGTAAACAAAAGCTACCACTGGGTGGCTTTTGCTTCATTGGTGCCGGACTCGGAGGACGGGGACCAGAGACTACAGGCAGGAAAGCTACAGCTGCATCTCAGTAAGTGCTATTTTATTTTTTTAAATAAGCACTAGCTGTAGTTTTTTTTCTAAGTTTTCCGGGCTGGAGGAGCCCGGAAAACTTAAAAATAAAACCGCAGCTTTGGCTCCAAGCTGAAGCTACCGCAAACATAAATACAACGTTGTTGTGTTTCAAAAATGCAGCATTTTTTCTTTCTAAGTTTCTCGCGCTCCTCCAAGCCGGAGGAGCCTGAGAAACTTAGAAAGAAAAACTGCAGTGTTTTTGAAACACAACCGTGTTGTGTTTCTGCCTGCCATGGCTATCACTTTGGGTCTCCGGTGCTCCCCCTGGGGAGCACCGGAGACCCAAAGTGAAAGCCAAGGCAGGCAGAAACACAACGAGGTTGTGTTTCCATGCCGCTGTGTTTCTGCCTACAGCGGCTTTCACTTTGGAGCTCTCGGGCTCCCCACGGGGAGCCCGAGAGCTCCAAAGTGAAAGCCGCTGCAGGCAGAAACACAACGCAAGTGTTTAGAAATGCTGCAGTGTTTCTGCCTCCAGCAGCGGGTAGCCTGAGACCCCCAAAGTGAAAGCTGCTGGAGGCAGAAACACAACGCGGGTGTTTAGAAATGCCGCAGTGTTTCTGCCTCCAGCAGCGGGGAGCCCGAGAGCTCAAAAGTGAAAGCTGCTGGAGGCAGAAACACAACAGAGTTGTGTTTCTGTGCCACGGTGTTTAGAAATACAACGTTTTTGTATTTGTAAAAGTCCTTCCCACCCAGGGCATGCATAAGAGGTTGGGAACAGCAACCGGAGGTCAGAATGAGACACGAGGACTGGGAGAGGTTATGGAAGCAGATCCCAAAGGTGGCAAAAGCGATCCAGTTGCAGGAGGCTTGCTATAAGTACATTTATGGCTGGCATTACACTCCGGCCCGCCTACACGCGATGTACCCGGCAACCTCGGGGAAGTGCTGGAGGGGTTGTGGGGGAGAAGGTACAGCAGCTCATATATGGTGGGACTGCCCCATTATCTGGCCTTTTTGGTGTGATATTGCACAGGCCCTTTCTCAGGCACTGAAGGAGGGAGCCAGCCAGGATCCCTGGGAAATACTACTGGGGAAGAGAGGGCAGGGGGGCGAAGAGGAGAGGCGAGGAAGTACTAAGGCGAAAGTGATTTTCACTTTGGCTGCGATGGCCCTTATTGCACAGAGGTGGAAGAACCCTACGATTCCGACAGAGCAAGACTGGTTAAGGAAAATGTGGGATATAGTTTCGATGGAATGGGCAACATAAGCCACCAATAATAAGTTGGAGAACTTCTCTGCGGATTGGGGAGAGACACTGGCCTATCTGAAAGGGGACTTCAGGGAACAATGGTGCCCTCAAAGACTCAATCTGTTGGACATCTACGGTTAAAAGGCTGGAAGGGAAACGACTGGGTGGGAAGGACCATTGGTGCAGAATTATTTTATTAATAGCATTTGAGATGTCACTGTAGGTGGTAACAAACACCAACGTCTCTGCTTGCTCCTTTTCTAGGGTATGGTCTTTGTACTGTAAGAGGGCCTCACAATGGTTATTCTTAGCTCTTTTAAGGGCTTTCCTGGTAATGTCTTGTGGGTACACTCTTGAAGACAACCATTTTTCCATTTTCTTAGCTTCAACAAGAAAGTTTGTTTTGTTAGTGCTGTTGCATTTAAGTCTCAGAAATTGGCCCAACGGAAGATTGTCCCTCATGTGTTTCGGATGAAAGCTGTTGTAATGTAATACCGAGTTCCTATCTGTAGATTTATTGTATGGCCTAACATAGAGGCTTTACGACGCTGTATCTGCTGTGATGGTAATATATAAACAGTTGAGACTTTCTGAGCTCTAGTTGGAAGTGAACTTCAGAAACCTGTCTTGGGTGTTCATCCATTGGAGAAATTCCTGTAGTTCTGCTGTGGATCCATGCCGAATGACAAAGATATTGTCGATGTAGCGATGCCAATAACGAATGTGTGCAGCAAAAGGATTGTCTGTGTGTAAGATTTGAGTTCATTCAAAAAGTTCCATATATAGGTTGGCAATGCTGGGTGCCAGAGTGGCACCCATCGCGGTCCCTTGTATCTGTTGGAAAAAGTCTCTGTTAAAGTGGAAGTAACTTTCTACCAAACTCATCTTGGCACACCAAAGTATGAAAGAGATAGGGGTGATTCCTACTGTGTGGTTCAGTAATAGTTTCTCTTCCAACATGTCAATGGATGCCCTCTGGGGGATGCTTGTGTATAGCGCGACCACATCGAGGCCCACAAGGATCTCTGTAGTCGGATCAAAAGGGGCACCTTCGACTTCCTTAATGATTTGCATAGTGTCCTGCACATAGGAGGCGATTTTTTGGACCAGAGGTTGAAGAAAGGCATCAGCAAACCTAGAAAGGGGTTCAAGTACTGAGTCTATACCGGACACTATAGGTCTCCCTGGTGGATTGACCATAGACTTGTGGATCTTCAGCAGTATGTAAAATTGTGGAATGCAAGTTTTTTCTTTAGTTAAGAATTCAGCTTCCTTAGCAGAAATCCAGCCTCTCTGTCTTGCCTTTTCTACTTTGAGGCTGATAGTCTCCTGGAGTCACTTAGTGGGATTGTCTTTAAGATGGAGGTAGCAATCCAAGTCCAAGAGTTGCTTGATGCATTGACTCACATATTTCTCCCTGTCTTGGAGCACAACTGCTCCCCCTTTATCTGCTTTGCGGATAACAATTGTTTCATTAGCTAGAAGATTTTTCTTTGCTTCTTTGCTGATTTTTCTCTGGTGCTCATGTTCGTGAAGGTAGTCTTACCCTTCATCTTTTTCTCAAGTGAGTCAAGATCGTGCAGGACACTAGTTTGAAACATTTTCGCTTCCGCACCCTGTGCCTATGAGGGCACACAGTTAGTTGTTTGTTGTGTAGATTGGTTTCTGACTTATCTGGCTCGTGACACGTATCGTAAAAGTGTTGGAAGAGATGGATTTTCCTCATAAAGTGAAAGAATTCTTGGCGGAAGCTGAAAGGATCATGCTTATTGGTCGGTACAAACCCCATTCCTCTTTCAAGTACTTTCAGTTCGTCTTCTGTTGGTGAGTAAGATGATAAATTCACCATAATGAGGTTTGAAGTCCCAGTCTTCCGGGCTCCTCTCTAAAAAAGGAGGGGGCTGTGTGGTTGTCCCTCTATTGGGTTGGTTGCTGTGGTTTCTATTAGCCCTTCCTTGATAGTTGGTACGTCTGCTTCTCGGTCGACGGTTGGACTGTCCCCGGCTAGGAGTAGGGTCACCATTGGAACTTCCATTACTAGAACTGAATGAGGTATTTCTAAAATGGACTTTTTTCTGTCCTCCTGTGGGGGTTCCATCGTTTTGTGCTGGTTGATAACAATTTTCTTGAGTGTACCTAAAGGCCTTTTCATGCGTGAAATTTGTTAGGTCTTTATTCATTTGACAGACTTGTTCCCTTAGGGTATCTTCCTTGAAGTTGGTCTTTTCCAAAATGAGTTAATCTTGTAATCTTGTCTTTTTCTATAGAGATCAAGCGGTACCGCCTTCTGTATCTCTTCTTCCAATGTTTTTAAACCAGTGGGTGTTAACCAGGTACAGGTTTTTGTGGTGATGGTATTCCTGGAAATGTGGCATGTTGTATGTTAGATAATCCTTAAATGGGTATGCCTTGTGTTCACGTGTATCATTTTATTTTATTTTATTTTTTGTATAGAGCTAATATTCCAACCAAGTAAACAGAGCTTGATCACTGTAAGGAACAGGTCACAGTAATTACCCTTTGGTCCGTCTAGTAACTAGGGGATGGTAGGGCACAGAGATTGGTGATACTGTTTCAAATCTAAAGTTAGTGCTTTAAATGAAACATGCACATGGTTGGGCTCAGTTGTGGTGCACATATAATAATGTAGTTAGATGTAGGGCTTTTGAGGTATTTAGTGGGCACATAGTAATTGAACCTTAAACCGCCAGGGAGAGACCTTACGTTAAGGGTCTGTGAATATACGTGGGGCGCACTAATTCAAATAACCCTGTATGCTAAGGTAATTCTATTTTCGTCTCTTTTCATTATGCCACGTTTGGGTGGAACTCCTTTACAAATAGATATGGTAATGTATGAATTTGATCTGTGTTCTTTTTAATGTACATAACTGTGTATTGATATGGCATGGAAAATGGTTTGGTGGAATGTGTATATAAACTGAATGGCACTGTATCAATTTGTTCTGTTTTCTGTAATTATGTCATGTATGTTGGGTTCGGTAGCCCTGAAGAGGACCCCGTGTGAGGGTCGAAACACGTGTTGGCATGTTACTGATGCACCATCATCAAATGAGACAATCTGATAACATTTGGCTGATTTTTAAAGCATCAACTGGGCAATATAAAACTGGGTGCATGCGCGAACCGTCAAGGACACCGGCCGTTTCTGTTCTCACTTTAGTGACTGGGGGCTCTAGTCACGTCTCAAGACTGTTGCGGATACACACCACTCAGATATTTGACAATATCAATAGTGTTACGTGTCAGCTTGGTGGGGGTGAGCCAAATCTTTATAGACATTATAATTATATACACTGACAAAGTAGAAAAATGTAATTGAGTAAGCTTGAGAAAAGGGTTACAAATATTCTTGTAAACTAGAGTGTAGTGCCACTGTAATTCAAAGAATCGAGTTGCAGTCAAAAAGAAAAGAGCAAGAAGCGTAACACAGCTCTAATTTAGTATGAGGATTGTTTACAAATGGATAACATCAGCCTCTGTTAGAATATTAATTCTGTACAAGATGGAGCTCACATTCGGCTGCCAGCTAATGCCCACTTTTTCCTTAACCACGTGACTGCGTCACCCCTTAGTTATGAGCTTCAACTATGGAGAGTTTGAGCTGCATCGTTAGAGATACAGACGATCAACCCACAGTGGCACGCCTCGCAGATTAAGCTCTGTGACAGAACTGGTATGTATTTGGACAAAGAGTGAGAAAACTGGGAATTAAAAGACTAACATCTAAATTAATCTGATCGTAAAAATAGATAGTGACACAGATCATTGTTCCCTGCAGCATACGTTAATGGCTAAGCAGAGACAAGAAGCTACACCGAAGAGACAGCCTAGCTTTACAGACTGGAGCTGCTACAAGTATCTGGAAAGTAGGAGGGCAATATAGAAACACTTTAGAACTGTGTGGTAGTAAAGAGCCTGAGTAATTTAGAGAATCACTGAGACACCAGGATTCTTCATGCTTGTTCCAAGAGGGGGTCAGACATTTGGACTTCTGTAAATTGGACAGAAGCAAGTCCCAGTATCTCATTGAACCTCTCAGGGTTCCCTTGCAACTCAGTCATTTCACCAAATTCAGCCTCTGTGCATTCAGAGTTATCCAATGTTTCAACCACCTCGATTTCTGGGACCAGGAGAAGTACGCAAACCAATTGTGCTATGGGTTGTCCTTGTTTGATGATCTGAGAAGTATTTTCAAAGTTCTGGAGAAGGACATTGATCTCCCTATAATAGTCTTGATCGATCACTCCCGACCCTACCTCGAGGGAATGTTACAGAGCCAGTCCTGACTTCGAGGTTACTCTCCCATAGGTCCCCTCTGGTAACTCCAGTTTTATTCTGGTACATACCAAGCCTTGAGTCTTCGAGGGCATGATGACCTCTTCATCCCCATAGAGACCACATCCACGGCACCTGAGCTTATCCCAGTGGGTACACAAGTGGAAGCAGTTACCCTTTGGATTGGCAATGTTTGGATGTGGGTCAACATCTGTATCGGGGCCTGCAGAATCCCATGTTTGACAACCCATGTGACACGGTGACCTCCACAAATAGCCATTCTGACTCGAATAGTAAGTCCAAGGGTGTTTATTTAAGGATCTACAGACAAGTTGGATGCTGAATTTGGTATTCCTCTGCCTTCCCCTCCTCCCTGTCAGGAGTCTGGATAATGGACATAGGGCAAAGGCTATACCTCAGAGTATGCACTTTAGATTAGGAGAGATGTACTAGGTAATGCTAGCATATAACATAAACAGGGTGCATGTCAAGCTGATCTGAGTTCTAACAGTTATTCACAGGAACTGCAGAGGCAGATGGCTGTAAGCAAAGAGACACAGAGAAAGCAAAGGGCAACACAGATTGATCAGAATAAAGGGTGTACTGGAATATGAAAAAGGGTCTCCAAGGATTAGGGCAAGCCCTTGGGATTGGTACCAGCAGACTACTCTTAATAACTGTCATACAGCAGTATCATGAGTTAGACGTGCCAAAGAGAATGTTGTACTCATTGAAAGGGTGAAACTGGAGACCATATACTGAGGCAGGTAAGACTCCAACAGACTAGATGAAGGCAACAGAAGTCTTTCCCTTATCCGATCTGAACGAAGCCCAACTCATGGATCACGCTGTAAATGAATACAGAGAGGGGACACAACAGTGTACCAAGATGTAATTCAGGTGGAAAGCAGCATAGAAAGAAATAACTAACAGGACAGGTAGAGAAACAAAGTACAAAGCAGAGACTTGAATATCAGGACACACAAGGGAAAGGACTCACACACAGCGAATACAAGGGGTTCAGGAAACTCACAGTACTTAAGAATAGGCACTGGAACTATAATAATAATAATAATAATAATAATAATAATAATAATAATAATAATAATAATAATAATAATAATAATAGTACTAAAGTCTGGTAATATCGCAGGCAAAGACCAAACAGGAAAACTTCAAGAGACTGGGATTGCAGAGAGAACAAGAGAAAAGCTAGGCAGAAACAGGACCAGTCTGTGAAGGAGAAATGCTTACAGAAAACAGGTTGTTTTCAGAAAGTTAGAAATGCAGCAGAGGTAGCAGAACAGAACTGGATGGCCTTAATATAAAACAGGACAGGTGCTGCAACGCAGATGCAAAGGCAGGCAGGGTTTCAGAACTAAAAAGCTGTCAAATCAAGGAAATGTTAAAAAACAGGCAAACTGCATAACCATACTGGAAAGGGTGCTGCAAAACAGCAACAACAAACTGGATTCAAAAGCCAAAATTAAGATATTCAGGAAAGGTTCAATAACTGGCCACAGGAGCGCAGAACGAACCTCCAGCAGAATCAGTTGGCTGAACAACTGATTCTGTTCAAAGTGAGCTTGTAAAGGCCCTGCCACCCAAAAGCCCAACAGGATTTAGCGGATTGCAGTCTCAGGCAGCTGTGTTCAATGAAGCCCAACGCCAGCTTCAGTAGCCTGCAGCATTGGATTGTAATTAACGTCTCTTGAGCGCTCAGCCTCCTAGCCTGCAGTAGCCTAGAACATGTGAATGCAATCAGGGCCTTTCCAGCTCATGTAGTTTGCTGCAAACAAATGCATCCTCCAGCCGTCTGCCTCTTGGACAGAATACATGTACCAAAATGCATCTGCTGGTTTAACCAAAAACCCAGCGTGGAACATGAAATTAGATTGGTCCAAAACTGCTGCGATAAAACAAGTAAATGAATGCTGCGGTGGTTTGTAGGTTTTAACGTTGCAGTTATGTCAGTCTCTGAATGTGCGCATGTAGCCGTGCTGCATGGCAGGTGGGTAGGATCATGACACTCCCTAGCCCAGGTGTCCTTATCAGGGATGTTAGTACTCACCAACTGCAACCCCTAACTCTCTGTTCTCTTTCTAAGGCTGATGATGGTATCCATAATTTGATGGATAACTGACTCTCCAGGGCCTTCTAGCCTTCCCCTAACCTAGTCTGCTCAATGTTCTCAGGGAGTCGTTAGGTATGGTGCCTTCTTTCACCCAGTTTCACTCTCTCGTCTCGTACACAACCTTGCTTGACCCTTCACTATACTGGCGTTAAGATGTTCTCCTCCCACCGTTCCACTATTCCTCCGATCTCTAACTCTGCCTTTCCACCACCACCTTTTGAACTGACTTCTCCACTTCTGACTTCTTAATGTTGCTGCCTCCTGTTACCTTTTTTGTTATACTTTCATCTTCGCCTACCTCCTATGCTATCTCCTCGCACCTACTACTCCTTCGCTAATGCTACTTCCTCTCCTTTCTTACCGCTACCCCTATTCCTCCACTTACTCTTGTTAGCACTACTTTGCTACTACCACTATTATCTCCCACTATCGCTGCTCTCTCTACTGTGACCACTGCTCACTAACACATACTACCGTCTGGTACTACCAACTAACACTTCCTACTCCCTCTACCCCTCTGCTACTTTCACAATTACTGCCACCTCCACTACCACTACCACTATGATTTCCCTACTCTATCTCTACTAGTCACACTCTCCACTGTCACACACAAATACTCCATAGATCCCCCTTTATTTCAATGGCTTCCACAGTCCAATCGCTCTCTCCTCCTCTCATCTATCTTGGACGTCCTCCACCACCTCCTGTCCTCACCCAACTAACCCACACTGCACACACATCTATATATTCCCTTTAAATATCCCATCCTTCTCCCAGGATGGGCAAACTTGCCTTACCAATCACTTATCTTCCTTGGGGGAGTGTGACAGGGGAAGTCTTGGGGAGGCTTTATGAGGGCTAGTAAACTCCCATCTTTTTCTCTGCTGCACTTTTGACATGGAGCCTGTAGGGGCTTGCAGGAACTCAATGCTTTCCCAGGCCTCATTGGAGACCTTTCAAAACATTATTTTAGGAATCCCTGGTGGCTCCACTGTACATGTGAGCTCCTGCAGTTGCCTTTTGCTGGAGCTGGGCTTCTTTCTCCCTGCTGGGGCTGGTTTTGTTCTAGCTGCTGTATCCCAGTTGAATAGACTCTCTACCGCAGCCCTTGCTCAGCTGGTATGGTGATGTTTGTGCATCCTGCAATGTTGATCAGTGGTTCCACTCGGTGCCCTGCTGCTTCCTGTTTGTGGGCTAAAAATACAGCCCCAGGGGGACAGTGATTGAGAGGCCATGCAAGGCCCTATTATCAGAATGAAGCTGGGTGATGTTGATACCTATGGGAAGATGCAGGCCAGTTCAAAACGTTGACTTCTGACAGAAGGCCTAGAGAAGGAACAAAAATGGTGTCAAAATGGAAAGGCACTCAGCTGAAGGAGAATGTACCTCAGAACTGTCATCTTGTTAACTGTGTCCAATGGATTCCATAAATACATGTGGCGCTGCACATGCTGACTTTGTGTTAAGTGGGAAAAGGCACATTTTGACAGATTCAATACTGCAGCAGTACACATGGGAAAAGGCACCCTGAAATGCCGCCGATTTAAAAAATAAGGAGGAATTGTGCCTTACATTTAAAAGTGAAGCCAAGTGACACATTTTGGAGAAAGACAGTTACTTTGCACAAATAAACTGATATTTAAATGGAAAGGCCTACTTGTTGGAGTAGTGAACAATAGTTCCCTATGTTAACTGTGGCCTATGGGTGAATAATACCAAAAGTGAACTCATATCTATTTAAATATTGTATTGTAGTTATAAACAGCAGGTCCAGATGCAATACAAAAGTTCATGTTGATCACATCTTTTCGATTTAAAATGGTATTCAGCTACAATGATGTATGTAGCTTGTTTTTCCCAGTGAACTGAAAGGTCTGTGCCTCTGAAACATTGACCTCAGATTGTCAAAACTGATTTAATATTGTTTTGTCCTCATTGTATATGATGGCCTATGCCCAGTCGCTTTGCGAGGAAATCCGCATCGCAAGGTTGTGACCTTAAGTTGATCAAGCCTCCATTTTAGGTTAAAGTCGCCATTTTGGCTTATCGTGCAAAATTACCCTGTGGCCTAAAATGGCCGACCTGTGTTCTCTTGTTCTTACTTTAACCTCTTGAACCTCTGTAGGAGAGTTAATGTCCAACCTGCCTGCAGGCTACATGTTAGGGTCATGTAGACCTTGTCCTTTGTTGACCTAGGGATCAGGGGATTATTCGAATCAGCGATGTTAACCTACAAGTATACAAGAACGATAATGCTATTTAAACATCATATGCGAAACATCTCTTTGACATGCATTGAAGTAAATGTGTAAAGAGTGTAAAGTCAAATCCAGAGAATAATAGTACTTGTTAGTAAATGTATTAAGAAGAAAACCACATGCACGAGATATGTAAATTAGGAATGAACCTGGCGCGAACCCTAGCCCAGTACATGATTAACTCGTAAGAGGCTGGACATTGTTACGAAGAAACTGTATAAATATGCTGATGTCCCGCTAGCAATTCCTGTTCACTGCTCACATTGAACCTGCTGGAGGTCTCTGTGAAGTACTGACGGCCAAATAGCTATTTGTGTACTTTGTTTTGTAAACTATTCACTGTTGCAATAAAGATTCTGGTGTTGGTGTATTTCTCTTTGCATGGTATAAAAGCCTTAATATTGTATTTTCTGATTCCACAGATGGCGCCCAAATAGGGACCCTCAAGATTGACTTCGTCTCGTTGAAGGTTGGCTCAGCTATCGGACCGGGATTGGACGGTGACAACAAAAAGGCCCCTCTGGACAAGAAGCGAATACCTCGACAGAACAGCACAATCCGATCCCTGAACGGTGAGCTGTAGCCCGAGACGACGTCTTGACGAGGGTTCATATATCGAGGTGGGTAAATTTGCCGAAATCACCAGACACGTGGGTCCTTAGATTGTTCTTAGTAACCCGATCGGGCCTCCCAGTCCTTTGGTCAGGTGAATTGTGACCCGATTCTTAATTTAACCCTGACAATTTGAATTTGGCGCATTGTACTCGCGAGCACAATTATTTGACCAGGTAACACCAGAATTCTGATATGCCTGGGAAATTGTCTGCCTGCTTCAGGGCATTATTCCGCAGCGACAGACAATCTTTGGAAGTTAGCCGTCCCGCACCACAGGAGGGGTCGCCAGCATGTACCATGTACTGTAAGAAAGGCTTTGGTAGTATAGCATTTAATGATATTTGGCACAGACAGACCAGACATAACTCTAATCTTCGGTGGCCAACCAATGGTAGCTTTGAAATCCCTCGTATAGAATATTTAGAGTCTGTATTGGTAAAGAAAAAGGATAGACCTGCAGCATTTGACGCATTGCACAGTTGGAAAACAGAAGCTTCTCAGCAACAAAAGAGTAGAGAGAAACATATGCGTCGACATATGATGAATGCCAAAAAAGCACTGTTATATGATCAAAATAAAAAATTGGAATCAGTTAGGAACACGGACAGAGCGTTTCAATTAAGCATTCAGAAAATGTATCCTTCGAAAAATGTTCATATGTCCGATGAATTGATTAATAAACTTTTGCATGAACGAAGGCCCGATGCCTCTGCGCCACCCCTGTACCTCCCTCCTCATGTGTCATGATCTCTGCTTCCAAAAGATCAGGACTTGCCCGACTCCCTTGGAAGCAGACCCATAACCCCGGTTCCGAGTGCCAGCCAGTCCCAATTGGCACCTTTTGGACCCTGTCCTGGCGCCAGTGGCACCAGGCTCATAAAGATGCCCAGTCCCAGCGCTGGAAGCGCCGGGCTCATAATGCTTGGGTGGACTTACCTGCAGCAGACCATGCTGCTTACTTACCTGCCAGTTGAACCCCTGATCCTCTTCTGTTTGGGACTACTTTTCCTGTTGGGTGGGGCAGGAGCCACTCCCTAGGTTCAGAACACTGGAACTCTTCTGGAAAGCAGGAACTCTTTTCTTACCTAGGCGTGGCTGTGGAAGGAGACACCTAAGCACTACAGGAGGCTATTTAAACCACACCCGATGGATGAATCTTGCTTTGCGTTATTCTGCATTCTCTGCAGCAGAACGCTCATCGTGTCTTCTGCTTCTGATCCTGGGCCTAAGGGAACAAAAGCTTACCATCCTGGAATCCAGTCTTCAGCAGCACCTGTAAAGACAAAGAAAGAACAGGTTTGCACTACGGTCCTCAGTGGCAGCGCATCTCTTACCTGGTCCAACGGCTGTCACCAACGCCTCGCGCTGCATTCCGGCATCTGAAAGACAAAGGCTTACTTACTCTTCGCATGCTCCAGAGGTCTTCGCACTGCATTCCGGCATCTGAAAGACAAAAGCTTACCAGCTCTTCGCACGCTCCGGAGGCCTTCGGCGCTGCATCCCGCATCTGAAAGACAAAAGAAGGTGCGTTTAAAGACATTGGGCAACTTTATTACTCACGTGCCATTACTCCTTCCCACGCCGAATCCAGTGGGTATTCCAGCACCCTTCAGCTTCTCTAAAGCTCCGAACTTGTACCTGCAAGATAAAAGGGACAGTTAGTGCGCATCGTGAAGCAGGCTACAAGCGCTTACTTACGTGCTTCCAGGCGCTTCTATTCCTCACGCGGGTTCGATCCTCAACTCTCATCAGCCCGCCATCCGCCATCGCCGGAACCCTGCAAAACAAGAGATATCATTACAAAACACTTTTAAGACATTTGAAGTGCCCAGAACTTACCGTTCGTGCAGTTTACGACAGACAGCAGTCCTCTGAGGTCAAGAGGCCTGCACCCTTATCCAGTGAAGAAACTGGTTACGGCACCCTGCCCCGAGGCAGATGGAGAGCTCGGCGTTCACTTACCTAAGGTGAGGGTGTTAACCTTTGGGGTTCTACAGGAGAAGAGAAAAGGAAGAGGAGAGAGTCACCCAATAACCCCAGTTCATTAATCCCATATTTTCTATCTGCAGACATCTTACTCTTCGAGTCAGACATACAGTGCGCAGAGGTCCAGCCCAAAGAGCCAACCGTGTGTTACACATCACCTTCGAAGATACGGCATTCACCCAGTCAAGACCGGTGCCTCTGCGGGAATCAGGTGAGCGTTACAGAACGCAAAGCCTATCGCAAAACTCCCACCCAGGCGCTATGGAAACCTCGGATACCGACCAGCTAGCCCAGTTACTTGGGGAACTAAGAGCAGAAGTACATGCAGCCCGTCAGGAAACGAATGCTCTAAGAAGGGAACTGATTATTTCCAAGGAGCGAACAGACGATCTCGCTAGACAATTGCTACAGTCACAAGCCGGACAAACTCCGATACCCGCATCAGGGGCAAATCTTCCTTCAACATCCTCTACGAACCCAGTGCAGATCAACCTACCTGGGAATGTACCTCTGGCTCCGCCCGAACGATTTTCTGGTGACCCAAAGAGGTTTGCAGTATTTATTAATCAGTGCCGGTTGCACTTCTTATGCCGGCCAGCAGCCTTTCCAACTGATCAAGCTAAGGTAGCTTTCGTGCTTCCGTACCTTAGTGGCAATGCGGCAGACTGGTCGATCCCTCTAGTTAATCAAGATGATCCGGTTCTCCATGATTTTCAAGCTTTTCAGCTCAGTATGGAAAAACTGTTTGCAAGACATTCACAGGGGCAGGCCTTGGACGATGGGCTCCTTTCATTGTGACAGGGTAATCAAGACCTTTTGGCTTATATTGCGCCTTTCAACAGACTGATAGTGGAAACTCGATGGCCTGAGGACAAAAGGATTACGCTGTTTTATAGAGGTCTAAGTGGAGAGCTCAAAGATGTGTTAGCCCAAGTAGTGAATCCCCCGCAAGACTGTTCGGACTATATTGACTTAGTCGTTCAAATTGACCACAGACTGCAGAACAGGAAGGCCGATCGTTCCAAGTTTGATGCTCGAGTATTTTCCAAACCACCAACTCCTACCAAAGGAGTAGACTCCGGGGAACCCATGCAAATAGGGGGCCTGAAAGGACCACTAACACAAAAGGAGCGGGAAAGGAGAAAACAGCTGCAATTATGCCTCTATTGCGGAAACTCGGGTCACTTTCTTCGAGACTGTACGGTGAAATCAGCCAATAAGGCAGTAGGAGCTGCAGTTACCAGGGTCACAAACTCTGAGCAGGGAAACGACCTCGCCCGACAAGAATAGAGGTCCTCTTGCCGAGCGTTAAAACCAGTTCCGTGACCTCGCATTTCGTGATACCTATGGTCCTCATTAGCCCTGAACATCCGGATCGATTACATGCGATTGAAGCTTACGTCGACAGCAGTGCCATCGGCAATTATGTGGATCATGAAATTGTTTTGAGGATGAATCTGACTCTTTGTCCAAAGGCTGTAAAGGACATCATTACTACGGTGGATGGTACGGAGATAGCCTCCGGACCAGTAACGCATACCACCCAAGAAGTGACGCTAGTAAGTGAAGATGGACACCATGAGAAGATCGTGTTCGATGTGATCAAGGCCCCTCAGTTCCAGATTATTCTAGGAATTCCTTGGTTAGAGAAGCACAATCCTCAGATCGATTGGCGAGCAAGAACGGTTCAGTTTCCAGAATGTGTCTCTACTTGTCACCCTCGACCTGGTGTTGCACTGGCAGCAATTTCCTCGGAGGCTCCTCAGTTACCTCCTGAATACCTAGAATTCCAAGATGTTTTCCGGAAGGATCAGGCTAACTCTCTACCTCCTTATAGGTCTTATGACTGCCAGATAGACCTGATACCTGGATCTACTCCTCCTTGTAGTAGAATTTATGCCCTCACCGAGCCTGAGAATCTTCACCTCCGACAATACCTGGATCAATACCTAGCGAATGGGTTTATTCGTCCTTCCAAGTCCCCTGCTTCCTCAGCTTTGTTCTTCGTTCCAAAAAAAGAAGGGGACCTTAGAACTTGTATAGATTATCGCGCCCTGAACCAGATCACCGTTAAGAATAGATATCCGTTACCTTTGATCCCTGAACTCCTGGACCAAGTCAGAAAAGCATGCATATATACAAAGCTGGATCTTAGAGGAGCCTACCACTTGGTACGAGTAAAAGAGGGCGATGAATGGAAGACGGCCTTCTGCACCAAGTATGGGCTATTTGAATATCAGGTCATGCCCTTCGGACTTTGCAATGCCCCGGCCGCCTTTCAATATTTTATGACCGATGTCCTCAGAGAGCTCATAGATGTGTGTGTTGTTGTTTACATTGACGACATCCTCGTTTATTCTTCATCGGAAACTGAACATCGGAAACACGTGAAAATGGTCCTCGAGAGATTGCGTCAACACAAACTTTTCGCTAAGTTGGAAAAATGTGTTTTCAACGTGACTGAAGTTGAATTCTTGGGATTCATATTATCACCTAGCGGAGTGCGTATGGATTCAAAGAAGGTCGATGCAATTCTCAAATGGCCATCGCCATCCTCCGTAAAAGGTGTTCAAAGCATGTTAGGCTTCGCTAACTTTTACCGCAGGTTTATCCCCGAATTCTCTCGAATAGTCCAGCCCATCACCGCCTTGTTAAAGAAAAACAAACGTTTTGAATGGTCTACCGAGGCGGAACAAGCTTTCCAGAATTTGAAGACTAGATTTATCTCTGCACCGATCTTAAAATATCCTCGCCCAGAACTCCCCTACATCGTTGAAACTGATGCTTCGAGTCTTGCCATGGGGGCAGTTCTATCACAAAAGGACCCAGTAACCAATCAGTTGCATCCCGTGGCATTTTGGTCCCGCAAATTCTCGCCTCCTGAAATCAATTACACTATTACTGATAAGGAACTTCTAGCTATCAAGTCCGCCTTTAAGGCTTGGCGGCATTATCTTCTGGGGGCCCGAAACACAGTTACTGTGATTACAGATCACCGAAACCTGCAATATTTGAAAACCGCAAAAGCTCAATCCTCTAGGCAACTCCGTTGGGCACTATTCTTTGCCGAGTTTGACTTCATAATTACCTGTCGACCTGGTACAAAAAACGGTAATGCTGATGCCCTTTCTCGGATGAGAGTGGAAGAACATTTGATCAATCCTAAACCTGTACCTATCATTCCCGAACAAAGAATTCTAGGTGTAATCGCCACACAATCCATAGAGGAAGTTAAGGATAAAGCCAGGCTACTGGTAACTCCAGCAGACATACAGAATTGGCATCTGCAGGCAAAGGACTTTACGGTGAAGGACAACCTATTATATTTCCAAGAACGGTTATACCTGCCCAGCACAGATTTACAGAAAAAGGTAATCTCTTGTTGTCACGATTCTTTAATGGAAGGACATCATGCTGTCATGATCTCTGCTTCCAAGACCTCGGAAAAGATCAAGCGCTACTTCTGGTGGCCGTCTTGGAAAAAAGATATCAGAGACTTTATAATGTCCTGTGGAGTATGCGCCCAAAACAAGAGTCAAAGGGAAAAACCAGCCGGCCTCTTACGCCCTATTGACATCCCGCCTCGCCCTTGGCATACGCTTTCTATGGACTTCATCACCGATCTACCTCCATGCTCCGGATACAATACGATCCTAGTAATCGTGGACCTATTCTCCAAGATGGCGCATTTCATTCCTCTCAAAGGCTTACCAACAGCAGCAACTCTGGCCCGAGAATTTCTCGAAAACATCGTCCGACTGCACGGTTTTCCTTCAGTTCTAATTTCGGATCGAGGTAGTCAATTTATTTCTCATTTTTGGCAAAGTTGCTGTCGGTCGGCTCAAATTGATGTGAGACTTTCGACCAGCCACCACCCTCAAACCGACGGACAAACCGAGAGGACCAATCAAACTCTGGAACAGTATTTGCGCTGCATGCTACAACAAACTGAAAAAACTTGGAAAGATATCCTTTGGATAGCCGAATATGCCTACAATAACTCTGTCCACTCGGGAACTGGGAAGACCCCGTTTTTTCTTTTATACGGTAGTCACCCTCGAACCTCGGAGTTGGATCCACTCCAAGATCTTGGAACACCAGCAGTAGACCACCTGCATTCTACAATCACCCAAGCCTTTAAGGAAGCCGTTTCTCACCTTCAAAGGGCTAAAGAACAATACAAGAAAGGAGCAGACCAACATCGGAAGGAAGCCCCCCAATATCAAGTAGGAGATCAAGTCTGGTTATCCACCAAATATCTACCTCTAAAAGGACCACGCACATTCAACCCAAGATACCTTGGTCCCTATTCCATCACTACCATAGTAAATCCAGTAGCGGTCAAGTTGGACTTGCCCCCTCACATGAAGATACATCCGGGCTTCCACGTCTCTCTATTAAAACCCGTGCAACCTCAAACCCGACTAACTACATCTCCAAAACCTATTCTAGTTGACGGAGAACTCGGGTTTGAAGTCAAAAGCATCCTGGATTCCAAGATCTCCAAATCTAAACTATTTTACCTGATTGACTGGAAAGGCTACGGTCCCCAAGAAAGATCCTGGGAACCTGCAGAATATGTCCACGCGCCTCGTCTAATCAAAAGATTTCATCGAACATTTCCTAACAAGCCCAAACCCCCGGAGAAGCCTGGTTTGGGAGGGGCCTTGAGGGGGGGTGCTGTCATGATCTCTGCTTCCAAAAGATCAGGACTTGCCCGACTCCCTTGGAAGCACACCCATAACCCCGGTTCCGAGTGCCAGCCAGTCCCAATTGGGACCTTTTGGACCCTGTCCTGGCGCCAGTGGCACCAGGCTCATAAAGATGCCCAGTCCCAGCGCTGGAAGCGCCGGGCTCATAATGCTTGGGTGGACTTACCTGCAGCAGACCATGCTGCTTACTTACCTGCCAGTTGAACCCCTGATCCTCTTCTGTTTGGGACTACTTTTCCTGTTGGGTGGGGCAGGAGCCACTCCCTAGGTTCAGAACACTGGAACTCTTCTGGAAAGCAGGAACTCTTTTCTTACCTAGGTGTGGCTGTGGAAGGAGACACCTAAGCACTACAGGAGGCTATTTAAACCACACCCGATGGATGAATCTTGCTTTGCGTTATTCTGCATTCTCTGCAGCAGAACGCTCATCGTGTCTTCTGCTTCTGATCCTGGGCCTAAGGGAACAAAGGCTTACCATCCTGGAATCCAGTCTTCAGCAGCACCTGTAAAGACAAAGAAAGAACAGGTTAGCACTACGGTCTTCAGTGGCAGCGCATCTCTTACCTGGTCCATCGGCTGTCACCAACGCCTCGTGCTGCATTCCGGCATCTAAAAGACAAAGGCTTACCTACTCTTCACATGCTCCAGAGGTCTTCGCACTGCATTCCGGCATCTGAAAGACAAAAGCTTACCAGCTCTTCGCACGCTCCGGAGGTCTTCGGCGCTGCATCCCGCATCTGAAAGACAAAAGAAGGTGCGTTTAAAGACATTGGGCAACTTTATTACTCACGTGCCATTACTCCTTCCCACGCCGAATCCAGTGGGTATTCCAGCACCCTTCAGGTTCTCTAAAGCTCCGAACTTGTACCTGCAAGATAAAAGGGACAGTTAGTGCGCATCGTGAAGCAGGCTACAAGCGCTTACTTACGTGCTTCCAGGCGCTTCTATTCCTCACGCGGGTTCGATCCTCAACTCTCATCAGCCCGCCATCCGCCATCGCCGGAACCCTGCAAAACAAGAGATATCATTACAAAAGACTTTTAAGACATTTGAAGTGCCCAGAACTTACCGTTCGTGCAGTTAACGACGGACAGCAGTCCTCTGAGGTCAAGAGGCCTGCACCCTTATCCAGTGAAGAAACTGGTTACGGCACCCTGCCCCGAGGCAGATGGAGAGCTCGGCGTTCACTTACCTAAGGTGAGGGTGTTAACCTTTGGGGTTCTACAGGAGAAGAGAAAAGGAAGAGGAGAGAGGCACCCAATAACCCCAGTTCATTAATCCCATATTTTCTATCTGCAGACATCTTACTCTTCGAGTCAGACATACAGTGCACAGAGGTCCAGCCCAAAGAGCCAACCGTGTGTTACACATCACCTTTGAAGATACGGCATTCACCCAGTCAAGACCAGCGCCTCTGCGGGAATCAGGTGAGCGTTACATCCTGGTGCTTTGCCTCTTCCTGTCATTATTCCTCCTCCTATAGTCCCCCCGGTCCTTCCTATTGTTCTTACTGTTGTTCCTCCAGCCGTCGTTCCTTTGCCTCCTCCCTTGCCTCCACTTATTGATATTCAGAATGTGCCTACTCTCCCTCTTCCAAGTGATTCCGCATCGCTTGTAGTGGACCAGGGAACGGGATCAAGGGTTGTGACTCGTGATACTGTGTCCCCAGATAAAAAGAATGAATTAATTGCTTGGGCTAAACATTGTATGGAGAAGGGTGAACAAGCTGATGTTTTTTCCACACTCGAAAATCTAAAAAGTATTCCTGAGAAAAATGTTTTTATTGAAGGGTTAGGAATTCATTTGAGCATAATGTGGAATAGATTAAACAATGTAGATCTCCCACAAGGGTTACGGGATTTGAATACCTTAGCGTTGTCTAGGGATACTGCGGAGGAAGTATATGAGCATGTCAAGAGGATTTTTGTGTATAAGAAGGAGTTGGAAGAGTTACAAAATGAAGAAACTAATGGTGATAGTTTAGGTACTATATTTTTACAGAAACAGTTTTCTCCTCGCCGTGAATTGATAGGTGAGGAAGCGCAAATTTGTACAAAGGATGCGATAAGATGGATTTCGGATATGTCGATAACTCCAGACGAAGTATATGACACGTATAGTCAGTATACGTTAGAAATGCAAAAGAAAGTGATACAGGTTATGGCCTTTTCGATTGATACTTCTTCGACTGCCTTAGCACTTGATTTGGCTCTTTTGCTTAGTAAGCGCTACCTACTTCTCAGTTGCCTATGAGAGAGGTCCCTCCGACATTTGTCCCAAAAGTTGAGATTGCGGCCGATGCTGCACGAGGTATAGTCGCTGTGGACATTCCTGCACATTACGTAGCGCCATTTGTTCACGTCCCGTTCTCGAGACAGGAAGTGAACACCATAAAGCAATCTATTCCTGATATAAGAAAGAATCCGATGTGGTTCTATAATCAATCATCAGTATTCACCTTAAGTAATATTGATTTATTATTTGCCGTACTCCTGCCAGTTGATTTGTGGAAACAGATTAGGACTGTAGATGATGTACCTGGGTTAGGAGATACATGGGATAATATGGTTAGGCTCGAAAGAGAAAGACCAGCTGGTGAGAGACCGCCTCAAGTGATATTAACCTTGCCTGATAGGATTATTGTAAAATTAAAAACTATAGTTCCTGAAAAAAGAATCATTTGGGACAAGCTTACGGCCTGTGTCCAAGGAAAGTCTGAAGGTGCTACCGAGTTCTTCAATTGGTTCGAACAGGTATTTTCAGATTTCAGTGGACAAGACTTAGGCACAGAGTCAGGGAAAAGGATGCTTGTCGACAAATTTGTACGTGGATTGCTGCCTTACATCCAGTTACAGATTATGTCCTCCGAAAGCGCTTGGCAGGCAAAGTCTCAATCAGAAGTACTGCACATGGCTCAGTACTATGAAAATCGTGTGAATAATAAAAAGGAAAAACTTGAGAAAAGAAAGGGAGACCTGAAAACAAAAGTACTATTACAACAGATCGTTAGAAGCCGTAGAGGGGGTAATACGCAATTTAGAGGTCAATACGTTCCACAGGGAAGTACGCCCCTGGCTCCGGTAACCATTAACCAGTGTGCCTATTGTCGACAGGAAGGTCACTGGCGCGCACAATGTCCGACCTTGCAGCAAAGGTCATTTGGGAACATGGGTAGACGATCCAGAGGTCACCCAGGTGTAGGGGGCCTTGGTAGAGGTCAGTTTGCACCAGAATCACAGCAACCTTCTTCACAGGATAAACAAGTTTTGAATGTGGATAATAGAAACATTTTTGATCATCCTTCTGCCGCGTACCTCTCTGAAGAATTTCCCTTTGATGACATTCTGTTTCGTTAGGATTGCCCGAAGCAGGATTTGGAACCAACGCCTATTCCCGTTCATCAGAAAGGTCCCTACGTTGAGATGGCGGTGGGAAATAGGAAGCATCTATTTTTAGTAGATACTGGAGCACAAAAGTGTTCCATTGACTATTCACGGGTTCCAAACATTCCCCTTTCAGGGCAATCCAACGTTTCCGTAGGGTTTTCAGGCACACCTGTAGTTTGTCCAGTCTCTTTGCCGTTACCGATAACAGTGGGTCCCTTCACAGAGCAGTGTCCATTTCTACTCACTACAAACTGTGGGGAGAATTTGCTGGGGTTAAATTTGTTGAAGGAATTGAATGTAGTAATACATTGTTCATCGGACGGAGTTCAGTTAACAATTTCACCTCAGCAATCACTCGCCTCTCAGTTCTTGACTCGACCTTTACCGCCAGAATTCAGTAACATTCCGGAAAGCTTATGTGCAATTGATGATAATGATGTGGGCATTCTTCAAATTGAACCTGTTAAAATTATTCTGAAACATGGAGTAAAACTGCCTCGCATTCCACAATATAAGATCTCAGTTGAAGGCGAACTGGCTTTGAAATGTATAGTTTCTGATTTTGTACATCGTGGAGTAATTGAGGAAATTACAGGTAGTTTGTGTAACAGCCCGATTTTGCCGGTATACAAAAAAAGGTGATAATGCGATTCCTTTTCGGTTTATAATTGATTTGCGTGCTATTAACAAAATTGTGGCTCCTCAATTTCCCATTGTACCTGATGTTACAACAATACTAACTATGATTCCGGCTTCTGCCAATCACTTTAGCATTGTTGACCTCAAAAATGCATTTTTCAGTATTCCTATACACAAGGATAGTAGGTATTTGTTCGCGTTTACCCTAGGTGGATGCTCGTTCACATTCACTCGTGCACCACAAGAGTACACTGAGAGTCCAAGTATTTATAGTAGAGCATTACTCGAGATACTCTTGAGTTGCCTACTACTTGCACGTTACTACAGTATGTAGATGATCTCCTCTTGGCTGATGATTCGGAGGGTGCCTGTAAAGAAGGCACCATGTTGTTGCTTTGTCATCTAGCAAAACATGGCCACAAAGCTTCACTCAAAAAATTTCAATATTGTTTTCAAGAGGTCGCCTATTTAGGCTATCGCCTGTCAAAGGAGGGAAGAAGGTTGACACCTGAACGAATAAAAACTATTTCTGGCATGTCTGTCCCAAATACGCAGAAGAAAGTAAGAGCCCTGATAGGTATGGCTTCTTACTGTAGATTGTGGATCCCTAACTTTTCATTAACGATTAAACCAATGCTGGCTTTGACAAAAAAGGGCATTTCTTTGCCATTGCCATGGACTTTGGAACACCAGACAGCATTTGATTTACTCAAAACCGCGCTGTGTTTGGCGCCGGTTTTAGGAACTCCAAATTATGAAAAGGCCTTTGTGTTGTATGTGCATGAACGTGATGGATGTGCTTTGGCTGTGTTAAAGCAGGAACATGGAGGGAAGAATAGGCAGTGCAGCTATTTCTCATCCCCCCTTGATCCTGTTGCATGCGCTTTGCCGAGATGTTTGAGAGCTGTCGCTGCTGCTGCATCTGTAAAACAGAGCGAGGGAATGGTCCTGGCCCACGCATTAACCCCAATGGTACCTCAGTCTGTAGATTTTCTATTAAATAGAACTCAAACGCAACACCTTACTTCCGCACGATTGACAAGATATGAATTGATCTTGTTTGCTCCCCACATTCAAATTCAGAGGTGTTGTGTATTAAATCCGGCTGAACTTTTACATGTCCCGCAAGATACTGTTGATGGTGACGAAACGTCACACGATTGCCTTTACACTACAGAACAAGAGACTAAAGGTAGAATCGATTTGAAAGATACGCCTTTGAATTGCCCACAAGGAGAGCTATTTTGTGATGGCTCCTGTTTCAAACTTCCGAATGGTACATCCACGGCTGCTTATGCCGTCACTACCTTAAGCATGATTGTGGAATCCAAAAGGATTATGCATAATTCCGCAGAGGCCGCAGAAATTTTAGCATTGATTCGAGCTTGTGAACTGTCTGAAGGGCTTACAGTAAATATATATACTGACAGTCAGTACCTTTGGGGTAGTTTACAACTTCGGTAGACTTTGGAAAGAACAAGGTTTCTTGACCTCACATGGCACAAAAATACAGCACGGCACTTTAGTAGTGTGATTACTTTCAGCGCTCGCACTACCTGTTCAGTTAGCCATTGTAAAATGTACAGCACATCAGAAGGTTACAGATGATATAGGAAAAGCGAATGCTTTCGCTGATCAGATAGCTAAACAAACTGCCACTGATTTTACTTCAGAAATGTATGCTGTGAGGGAAACTGTAAATGTCTGCACCTTTAGTGAAAGTATTGATTCTGTGAAAGACATTCAAGCAGATGCTACTATAGTGGAGACCAAGAAATGGGTCGAGGGTGCAGGGAGATTGGATGGTGATGGGTGTTGGGTGGACAATGCTGAAGGAAAATGGTTACTCCCTGACGCCTATATTACAATGATGGTCATTATGGCTCATGGTCCGACCTGTGTCTGTGTGCGTAAATTGACTAAAATGTTACACAGTGTATGGGCCAATGATAACATTTTCAAAATTGCGGAGCGCTTTGTCCAAGGGTGCATGGTCTGCTTGCAGCACAATGTAGGAAAAGGTACCTCGACTCCTAGAGGAAGTTTCGCTCCACCTTCTGTTCCGTTTGAGGTCATCCACTTTGATTTTAATGAGATTGAACGTTGCCACAATCTTAAATACGTGTTGGTTGTCATTTGTGCATTTAGCAAGTGGGTTGAGGCCTTCCCTGTTAGAGATGCAACGGCCATAACCACGGCAAAGACTCTGTTGAAAGAGTTCTTTCCTAGGTTCGGGCTGCCGAGATTCATCTGGTCGGATAATGGGCCACACTTTATACTGCTGTAATCCTACAAATATGTGAAGGATTACAGATTGATAAACAGTTCCATTCGGCCAGACATGCCCAATGTGCCGGATTAGTGGAAAGGCATAACAGCATTATAAAGAACAAGCTCGCTAAGACGTGAGCTGGCACCAAGTTAAAATGGCCGGACGCCTTATCGATCGTGTTGCTGTTGATGAGAACAACCCCTCAAACTAGGACTGGTCTCTCTCCTTTTGAGGTGGTGATGGAGAGGCCTGCTAATATTTGGGGTATGCCAAAGAGTCGCTCATTGCGGGATGTAGAGAATGTGCTTCTTTCAGATTACTGTAACCAGTTGACTAAAAATCTATCTTCAATTTATCACCAGGTGCGAGAGGCATTACCTGTACGGTACAAGGGTCCCGGTCACAGTCTACGACCGGGGGACTGGATCCTCACAAAGGTTTTCGAAAGGTCATCTTGCCTTGCACCTCGGTGTAGGGGTCCCTACCAGGTCCTGCTAGTCACCCAGACTGCAGTGCAGGTAGCACGGCGGAAGAACTGGATACACGCAACGCACACCAAACGGATCCCACAGCCCGTGCCATACGATACAGAAGACAAAGAATCCCTTTGCAATGCTGTAACCAACGTGCCTGAAACAGCAACAACCGACAAGAGACTATCGGAGACTGTTTCAGAATTCGTAAGGCCAGACAAAACAGCCATCTTGTCTCCGCACTCTCCAACAGTGGTACTTCCGGATCATCCATTTTCTGATCCCATTTCCGTTCACTCGCCACCTCCAGTGGGAAGTGACGACATCTTGCTTTCTGATCCTTCAGCATCGGAAATTGTGAAATATAATTTACGTCCTAGAAAATAGACGTACAGCACGGTTTTTCTGTGCGATTGAAGAAATCATTTGAGGGCTTGCCTTTTTGGCCCGACTATACGAAAGGATTCTGTTGGCTAAGGGTTAAGGGAAAAACATTAAGAAGACGCGCGGCTGGAGTCGCCAACAAACGAACAATTGGTGTTTTTCGATTGAAGACTATGATGCCTGCACCCGCTACCACTTGTACCAAACTTTTAGATACATATGTGACTAGCAGAGACAATGAGCAAACGTCTAAGGGGACCTCGAAAAACGTATTGTTGCTTTTTTGTAATAATAACTGGGTTTTTAGTAAATACTGGTTTTGGGTTGTGGTATCTGGAGGAAGCATATCCGCTAGAGGACTTTTTACCTGTTGAAAATGTATCTATTATACCCACTCCTTCCATGCAATTGCATACCTTGTCGCCTAGAGAATCTTCGCATAGACGGATCTATCAGAATAATACTCTTTTGTTAATAATTAATGCCACTCATGCAATTTTTAATAGGACCAACTGCTGGATCTGCTCGCATTACCGCAACATGGGGATAAGCGGCTAGGTTGGTACATTCATCCTTTACCTTTTACAACTGCTTGTTATGCTTCTCTTAGAGCACTATTCTTTGGCCGTTGGAATGACAGCATCTCAGGGAACTTTGATGGTACAAATTTGAATAGTTTTGAAAACCGTGTTTTGATGCCCCTGGGATGCTCGCTTTTTGCAAATAGGAGTAAGCCAAACGTTGCTTCTGTTAGGCCCTCTGATAGATTGCCTCGTCCTTTTCAGTCTTTGATCTCTTTCAAAATGGCTCCTATAGGCAATAAGGATGCCACGCCTCCATCTTATTCTGTTAACCATAGCCCCGATTCAGTTTCCTTCTGCATACAGAGGAATGGAACACGGTCAATGGGTGATTTCAGAAGTTGCGTCAACGTTGCGAATTTGACTAGTGAGAACAGACCTCTGTATGTAGGTGAACCTGTCTATTTTGTTTGCGGTAATGTGGCATTTCCATGGTTGCCCAGGGATTGGCAAGGAACTTTAGGGATTCTATTACCTGGGGTATTTATTGCTAGTACTGCAGAAATTTCGAAGACTCGTCCACGACGAGATGTGAAGGGGGATACTCAAGCACAAACTCTAGGAGACATAATGAAATCCTTTGTGCCATTTTTTGGGCAAATTATGAATTCAGAAGATATCAAGGGACTAGCGAGAGTACTGGAGAGAACCATCAACCGGACCACTGACATACTCTATAATATGATGTTAGAACAGAAAGCAATAAGATTAGTAGCTCTTCAGCACCGGATGGCATTAGATGTCGTTCTGGCTGAGCGTGGAGGAGTATGTAAATTAGTGGGGTCCGCTTGCTGCGTTTACGTACCCGACTCCTCTCCAACGATCTTTAGGGCGATCCAAAATCTACATGTTCTTAGTTCGGAAGTGCATGTTCCCGAAGGAAACTTAGTGCATGGTTTTGGGACCTCCTATGGTCGTGGGGATGGAAGTTGTTTTCAGCCCTGCTGATTATCTTGGGTAGTTTACTGTTCCTTTGTTGTTGTATACAGTGTCTTCCTGGTATATGTACGGTATTAGGGGGATGTTGCGGGCAAGCAACAAGTGTATTAGGGCATAAAATATACGCCCCAGATAAGGTTTCCAAGGAGTACGTGACGAAAGAAACTCTAGTGTCTGACCTAATGGCAATATATATGTCTGATAATGATTCGGGGTGTATAGACGTTGAAATGTGGAGTTAGTCGTAAAGTGATTGGAAGTAGTTTAGCGCTTGGCATAGGCCAAAAGGAGAGTTTGTCAAAACTGATATAATATTGTTTCGTCCTCATTGTATATGTTGGCCTATGCCCAGTCGCTTTGCGAGGAAATCCGCTTTGCAAGGTCGTGACCTTAAGTTAATCAAGCATCCATTTTAGGTTAAAGCCGCCATTTTGGCTTGTCATGCAAAGTCACCCTGTGGCCTAAAATGTCCGACCTGTGTTCTCTTGTTCTTACTTTAACCTCTTGAACCTCTGTAGGCGAGTTAATGTCCAACCTGCCTGCAGGCTACATGTTAGGGTCATGTAGACCTTGTCCTTTGTTGACCTAGGGATCAGGGGATTATTCAAATCGGCGATGTTAACCTACAAGTATGCAATAACGATAATGCTATTTAAATATCATATGCGAAACATCTCTTTGACCTGCATTGAAGTAAATGTGTAAAGAGTGTAAAGTCAAATCCAGAGAATAATAGTGCTTGTTAGTAAATGTATTAAGAAGTAAACCACATGCACGAGATATGTAAATTAGGAATTAACCTGGCGCTAACCCTAGCCCAGTACATGATTAACTCGTAAGAGGCTGGACATCGTTACGAAGAAACTGTATAAATATGCTGATGTCCAGCTAGCAATTCCTGTTCTCTGCTCACACTGATGGCCAAATAGCTATTTGTGTACTTTGTTTTGTAAACTATTCAGTGTTGCAATAAAGATTCTGGGAATCTTTACAAGCCCGTTTTAGTGTATTTCTCTTTGCATGGTGTAAAAGCCTTAATATTGTATTTTTTGATTCCACAAGATCCTAATCAGGCCTGGGTTTCAGTTTAAAATACAAAGAAATATAATGAATTAGATCACAATTGTGGAGGCTGTAGATAAGCCAGCCAACAGAAGTGACCTTTAAGGTCAGGCCTCTCTGTTAACTATGCATTAGTTTCAAACAAAGACCTTTGAAGACACAGAGGGCAGGGTGGAATAAAATGAGGCAGGCAGATATCCTGGTCACATGACAGAAGAGAAATGAAAAGGTGGGGACTATTGTGAAACTGAGGGGCACATGTGATGCATTGGCTGATTAACATAGGAATACACTTTCCTTAAAAAAAAGAGCATTGTGTGTTCCACTGAGCTAATGGCAGACTCATATTAAAGGGGATAAAGAGCCTGTCATTACCATGCAAATATGAATTATGTGTGATTTAAACAATTTGAGTTATGAAAAACATGATGATTCTGGCATTCTCATCATTACTAGGAACTAGAAAACTGGTAGATTGTTAGATTGTGAAATTAGGATGTGAATTGTGGAGTGTCACATTTTTCACTAGTGCCATGCAGTAGCAAATTGCGAAACATTATAACTCCTCCCAGGAAGGGCATGCCAAAAAAAAGATTGGTATTTTCGGACACGCCATAAAATATAGAACTCAAAAATATATAATATATATATATATATATGTGCCTGCTGCTATCCGAAAAATTAAGGTAGCTGCCATGTTGTGTGATTTTAAGAACACTGAAAAGGTAAACCCACCTGTCATTTTGGGATGATGAATCTTTCTCCTCCCTTAGCCTCCATCATCCACACCTCCCAACTCCTTGTCCTATCAGCGGGCAGTGGGTGTATATGGTGGGAGGGAGGGAGAGAGCTAGCCAATCAGTATTGTGCACATTATTATAATATGTGTGTGTCATCAGCCCTATAAGAGATCAGTTTTCAAACTTAGAGGGATGGACCTTTTGACTCTATTCCGTGATAAGGTCTACTTCTGGACTCTTGTGAGGAACAATTAGCAGAGAGGCAAGGAGAGCTACCAAGGCCATCAGGGTAAACCTTGCCAGGGGAAAAGCAGTTTACCTGGAAATCCCTAAAACCTTGAACAGGAGACAGATGCTGGGAAATCTAGAAGCTAGCTGGGCCTGCCAGTTGAGGAGCCACAGTAGGACTGGGTGCTGGGTACTATCCTTGACCGAAGCCTTTGACCAAATTGTCCTCAGATGAGCCATGCTGTTTCCCTGGATGCCTCATAACCAAGGCTCCCATTTAAGTAGATGAATCCAAATGCCAACAAAAGTGTGGGGGAATCTTCCAGCCTTAATCTCTATCTCACATAGGGGAGTTAGGGGGAACTGGGTAGCCCCTTGGCACATTTTATTAAAAATATAACTCTATCAACTGCCCTATAGAAACACTCATGAGATGCGTGTCTTTAGAGTTCAAAACTATCAATGTATGCCCAGTGTGTTAAAGCCGGTATAGACAATTAGTACTTAGGTGACTATTTTTTGAAACCCCCGACTTCTGTACAGAAGGGGGTGTCCTTAATCCCAAAAAGAAGTAACCCTAAAACTCTACCTTTAGAGTGAATGTAGAGTGTGTAAAACAAATGTTTCCATTCATTTGAAACAAGAATCCCAAAGCATTGCATTTCCCTTGCATGACTGGTGCAAAATGAAATTTACCATTTACTCCCATGTATTCCCGAACCAGAATTGCCAAAGCCTTGCATTTCACTTCACTGAGTGTTGAAAAACGATTTTTCCCAGAGAGTTCATTCCCAAAACTTGCCCTTCAAATAAAAAGGCAATTATTTATTTTCCCATTGCACTCCCACTCCCTGTACCTTGCCTTCACACCAAAGGGTTCATATCTGCTTGATGCCTGGAGAGTGGGGGTTGCTGGGAGGAAAAACTGAGAAATCACTAGGTTCTACATTTTTCTATGAGTTAAATTGCAAGCAATCTGATGTAAAGTGATGACTGCCCATCTTCAAATTTTACCTGTGTGTTGTAGTAACTAAAAGGAGAAGTATGTAAACTAATTGTGCAATGGGTTGTCCTTGTTTGATGATCTGAGAAGTATTTTCAAAGTTCTGGAGAAGGACATTGATCTCCCTATAATAGTGTTGACGATCACTCCCGACCCTACCTCGAGGGAATGTTACAGAGCCAGTCCTGACTTCGAGGTTACTCTCCCATAGGTCCCCTCTGGTAACTCCAGTTTTATTCTGGTACATACCAAGCCTTGAGTCTTCGAGGGCATGATGACCTCTTCATCCCCATAGAGACCACATCTACGGCACCTGAGCTTATCCCAGTGGGTACACAAGTGGAAGCAGTTACCCTTTGGATTGGCAATGTTTGGATGTGGGTCAACATCTGTATTGGGGCCTGCAGCATCCCATGTTTGACAACCCATGTGACACGGTGACCTCCACAAATAGCCATTCTGACTCGAATAGTAAGTCCAAGGGTGTTTATTTAAGGATCTACAGACAAGTTGGATGCTGAATTTGGTATTCCTCTGCCTTCCCCTCCTCCCTGTCAGGAGTCTGGATAATGGGCATAGGTCAAAGGCTATATCTCAGAGTATGCACTTTAGATTAGGAGAGATGTACTAGGTAATGCTAGCATATAACATAAACATGGTGCATGCCAAGCTGATCTGAGTTCTAACAGTTATTCACAGGAACTGCAGGGGCAGATGGCTGTAAGCAAAGAGACACAGAGAAAGCAAAGGGCAACACAGATTGATCAGAATAAAGGTTGTACTGGAATATGAAAAAGGGTCTCCAAGGATTAGGGCAAGCCCTTGGGATTGGTACCAGCAGACTACTCTTAATAACTGTCATACAGCAGTATCATGAGTTAGACGTGCCAAAGAGAATGTTGCACTCATTGAAAGGGTGAAACTGGAGACCATATACTGAGGCAGGTAAGACTCCAACAGACTAGATGAAGGCAACAGAAGTATTTCCCTTATCCGATCTGAACGAAGCCCAACTGAGGGATCACGCTGTAAATGAATACAGAGAGGAGACACAACAGTGTACCAAGATGTAATTCAGGCGGAAAGCAGCATAGAAAGAAATAACTAACAGGACAGGTAGAGAAACAAAGTACAAAGCAGAGACTTGAATATCAGGACACACAAGGGAAAGGACTCACACACAGCGAATTCAAGGGGTTCAGGAAACTCACAGTACTTAAGAATAGGCACTGTAACTATAATAATAATAATAATAATAATAATAATAATAATAATAATAATAATAATAATAATAATAATAATTGTACTAAAGTCTGGTAATATCGCAGGCAAAGACCAAACAGGAAAACTTCAAGAGACTGGGATTGCAGAGAGAACAAGAGAAAAGCTAGGCAGAAACAGGACCAGTCTGTGAAGGAGAAATGCTTACAGAAAACAGGGTGTTTTCAGAAAGTTAGAAATGCAGCAGAGGTAGCAGAACAGAACTGGATGGCCTTAATATAAAACAGGACAGGTGCTGCAATGCAGATGCAAATGCAGGCAGGGTTTCAGAACTAAAAAGCTGTCAAATCAAGGAAATGTTAAAAAAACAGGCAGACTGCATAACCATACTGGAAAGGGTGCTGCAAAACAGCAACAACAAACTGGATTCAAAAGCCAAAATTAAGATATTCAGGAAAGGTTCAATAACTGGCCACAGGAGCGCAGAACGAACCTCCAGCAGAATCAGTTGGATGAACAACTGATTCTGTTCAAAGTGAGCTTGTAAAGGCCCTGCCACCCAAAAGCCCAACAGGGTTTAGCGGATTGCAGTCTCAGGCAACTGTGTTCAATGAAGCCCAACGCCAGCTTCAGTAGCCTGCAGCATTGGATTGTAATTAACGTCTCTTGAGCGCTCAGCCTCCTAGCCTGCAGTAGCCTAGAACATGTGAATGCAATCAGGGCCTTTCCAGCTCATGTAGTTTGCTGCAAACAAATGCATCCTCCAGCCGACTGCCTCTTGGACAGAATACATGTACCAAAATGCATCTGCTGGTTTAACCAAAAATCCAGCATGGACCATGAAATTAGATTGGTCCAAAACTGCTGCGATAAAACAAGTAAATGAATGCTGGGGCGGTTTGTAGGTTGTAACGTTGCAGTTATGTCATAAATACAGTCTCTGAATGTACGCATGTAGCAGTGCTGCATGGCAGGTGGGTAGGATCATGACATTGCCTAGCCCAGGTGTCCTTATCAGGGATGTTAGTACTCACCAACGGTAACCCCTAACTCTCTGTTCTCTTTCTAAGGCTGATGATGGTATCCATAATTTGATGGATAACTGACTCTCCAGGGCCTTCTAGCCTTCCCCTAACCTAGTCTGCTCAATGTTCTCAGAAAGTCGTTAGGTATGGTGCCTTCTTTCACCCAGTTTCACTCTCTCGTCTCATACACAACCTTGCTTGACCCTTCACTATACTGGCCTTAAGATGTTCTACTCCCACCGTTCCACTATTCCTCCGATCTCTAGCTCTGCCTTTCCATCACCACCCTTTGAACTGACTTCTCCACTTCTGACTTCTTAATGTTGCTGCCTCCTGTTACCTTTTTTGTTAACTTTCGTCTCTGCCTACCTCCTATGCTATCTCCTTGCACCTACTACTCCTTCGCTAATGCTACTTCCTCTCCTTTCTTACCGCTACCCCTATTCCTCCACTTACTCTTGCTAGCACCACTTTGCTACTACCACTATTATCTCCCACTATCGCTGCTCTCTCTACTGTGACCACTGTTCACTAACACATACTACCGTCTGGTACTACCAACTAATCCTTCCTACTCCCTCTACCCCTCTGCTACTTCCAAATTACTGCCACCTCCACTACCACTCTGATATCCCTACTCTATCTCTACTACTCACACTCTCCACTGTCACACAGAAATACTCCATAGATCCCTCTTTTTTTTCAATGGCTTCCACAGTCCAATCGCTCTCTCCTCCTCTCATCTATCTTGGCCATCTTCCACCACCTCCCTGTCCTCACCCAACTAACCCACACTGCACACACATCTGTATATTCCCTTTAAATATCCCACCCTTCTCCCAGGATGGGCAAACTTGCCTTACCAATCACCTATCGTCCTTGGGGGAGTGTGACAGGGGAAGTCTTGGGGAGGCTTTATGAGGGCTAGTAAACTCCCATCTTTTTCTCTGCTGCACTTTTGACATGGAGCCTGTAGGGGCTTGCAGGAACTCAATGCTTTCCCAGGCCTCATTGGAGACCTTTCAAAACATTATTTTAGGACTCCCTGGTGGCTTCTCTGTACATGTGAGCTCCCGCAGTTGCCTTTTGCTGGAGCTGGGCTTCTTTCTCCCTGCAGTGACTGGTTTTGTTCTACCGCAGCCCTTGCTCAGCTGGTATGGTGATGTTTGTGCATCCTGCAGTGTTGATCAGTGGTTCCACTGGGTGCCCTGCTGCTTCCTGTTTGTGGGGTAAAAATACAGCCCCAGGGGGACAGAGTTTGAGAGGCCATGCAAGGCCCTATTATCAGAATGAAGCTGGGTGATGTTGATACCTATGGGAAGATGCAGGCCAGTTCAAAACGTTGACTTTTGACAGAAGGCCTAGAGAAGGAACAAAAATTGTGTCAACATGGAAAGGCGCTCAGCTGAAGGAGAATGTACCTCAGAACTGTCATCTTGTTAACTGTGTCCAATGGATTCCATAAATACATGTGGCGCTGCACATGCTGACATTGTGTAAAGTGGAAAAAGGCACATTTTGACACATTCAATACTGCAGCAGTACACATGTGGAAAGGCACCCTGAAATGCCGCCCATTTAAAAAATAAGGAGGAATTGTGCCTTACATTTAAAAGTGAAGCCAAGTGACACATTTTGGAGAAAGACACTTACTTTCCACAAATAAACTGATATTTAAATGGAAAGGCCTACTTGTTGGAGTAGCGAACAATAGTTCCCTATGTTAACTGTGGCCTATGGGTGAATAATACCAAAAGTGAACTCATATCTATTTAAATATTGTATTGTAGTTATAAACAGCAGGTCCAGATGCAATACAAAAGTTCATGTTGATCACATCCACTCGATTTAAAATGCTATTCTGCTGCAATGATGTATGTAGCTTGTTTTCCCCAGTGAACTGAAAGGTCTGTGCCTCTGAAACATTGACCTGAGATCCTTTGGGCTGGGCCAACCAGGAAAATCAGGCCTGGTTTTCAGTTTAAAATACAAAGAAATATAATGAATTAGATCACAATTGTGGAGGCTGTAGATAAGCCGGCCAACAGAAGTGACCTTTAAGGTCAGGCTTCCCCGTTAACTGTGCATTCGTTTCAAACAAAGACCTTTGAAGACCCAGAGGGCAGGGTGGAATAAAATGAGCCAGGCAGATATCCTGGTCACGTGACAGAAGAGAAATTAAAAGGTGGGGACTTTTGTGAAACTGAGGGGCACATGTGATGCATTGGCTGATTAACACAGGAATACACTTTCCTTAAAAAAAAGAGCTTTGTGTGTTCCACTGAGCTCATCGCAGACTCATATTAAAGGGGATAAAGAGCCTGTCATTACCATGCAAATATGAATTCTGTGTGATTTAAACAATTTGAGTTATGAAAAAATTGATGATTCTGGCATTCTCATCATTCCGAGGGACTAGAAAACTGGTAGATTGTTAGATTGTGAAATTAAGATGTGAATTGTGGAGTGTCACATTTTTCACTAGTGCCATGCAGTAGCAAATCGAGAAACATTATAACTCCTCCCAGGAAGGACATGCCAAAAAAAGATTGGTATTTTCTGACTCGCCATAAAATATAGAACTCAAACAATATATAATATATATATATATGTGCCTGCTGCTATCTGAAAAGTTAAGGTAGCTGCCATGTTGTGTGATTTTAAGAACACTGAAAAGTTAAATCCACCTGTCATTTTGGGATGATGAATCTTTCTCCTCCCTTAGCCTCCATCATCCACACCTCCCAACTCCTTGGCCTATCAGCAGGCAGTGGGTGTATATGGTGGGAGGGAGGGAGAGAGCTAGCCAATCAGTATTGTGCACATTATTATAATATGTGAGTGTCATCAGCCCTATAAGAGATCAGTTTTCAAACTGAGAGGGACGGACCTTTTGACTCTATTCCTTGATATATTCTACTTCTGTACTCTTGTGAGGAACAATTAGCAGAGAGGCAAGGAGAGCTACCAAGGCCATCAGGATAAACCTTGCCAGGAGAAAAGCAGTTTACCTGGAAATACCTTAAACCTTGAACAGGAGACAGATGCTGGGAAATCTAGAAGCTAGCTGGGCCTGCCGTTTGAGGAGCCACAGTAGGACTGGGTGCTGGGGACTATCCTTGACCGAAGCCTTTGACCAAATTGTCCTCAGATGAGCCATGCTGTTTCCCTGGATGCCTCATAACCAAGGCTCCCATGTAAGTAGATGAATCCAAATGCCAACAAAGGTGTGGGGGGAATCTGGCAGCCTTAATCTCTATCTCACATAGGGGAGTTAGGGGGGGTGGAACTGGGCAGCCCCTTGGCACATTTTATTAAAAATATAACTCTATTAACTGCCCTATAGAAACACTCATGAGATGCGTGTCTTTAGAGTTCAAAACTAGCAATGTATGCCCAGTGTGTTAAAACCGGTATAGACAAATAGTACTTGGGTGACTATTTTTTGAAACACCTGACTTCTGTACAGAAGGGAGTGTCCTTAATCCCGAAAAGAAGTAAACCTAAAACTCTGCCTTTCAAGTGAATGTAGAGTGTGTGAAACAAATGTTTCCATTCATTTGAAACAAGAATCCCAAAGCATTGCATTTCCCTTGCATGAGTGGTGCAAAATGAAATTTCCCATTTACTCCCATTTATTCCTGAACCAGAATTGCCAAAGCCTTGCATTTCACTTCACCGAGTGTTGAACAACGATTTTTCCCAGAGAGTTCATTCCCAAAACGTGCCCTTCAAATAAAAAGGCAAAATTATTTATTTTCCCATTGCACTCCCACTCCCTGTACCTTTCCCTCACACCAAAGCGGTCAGATCTGCTTGATGCCTGGAGGGTGGGGGCTGCTGGGAGGAAAAACTGAGAAATCACTAGGTTCTACATTTTTCTATGAGTTCAATTGCAAGCAATCTGATGTAAAGTGATGACTGCCCATCTTCAAATTTTACCTGTAACTGAAAGTCCATTAGAAATATGTGATAATGTGTAGCGCCATGGCATTGGTGGCTGATGTTTTTGTGACTGTTCTATTATTCTTGCAACAACTTAAAGAAATATATATTCTTAGTATAGACTGGCCTGGTTCCTAGTTTATTGGTTGAAAAGAGGGTATTTGCTGAATGGTACTATATAGGTTTGAGGCCTCACTAAAGTTGAATCTGCAAATCGCTTTGTTGTGCGCCACCTTGCATGGGGTGGGGGAAGGAACTCCCTGAGTTGAGAGTGACCGTCCAATAAATTGTGACATGTTACGGCTGCTACTGGTGCTCTCCTGTGGTGGACACGCTGCCATCATCACAGGAAAGGTGGGGTCTGGAGGGGGCTTGCCTGCACTCGTGTGGGCACCACAGGTGGCCACCACAGGTTGTCATATCTGCTTGATGCCAGGCGGATTGGGGTTGCTGGGAGGAAAGAGCATGATAAAAACTAAGCAATATTGTGTGTTTTACATGTTTCTATTGGTTCAATTGCAAGATATCCGATGTAAAGGGATGACTGCCCATCTCCAAATTTTACCTGTGTGTTGTAGTAACTAAAAATCCATTAGAAATATAGGTCATTCAATCGGTGCAAGTAATTTGAAACTGTGATATTCTGTAGTGCCACGGTGTGGATGGCTGATGTTTTCGTGACTGTTCTATTATTCTCTGTAAATCTTAAATAAATTTGTATTCTTATGATACACTGGCCTGGTTCCTAGCTTATTCGTGAAAAAGAGGGTATTTGCTGAATTGTACTATGTAGGTTGGAGGCCTCACTAAAGTTGAATCTGCAAAGTGCTTTGTTGTGTACCACCTTGCTTTGGGGGGGATGCCCTGAGTTGAGAGTGACCATCCAAATTGTGGGCTCATAGCTGGGATTTGGTGTAGAGTGTTAATGTGTGACATTTGCAGTAGCAGCAGATATTCATTTGGGTGTAATTGCATTGCAGAGGATAAAAAGTTGTATTCGCATTGTTAAGGTGCCATTCAGACCTGTACCCTGGGTTCCAGGGCGGTTTATGGTTAAAACAGTGTTGATTTTAAGTTATCATTGTGAGTGGAAACTAAGCAGGAACAGGGTTGCGATTGTGTTCCTTGCATAGAGAAGGTTGTAGAACACACTTCAAAATGAGCATCGTAGAAATTAATTTGGCCCGGAAACACCTCCTATCCATTTGATCTATTAATGGTGAATGAGTAGAACAAGAACATGAAAAAAGGCAAGCCAGAATGATGCTGGAGGTTACCTCTGCAAATGTTGACATTTGGCAGGATAATGGTCTGTTACATCAGGCCATGACAGAAATTCACATGACACAAACCAGCAAAGATGAGCAAATTAAAATGGCTCAGCTCACAGCATACATGTATTTCCATATGCTGATCATGGAAAAAAGACACCAAAATAGTGTGGGCTCTGTGCAAAACCAGGCTCAGTTTTTGAATCAAGCCCAGAAAGAGCTAAAACAATTAGACGCAAAAGCGCAACAAAGCCAAAGTTAAAATGAGAAAATCTTATTGAACAGCCAAAAGATGAGTTAACAACATAACAGCAAGCTAATGCAAAGCGTGATACTCAATTTTCTGCACTGTAAGGGGAGTATAAAGAATCTGATGAAAATTTGAGCACAAGTTAACATGAATTAAATGTGCAGCTTGTTCATAACAGAGCCTGCTTACAGGATATTTTCACATTTCAATCCCAGGTAAAACAACTGAAGGCTGAAAATTATCAAAGGAGTTAACACTCAAGGTGATTTTCATCAGATGCATCAACATCTGAACACCTTGAAACAGCAGAGAGAGTTGTTGAGGGAAGAAAACATTAATTCAAGGGAATAGTGCCCTGTTTCATGAAGTGCATCAGTTAAGGCTGGATGTGGAGAAAGGTGAGTCATGTTCTCAAGAACTGACTAACAGTAGGTTGCAAAATGTAAAATTAACGGAATGTGTGAGGCAAGCAGAGATTGACCTAGAGCAGGCAACACAGGCCAAACTTGCGCAATGGGAGAAATTTGTCTCCCGAAAAATATGCCCAGATGATGCAAGCCTCACAGAAGGAAAATGAGCATGATTGTGAAGAGAACAAGGTACTAACAGCCTGATTAATGTCACAAAGTAAAGTATCAGCTGCCTATCAAGCATTGGCATCAGAATTGAGAACGCAGGCCTCTGTATACCACCAACAGATAGGGACTGAGAAAAACAAATGTGAGAGGTTGGAAAGTGAAATAGCCAAATATAAACTGGCTTTCGGGCACCCTGACCAGTCAGGGTATGGAAAAGTGCCCTCCAATTACGGAGTGATGACCTCTCTACCAGGAACCTCAAGCCAGCTCACCACCTCATATGTAAAGAGTGTAGCTGACTTCATGCAAACCACTTCTCAAGAACAGGGAAACAATGGGCAGCTGGACTCACCCAGGCTTAGCCCAACAAATCCAGAAGGCCAATCCTTATCCAACATCAATGAGGGTTCAGGGATACCAGGTACAAGGGAAGGTGGCCGGATCAGTGGGCTCTGGGAATTTAAAAAAATACCCTGGCATGCACTTCTGAACAGGAGGACTCCTATGATGAAAAGATGAGGGAGTTGGTCTAGTAGAAAATGAAGGTTCAACAGGACCACCTAGTCTGCCTTGCGGAAAGAGAAGAACCAGAGTTTAGGCCTCAAAGGAACATCTTAAAAACCTCCACATATTCAGGGAGGTGGGGGAATACCCCACCATCCCTGGAAGTAGGGATGAGGAGGATGAGCACTCTCCAGTGTGAATAGGGGAGTACAAGGGAAATGACCCTGAGAGCCCACCGCACCACAGGAGAAAAGAGTTCAGACCCGTCATTCTGGGAAGTATTCCCAGTCACATAGAGGTAGGGAGCGCCTAGAGGACAGGGAATGGACAACCAACAGTAGCATCTCTGAGTCAGAGGATGAGTGACTCAGGTGCAGCAGAAAAGAAAATCTGCCAAACAGATGAAAGGCCATAAAGAGCTTCATGACTCCCTACCATAAGAGCCATTATGCCAAATATTCGGTATTGGAGCATCTAGAGTTTTATGACCAAATGATGACATCATTTGGTATTAAAAATGATAGTCATTGCATGGCATTTAATAAGTGGACACTCTTCCCTGAATACTCCAGCTTCTTTGCAGGCCTGGAGGACAAAGATCACCAAAAAATGATCTACCTATAAGGTGGCCATTCTTAAACACTTTTTAATTTTATTAAGGTGTTTGGTTTAACAACAAAGAGAACCTTATAGCTATCGAATATACAGAAAATCTTCAAAGCAAAAAAAAAAATGTCTCTGCCTCTGGCCTTTCAAAGAAAAGTTGACAATTGTCTGTTAGCCAATTAGCTTTCTCTCTTCGAACCTACTGAAAATCTCCTTCAGCAACTTGACTACTGCAAGAGTCACAGATATCTGCTCTCCCTGTGTGAATATGAGCCACCAATTATCAGCTGTCATTGACTCACATTCATTGGTTATCCTGCCCAGGATGGTGGTCCTTATGTCGCTTGCCTCTGGGCAGAATAATACCAAGTGTTTCAAAGTTTCCTTCATATCTTTGATCAAACACAACCTACATGATGTTTCTAATCCACTGCCATGCACTCTTGGGCTCAGTATTTCCATTGTGGGAAACAAGTTCAGGCGAAAGCACATAAACTGTGCTCTAAAGTGACGGTTAGGGAACTATTGGAAGTATTTAGGTAATGTGTTCAGTTTCCTGGGTTCTTGTAGAGGTTTTCCGTAAAGCTTATATACAATTGTATATTCTGCTGTGTGTTAATCCAATCCTGCATGTATAATTTTCGTTTGCTGCTATCTGGGATGCTGATTAGATTTGTTTCTGATTCTCCCAAGTCTGCTAAAATCTGCTGGCAGATGCTTCTGCATTCATTCGAAGATTTTTCTGTGTTCTTGTTCAAGGCTTTATTAATTACTGATAAGCCTCCCGGGGGATTTGGCGATATGCAGTTAGGGTACAAGGAAAGGGATTTCCAAAGCACTATCGTATACAACGATGTTAAACCAAGTTCCATCCTAATTGCTTGGATAGGGGTGCTTTTTGGTAGGCCCAGGACTCTCTTCCAGAACAGCCCCTTTAGTTTTGGCCAAGTCGCTGCTGGTAGGGCAAAGAATGCCCCCACCCCTGTACGTGAGGATAGGTATCACCTTCATGCTGTAACATGAGGCCAAGAGCACCATTATGAAACCACAGAATTTGTTAAGGAGAAGTATTCCCTGTGCAGCAAGATGTTTGGCTTTGTTTTTTAGGGTAATTTCTCTCAGAGCATCTCTGCTGCTGGTATTCAGCACACACCCAAATAGGTGATGCAGCTTACCTCAGTTGATTTTTCACCGCTTTGATATACCATTAGTGTTTTTTCCCTCTGCTTACCCCCATGCTTTACATTGAGAGTTAAGATTTGAGATAATTTGGGGTTGATTTTCAGACCGTTTTTCCCCACGTAATCTTGCAAGGTGTCAAACTGACGTTGTAGACCGATTGGTGTTTGATCATTAGTACAGCGTCACCCGTGTAGAGTAGTCTGCCAATGGGTTCATTAGCTAGTTTTGGAGGAAAGCATATTGTTTTGATGACAGCATTTTTTATATCCGAAATAAACAAGTTGAACACCTCAAGTGCTAATAGGCAACCTTGCTTTAAGCCTTTGTCAATTGCTATTGGATCCGAGAGCAGGCCACTCCTGTTCAGCCTGACCCTTAAAGTTGCCCCTTAATGAATATCTTTCAGCATTTCACTGATGTCATGGCCGGATTCCCATTCGTCAAGTTTCCTCCATAGTTTCGGCTGGCTTATGGTATGAAAGGCTTGTACCAAGTCAATGAATGCTATATGGATCTTTACCTCTTTCTCTCTCTCTGTTCGAGCTTTTACGATTTTGATGCGGAAAATGTTCAGATAGGTGCCAACACCTTTAACAAAGCCTGATTGCCATTTGTCCTGTTGACCAGAGGACTCACTCCAGAGAGACCTGTCCTTTAGGATTTAAGATGCAAATATTTGACATGCCACATCCAGGAGGGCAATAGGCCGGTAGTTCTTGGGGTCTGATCTTTCTCCTTTCTTATAAATTGGACCACCACAGAGGATTTCCATGACAACATGACCCGCTGTGACTTATTGATGTGTGTTTGTGTAGCAATGTGGCCAATAGCTCTGGATCTTTTTTTAACATGGCGTTGGTCATACCGTCTGGGCCCGGTGCTCTTGAGTTGCTCGCCTTCATTATCAATTCTAGAATGTCCTTGTATTCCATGATAAAGCTCCATGGGGTATTGTTTGGAGTCGCAACTTGGCTCAGATCTTCTTCCTTACATTCAAAGAGTGAGGTGAAGTGGTCTACCCATATGCTGGCAGCTACCAGATTCATAATTAAGGCTTCTTGTGGGGCATGCATGGAGTTAATTATCTGTCAGATTTCCGCAGTGATTTTGGTTGTGGTCTTGTTTGTGATCTTGTTCAGCATGGCTTCCGAGTCTTGTTGAAGCATCCTCTTCCTATGCAGAAGCACCCAATTCTGGTATTGTTGCTTGATTTTTTTCATTATGGACTGGCTTTCGGCTGTGCAAACATTTTTCAGGGTGAATAGTTTGGAATTAAATGTCTTCTTCCTTGTAGCCAGTTCTGAGTCATATTTCTGGTGGTAGTAGATGATGTTTTTGTTGCTATAGGTTTTAAATTCCACAAAGTCTTTCAATATAGTGGAGTAATTAATTGGTTGCCTTTCCTACTAGCCCGCTCGCTTACCCTTTTTGGACTCTTAGTTCGTTGATCAGATGGGAAATTCTTTCCGGATACATAACCAGCATTTTTCTACCTGGCATCACTCCCAGCTCACCTGGCTGGAAATCCCTTTGGTGTTTACCCAGAGATACACAGGATCATTTCAACAGGTTATGGTTGCTCGTGGTCACGTCTTCTACTTCCAATAGTCCTGCAAGTGAGGTCATGTTTTGGGACATAAAGATGTAGTCCAAGATGTCCCCATCCCTTTTTCCTGATCTAGTAATTTGGGGTGGGATATCTCCTTCAATGTAGTCATTCAGGATGCCGATGTTTCTCAGAGCAAGGTCGTGTCGCAAATCCAGACCTCTTTTTACCGCCGGAGCAGCCGATATATTTGCACTCTGGATAAGAAGTTGATTTTGGTTGAAACAGTAGATGTTCAGATCGCCGTTGATGATAATCCAGGGATTGTTCCATCTTTTGATCAGTTGGTCAAGTAAATCTGTTATGGTTTCCCAGACGTGCTGTGTATTGGAAGCCTCTGGGTTCCAGGAAATGTTATATACAATCATAACTTTTTGACTGCCATGTCGCCTTGTCCAACCTCTAATGTTATTATCTGAATGTAGACCATAGGCTTCTCTGTCCACAGTAGTTTCAAATTGGACTTGTTTTTTAAGACAACTAGCAGTCCTGACGTGAGTTTACCTTTGGGGCCTTTTACTGCTGGATTTAGATAGATAGTGTAGCCCTCTAACATGGGGGTGTGCTGCAACCAGGTTTCTTGTAGACAAACCATGTCAAAGGTTTCAAAGTGCAGCTCTAAGCCTCTGGTATTCCAGCTGCCAAATGAGAAGTCGTTAGAGGTGGCTGGTTCATGGCGTTTTTACTTTTTGATTTTGTCTGCCAGGATCCCACCAGCCATTTCCAGTTTTCTTCTTCTCTCTTCTGGAACCCTATATTAATGTCGGATTGCTTGACGTCTCAGTCCTGTAGCTTCTTACTGTGATTGTCATTATTGGGAGGTTTGCTTTGTTAAAGTCTTGCTGTCGATCTTGCTCCTTTCTGGGTTCAGCTCTGTTCCATGGTCTTGTAAGGCTTTGGTTTGGTGCTTTCTGGATCAGAGAGGGCGCGCGAGCACATGTCGTTAAGTCAAAGCCCATTGATAACAGACGATGGGCCTCATCTAGTAAAAGTTGTTTCACTATCGATGATGCCAGGTAGACGATCACCTTGTCTAGCCTTTCTTCATTGGGGAACTCTATGATGTCCAAGTCATTAGCTGTCAGCAACCTTAAACTAGGTACGTGATGGATCACACGTAGCATGTGCACCTGATTCAGGATCAGGCCGTCATTCAGGTGTAGTATCTCTCCAGTTGCAAACTGTTAGAGGCTTGGGGGGTTGTTCCACAAAGTCTACGTCTTGGAATTTGAGCCGATCTCCAGGCGTTTTTTTCCTCTTGTCCTACCAATGTCAAAGATTTGTCTCTCTGTAGCACATCCTTCCTTCTTTGTTCCATTGTTTTAAAGGGAGGGGAAGGAGCTTCACTTGGTTCCTCTTCAGTGTCACTTTCCATGTTTGCTGTTGTTTGATCCCCCAGTATCCAGGAGGCTTTCACATACTGTTCATCAGGGCTACCTCCCCTCTCCCAGGCCAGCCTAAATTGGTTGGCTATCTCTGTGAATTTTATGGTTCTCTTGTCTGGGTGCCCCATTCTTTTTGTCTCGTTTGTGTTTATGCAGAGTTTTCTGCTGGTGCTGTGGTTCAAGAGGGATTTGTAGGAGCTGCGTCTGGGTTCTTCCCTCAAGTGCACCAGGGACCCTACCTTGCATGTATCCGCTGGGATGGGAAGTGAGTAAGGTCTTGTTGGTCTCGTCTCCAAGGTTGACTCCTCCCTAATCTGGTCTCCGGGTAGAGATGGGGAGAGGGCATCTTTGTTTTTGGCAGTACACAAGATGTGGTCCTTTGTTGTTTCGTCCTCTTCCCCAGTCAAAACCAGGACAATGTTAGTTTGATCGTTCTCTTGGTTAATTGACTTGGTTAACCGCCCCAGACTGTTTCTTCTGGGCTTCCTCAGGTTCAGTGCCAGTTTTGCAGCAGCTCCTTGTGTGGTGTTCCCTCTTGAGTTTTTGGGAAAATGTCAAAGGCTTTAGCTGTGATCTTATTGTTCTGGCTAGAGGTGCCCTCAATGGGCCCCACTGTCTTCAAAAAGATAGGATTGTTGGCCTTGCTGCATGATCTCTCGGTGGAAACACCTTGCGTTACATGATTATCCAGACCATCGGCACAGGTTTGTTGCTCCTGCGTCCAGCCTCTTTACATCAGGTTTGTAGCCATTACAAGGCTCAATACTCTGGGCTGAGACTGTGCTGCCTGGCTTCACTCCATTGCGCTCAAGGCTGATTGAGCATTCTTGAATATTTTACCTATTGGTGCCTTGTCAAACTTTGAGGTGTTACTGCTATCAGTGTGGAATTGTGCCTCGAAGTTTGTTCTGCCAGGTATCCCGTCTGAAGCTCTCCTTTTGTTGTTGGCCTTGATGATAGGGACTCATTTGCAATGTAATAAGTTGGACACCAGGGCCAACCTATTATCCAAGTTTTTCTGGATGCCAGAGATGAATCCTTCTACAAATACCATTTTGGTATGCATCACAGAAATACTTGTGGATCAGTCTTTTAGTTGGTTGCCTATATTCTCATATAACTTCATGAAAGGCGCCATAGTGATAGGAAGAGCCACCATTGTGTTCGCATCAATTCCCTGTTTGAGAGGGGGGCTATCCAATGTTTGAACTGAGTCAGAATCAGGTCACAACAAGGGCTCAGTAAGGGTGGCATGGTCCACTACCCTCCGAGGGGCAGTTTTAGGGTTGTGGGAAGATGAGGATGACCTTGATCATTTGTTAGATCCATTAGGCTAATGCAGGTACTTGTATCTATGGTAGTTCTGTCATTTTCAGGCCATGTTGCATTACTGAGTTGCTGTTCACTGTGTCTGTCTGACGTGACCATCCTACAGTCCGATGAGGTGATGTCTGATGCCCAAGCTTCCATGGGTTCTTTAGTCGTGTTGAAATTTCCTTGCCAAGCTTCCGTCGGCTGGCTCTGTGAGCCTTGGGTCACTCCCTCCTCGATACTGTCAGCGGGCTGTATTGACCCTATCATCTCAGAGAGTACCGTGTCACTGATATTGCCCTCTGAAATGTTTATGTCCTTAGGGAGATAATTCCTTGGTCTATGAATGGTGCTCTCCAACAGAGCTCGGTCCGATACCTCTCCTTGGAGTTCAGTGGTTTGGGCCTGAGGATCTTGATGGCTGCTCGATGGTGGTTTCCTGTAAAAAAAAAACGCTAGTGTGATAGTAGGCTAGTCGACGTCAAACCCATCAGTTTCCAGATGTTTTTTGAAGGTGGCTTGTTTGGGTTCTTGATTACTGCTCCCTTGCCTAGCCCACCTGTTGGCGTTGAGCAATTCGACAGTTGGAAGGGTTTACACTGGCGCTTCAAGGTTCTGCAACACAAGCTTTCAGGGGAGTCCGTAGACTCCAGGCCAGCACTCTCATCTGAGCCCGTGCCAGGGGCCAGGGTATTATTGTTTCTATTTGAAGCTTTGAAGTGGTAGACCATAGAAGCATGTTTCAGTGATGGTCTACTTTCGTTGCGGAGGGAGGGGTTCATGATTTCTCTCACCATCCCTTGCACTAGGTTATGTAGAGGCATGATCTCGGAGCCTGATGGAGATGTTGATAAGCTGGTGGAAGACTCTCTATTGGCTATAAGCAATAATGTAGCACACTCTCCGTGCCTGACACGTCTCATCCTGTTCTGTCTGGAATGAATCAGCCTGAGTCAATGTGTTGGCATTGTATTTCCAAATTTTCAAAGCTCACTGGCCAACATTGAAATCATTACATTTAAAATCAACCATGTGGCCTTTGCTACTACCATTGCAATTGCTGCTGTTATGGTTGTTTAACGGGTCGGGTTCCTTAATGTGCTGGGCTGCGTTTAAATTGTCCACAAACGTTGCAGTGCTAGTGCCGATGTTCACACAAATGTCAAATGGACAAGTAGAATTGTTAACAGATGGCTGGCCGACATTGTAGAGCCAGCTTGTCATGGGATGAGGGGTGTTTGCCTCAAGTGGGGGCCTTGCCTTGCCTCTCATGTTTCGCGGTTGGTCGGCGGTGGATGCTCACATCTCCTCAGTCGTCCCTGGTGGTTCAGTGGGTTCACTTCCAGGCCCGGACGAGGGGGCTGTACTCCGCACACCCCCATCCAAGGGCATAACTCCTAGTGTGTGTCTGTCTTCATCAGACCTCGCCTGACACAGACTGCAGAGACTGACAACCTCTGCAAAGTTCTGCGAACACTCTGCGTTGCGGGGCGCTCTTTGAAGGTATTCTCCTCCATCTCCAACAAACACTGCAGAAAGACTGCTGCTGCTGCTCAGGGCTGACTGCAGAGACTGCCAACCTCTGAAAAGCTCTGCGAACACTCCACGTTGCGGGGCTCTCTTTGAAGGTATGCTCCTCTTTCTCCAACAAACACTGCAGAAAGACTGCTGCTGCTGCTCAGGGCTGACTACAGAGACTCTTAAAAACTTCTCAATTTATAGGAACCTGAAAGATGCCCGGAAGGCAGCATACAACCTGCAGTGTGGGGAAGACCAAGTGCCTAGAGAGTTCCTGCAGGAGCTGAAACAAGCATTTGCACAGACCTTTATGCGGGTGAACACCAATAGCAGGGAGTTCATCAACACATATTTTCATGCACCCACAAAAATACATAATGACCCAACTAGTAAGGGATTTCCATGAGCGTAGGACTCTGGACTGGGTGACTGAACATGCCACCAGGATCTATGAGGTCCAAAAGCCCTCTGAAAATAAGAATAACCTGAAAACCCCTAAACCATCAAACACACCTGCCGCTGCAAAAGTAGTTTAGGTGAAAAACAACCCCCCATTCAACTTGGAGAAGGGGGGTGCCTAAAAATACTCCTCCCACCAATAAACAGAACGAGAGGCATAGGAGACCCATGGATCCAACTCAATCGGGTGGTAGTCAGGCAAGATGCCAGACCAATGCTCTGTTTGACCCCGCCACCTACATCAGTCTGAGATACAAGGGTAACAGACCCACCCTGGGGTATGTCTACACTCCCTCGGCACAGAATGGAGGGCCCGACCAGGTAAATACCACCCGGGAAACCTCCCTTAATACCTCCCTCCAAACATCCCTCAGGAGGGAAGTAACACTTCACCACCCAACCTAAGCTTTTTTCCCAGATACTGTTCCAAAACCCTAATTTCCAGAATAATGCTCCTCTCTCACCCCGCTTTCAGGACAATAGATTCCCAAACCCAGGAGAAAGGAGACCTTGGATGGAAGGTAGCAGCTAACCTTTCTGGGAGCAGCAAAGGTATGAATCAAGACCTCCCTACCAACCAGAAACAAAAGGCACAACTGGAGCGACAAGTCCAACAATTAACAGAAGACCTGGGTCACATGTTGAGGGTTCAGCAGAACCCTGAACTGGAAACTGCTGCCCACAATAACTCAAAACCTGGGTCTGAAGCCCCAGGGGAGCCATGCCAGGAAGAAAACTCTGACCATGAATAGGTTCCTCAGGAGGGGCCCCGGGGTGGGAGGGAGATGCGAAGCCCTAGCGGAAGCTTCCTTTCCAACTGGAACAAAACCCCTGGAAACCTCTGAGCCTGAATTTGAATCTCCTACCCCTGAAAATATGGAACCTAAAGAACACAGGGTAAGTAGGGGAAAGAAAAACAAAACCTACTTTGTGGAGGAAGTCTGCATTATCCCTTTCGAAGGAGAAGAATCCCTGGAGGACTCAGGGAAGAAAATCTTCCCTTTCAGGGATGGAGGGATCCCTCCCAAGGAAAATAAACAAGACCCTGATTTTGATAGTCTAAGTATGGTAACCGACCCAGACCAAGAAGCTCTTAAACCCAAACAATGTCACCCAGAGGACCCAGAAATCAAAGAGGTATCCTCCCTGTCTCCACAAAAATGGGGAATGCAAACAATCAGGGAAAAAAGGGGACTTGCCAATCCCACCTGTTTCTGGATGCCAATTTTTTTTTACAGATTCCCGGACGCTGACACAGGAAACTGTCCAAGATCACACAGTGTCAGAATTCAATAAAAGAATGTTAACGACCAAGCTGGCACATAATGGACATTTTATGTCCCCCTTGAGGAGAGAGAAGGAAGATGTTATGCTCCTGTCAAGGTACATGGTCAGTGTACATTATCAGCGCTGGTGGATACTGGATCCCAAGCCACCCTCCTGTCCAAATAAGGCCTTTATTCAACTAAATTCATGGAGGGGTGAGAGTCACAAAATTCTCATCACCCCTCTTCCCGGGTAACTATAAAACTTCAAATGGAATGATATTTACGTCGAAGGGACTGCAGAGCTGGAAATAAAAATTGGGCGACATAGGGCGAAACACCCAGTGATAGTCGTGACTCCAGAGGGCACACTTTGTCTATTGGGGAATTACCTGCTTTGGAGGTTATCACCCCTGAATGACAGTGTGAACAAGGCCCTCTGAACCCAGACCAACTGGCCAATCAAACTAAAACAAAGCACAAATTATGTGAGTTTGAATGGCACATGATTGAACAGCAATCCGACAAATTAGAATTCCATTTCAGGAACAATCAAGTCACAGAAATCACTGTCTTCTCCGTAGGAGAACAAACTGATGATGGAAACCCTTCTGCATTCTGGAAAATCAACCATCCTCCCAGTTTTAAGCGGCTTTCCACACTGGAGGGAAATACTCTGAAATTGTATACCAATCCAAAATCATTGGACAAATTCCATAACAAAAGATGATGAAAAACCAGCTCAAAGTCTGACCGACCGGTGAACAGCTGTTTTTCCCCATTCAGATAAATGAGGGAGAGGAGCCTGTTCTCGCCAGAGTGTGCCTGAATAATGGAAGAAACTTCATCAAAGCATTATTCAGGAAACTCCCAAAAGATCAGACCATTGCCATATTTAAATTGATTGAAAGATGGGAAGTAGGCTTGGAAACCCCAAATTCCATAAATCTCCTGACTAGCAGGTGTATGTTAAAAATTCCATTGGTGACAAAAGCACATAACATAATTGTTTGTTTGTGAGAGATGTCCCTTCCACCTTTTAGTTAAGCAGTGATATTCTCAATCTATTCTCAATAAGTTTGGACCTTATTAATAATAAAGCCTGGTCCTGATTGGGGTGTAACCCCATGGGCTTTGGCAATAGGGAAAAAGCATTTTAGCCAGCTAATTTTCTTCCTTGTGCGGTTGAAGTACAAGTGAGAGAAGAGGGTACTATACCAGGACAGGTGCGACAGTTTATATAATTTTTATATACTATATAATTCCCCTACAAATTAAGTGAGGACAGAACCTCAAAAATCAGGGTGCCAATATAAATTTGGATTATCTTCTCCAACAACAAGGTTTGCATTTACATCTGACACCCCTAGTTGACCTAGAACATGACACCATTCAAATATTGGTGGATAACAGCGACCCTTGAAGTATCACTTTGGGTGCAGACACCTTTATTGGAATAGTGGTTGATGTCCAACCTTATTCCATTGATTTAGGTAATGAGATCATTGGACCAATTCCAAATGGCTGCTTAATTATCAACAACGATATACCTACGGAAAAGATTTTCACCAGGCCAGGGGGGAATTTCTTGGTGTACTCTTCTTGCCCTTATGGTGTGGAAAAGGTGACCTGTGACATCAGGAAGTTAATGAGGTGATATTCCGAGTCTACAGTGACTCCCTCCCAACTTTGGAACCTCACATCCAGGCCAACACCATAACAAGAGATCTCTCCACACAACTGGAGGATACAGCTGAAGTTGCCAAGCCCGAGGTCTTTCCAGGCTTTAAACAGATGGTTGAAGAGCAAAACTATCTTGCTGATGCCTGTGAGGCAGAGGAGAAAACACAGAAGCTGTATTGCTGGCCAAGAGTGCACGGACAGTCATTTATCACCAGTGCAGTTGCAGGGCCAATACTTTGAACGCAGGTAGAGGACACAATGACTTACAACCACACGCACACTTAGAGAGTAAGTAGCACTTATACGGCTATTTATTCATAATTAAACATACATAAGCAGTAAGTGACAGCACAGGAATAAATCACAGATAAATCACAGAAAAGATAGTAGGTTAGCAGGAATACATCACCATTGGTGTAACTGTATCCCTCATCTCGCCAGAAGCGGCTGGAAGACCCCGGTAACAGCCAGGCCGAGAGCACAACAGCCCACAGTTATGTCGGAACAAGGCGTCCCGCTCCGCCTGAGGTCTTTGTGCTTATCCCATCTGACCGTTGAGGGGTTCCGCATATATGCACTCCTCAAAAAGGGGTGGCAATTTCTCAAACCTTCTGGCAATAGCGCTTGTGCATTGATGAGTGACCATTGGTTGCCAGCTGGGTCAACCGACAGTAACCTCAAAGAGCAAAACGCTTCCCTCTCCTAAAAACGCCACGGAAAACAGTTCTATAACTCATCTCAAAACCTTGGCGCACGGATAGCAAACCACAACCTTGTTATCAGGTACCAGCCGGCAACTGCGGATCCTAACTTTCCGAGCGCCGTGTCCTTGGCTGAGAAGGGCTGCATTCCAGGCCCAGCAGCAAATAACGTTGAAAACATTATGGCTCTGAGTGCCCCCAGAATGCACTACGCACCTGCGCCATATTTTAGCTCGAGCATCACAGAAGCTTAAACAGATGTTTCTAGATTTTCAGGACATCCTTTCAGTGGATTCATATGACTGTGGATGCACAGAGTTACATTCAACCACCATACCCACAGACCCCGCGATGGCTACAGTATTTGTAAAGCAATACAGGTTACCACTCACGTCCATGGTGTCACTCATGGAGATTAATAAAAATGTAGAATCCTGTGGGCTTATCCGTCCAATCCACAGTACCTTTAACAACCCAGCACTGGGTATACTCTAGCCCAATGGCCAATGGAGACCTGGCACAGACCTAAGGGAGTTAAACAAATGGGCCCACATGTCGAGATGGCCCCTCCCCTACATCGATCAGGTACTGGCTCAGATCAAAGGATCAAAGGTGTGAACCACCATTGACCTGACCAATGGTTACTGGATAATACCTGTGAGTAGGGAAGACCAGTACAAGCTTGCCTTTACCTTCGGGGGGGCAGCAATACACATGGACCCGAACCCCCTTTGGATACAAAAACTCTGGCAATTAATTTAACATCTTCCTACATAATGCTATGACCAATTTGTGCGAAAGGGGAAACCTGGCCTATGTAGATGACTTCTTAATCAAGAGCTCAACTGTGGAGGAACATATAGTGGAAATACACTATGCTGTGACCCAATTGCAGAAAGCTGGAGCAAAACTGTCCTTTCAGAAGGCACAGTAGTATAAGACCTGCATGAACTTCTTAGGGCACAAAATCAACCCTGAGGGTCTCAGTCCCCAGGTGAAAAAGGTGGAAGCAATATTGAAATTGAAAGTCCCTACTACTCTGTGAGAACTAATAAGCCTTTTTGGACTCACTAATTATAGCAGAAAGTTAATTGAAGACTACGCAGAGGTCACTCGACCTTTAGTCCATTTATGAAAGGCCAGGGTCAAGTGAGAGTGGAGTCCAGAACATTCCAAGGCAGTAAAACAATGCCCCTTGTTTGGCTTACCCTATAAAGAATAAGGAGTTTGTTGTGGAGACTGGGTTCTTAGATAGTTGCTTAACAGCAGTATTATACCAAAAGCACCACAAGGTCAACAAAGTAATCTGTGCAGACATGATGGGTCAGGTGCTAGTGGGGGCTGTAGGGATATAGATACAGTCCCCAAGTGCAAAGGTTGCCGTGGGGAAGTGCAGGTATGCAAGTGGCAGGGTGGGGACCTGGGCCTGAGATCGGAGGGTAGCCAGGTAACCAGTGCAGATTCAGCCAGGAGATCATCAGGGGAGAGGAGGAGAGAAAGCAGAAGCAAAGAGGGAGATCTTGAGATGCTTCCGGAACCAGAGATGGTTCTCCTCAAGTTTCAGAGAGGCAGGGAGGCTGTTCCAGAAGGAGGCCCCAGCAGAAAAAAGAGATCTACCACCAACTGGCTGATTGGAGAAGCGACTGACCCTGAGAGAGTTGGAGGTGGATGAACGAAGAGTTCGAGTGGGCAGATATTTAGGAAGAAAGAGTTGAATTTATTGAGTTCCAGGCCCCAGAAGGCCTTGTGGACAATTCAGAGGGTTTTGAACTTAATCCTCGCTGCCACTGGGAGCCACTGGGAGCCAGTGAAGAGATTTCAGTCCTGGAGAGATACGGTCCCTGGGCTTGAGGCCTGTTTTGGATGAGTTGTAGAGGGCGGAGAGTAGAGGCAGGCAGATTTAGAAAGAGACTGTTGCAGTAGTCCAGCCTAGAGAGAACCAGAGATCTGGAGACAGTGAGCTTCTGGGGGAAGGAGAGGAAAGGAAGAATGCCTCTGAGGAGGTGCAGCTGGTAGTGTGACTTCTTAGAGACATCAGAGATCTGAGGGGAAAAGGAAAGTGTGGAGTCGAAGATGGACCGAGGTTTTTAGCCTCACAGGTGGGAGCAGGAAGAGGGCCAAGAGAGGCCAGCCAGAGAGAGACAGGAAAGGAGGGAGCAGGTGTGCCAAATCTCGATCTTACTGGCATTAAGGCAGAGATCATTGGTGGCACACCACTCCTAGATGGCGGACAGACAGTGAGAGATGAGAGAAGGAGAAGAAGAGGCAGAAAGGAGTCTGAAAATGAGTTGAGTGTCATATGGGGCAGGACCTCGATATCTACTTGAAGGGGTGTCTTATGTGTGCTCAGTTCCAGCCAAGTTCTCTCACACACAGAGCTCCCCTACTAAAAAGTGGAATGATACTGGCTTGGTCAAATTTTCAAGTCGATTTCATCAGGCCAGTGATTCACTCCTCTAGAGGAAACAAGTACATGTTGACAGTGACATGCTTGTTTGCCAAGTGGGTAGAATGTCTTCCCGTCACTAATTGTAAGGCAGAGACATCTGCTGGGCTAATGATCAACCACATCTTCTCTCGTTTCGGACTCACCCAGAGGATTGAGTCGGACAGAGGAAGTCATTTTAGCAGCGAGGTGATGACCAAGATGTGGGCGATTGTAGGGGTAAAATGAAGACTACACATTGCCTACCACCCAGCCTTGAGCGGGGAATTTGAGAGATACAATAAAACAATTGTGGACATCTTGAAGATGTTTGTGGCAGACTCTGGACCCAGTTGGGACATCCGATAACGGCCATTAGGTTCATGCCATCTTCTGCAACAAAAATGTCTCCATTTGAGCTCATGAATGGACGAAAGATGGTGCTACCTCAGCATCTGCTCAATAGAGCTCAACAGCAGACACTGATAAACGCATTCAACACCCGTGAGTACATTGCAAATTTAAGGAAACCCCTTTAGCACACTTCTGCTTTTGCTCAACGCGACTGAGACAAGTCGGTAGAAGAGATGAAAACCTATTACAATTTAAAGACTACCAAGAAGGAGTAAAGACTAGGTGACAGGGTCTACCTGTACAGTTTCCAAAGGAACCAGACCAAGGAGCGGAAGTTCCTCCCCCTTAGCGCGGTACCTTTGAAATCATCAATTACATTTCCATGGTTGCCTATAAGATCTGCAGCCCTAAAGGAGAACATAGAGAAGAGAAATGGGTCTATATAAATCAGTTGAAGAGCTGTCGCCATAGACAGGCTTTACGACCAATTGAAGAACCCAGTGAGTGTAGAGTCCAGGAACCATCTGAAGAATGAAAGGAAAGAATGGAAACCCAGATGAGGAATATCATAAGTATACAGGGATTAATGTAATTTATACTCATAAAGAAAGTATAAAAATCAGGATGAGAAAATAATGTGTGTAGAAATGGTCATGTAAGCGAACTAAATGTCAATGCGCTCTGTAATGCTTTATTTTTAAAAATTGTATGCCTGTTTACTGCAGAAAGAAGTACTGTCTAATATACATAACCTCTCTTCTACTCTCTGCAGACTCAATCATTCCTTACCTTCACAACCTGGGGTTAGGAGATTCTAAAAAGTGAGGAGTTCCAGGACTAAACCCCAAGATTCGAAAAGATTGGAGTGCAGACCAGAGCGCCACTCCAACAGGAAGGGGAAAAGAGCAGCGTGCTCTAACGAGGAAATTCATGGAATTTACAAGCAAAAAGATAACAAAAACCCTAACTCTTTTCTGTGGGTCTCCTGAGTCAAAGACCCAGGTGGGACATGTGAGGTGAAATTACAGCCCCAGGGTGACAGAGATTGAGAGGCCATGCAAGGCCCTCGTATAAGAATGAAGCTGGGTGATGTTGATGCATATCAGAAGGTGCAGGCCAGTTCAAAACTTTGACTTCCAATATAAGGCCTAGAGAAGGAACAAAATGGAAAGGCACTCAGCTGAAGGAGAGTGTGCCTCCGAACTGTCATCTTACTGTGTCCAATGGATTCCAAAAAAACATGTGATGCTGCAGATGCTGACTTGGTGTACACTGGGAAAAGGCACATTTTGACAGATTCAAAACTGCTGCAGTACACATGGGAAACGATGCCTTGAAATGCTGTGCATTTGAAAAATGCAAAGGAGGAATTGTGCCTTACATTTAAAAAGTGAAGCCAAGTGACACAATTTGGGGAAAAACACTTATTTTCCACAATTAAAAAGAAAAAGACATTTAAAAGGAAAGGCCACCTTGTTGGAGAAATGATTAATAATTCCCTATGTTAACTGTGGCCTATGGGTGAATAATACCAAAAGTGAACTTATGTCTGTTTAAATATTGTTTTGTAGTTATAAACAGCAGGACCAGATGCAGTACAAAAGTTCATGTTGAACACATCTTTTCGATTTAAAATTCAATTTTGTTAGAATTATGTATGTAATTTGTTTTCCCCTCTGAACTGAAAGGTCTGTGCCTCTGAAACTTTGACCTCAAGACCTTTGAGCTGGGCCCACGAGGAAAACAGCAGGACCAGATGCGATACAAAAGTTCATGTTGAACACAACTTTTCGATTTAAAATACTATTCTGTTAGAATTGTGTATATAGCTTGTTTTCCCCACTGAACTGAAAGGTCTGTGCCTCTGAAACTTTGCCCTCAAGACCTTTGAGCTGGGCCCACCAGGAAAAGCAGGCCTGGCTTTCAGTTTAAAATACAAAGAAATATAAAGAATTAGATCAGAACTGTGGAGGCTGTAGATAAGTCGGGCAACAGAAATTACCTTTAAGGTCAGGCATCCTCATTAACTGTGCATTTGTTTCGAACAAAGACCTTTGAAGACACGCAGGGCAGGGTGCAATAACATGAGCCAGGCAGATGTCCTAGTCATGTGACAGAAGCGAAATAAAATTTAAGAAAAGGTGGGGGCTAATGTGAAACTGAGGGGCACATGTGAAGCAGTGGCTGATTAACATAGGAATACATTGTCCTTAATATAAAGAGCATTGTGTGTTCTCCTGAGCTCATCCCAACTCATGTCAAAGGGGATAAGACACCTGTCGGTACCATGTAAATATGAATTGTGTGTGATGTAAACAATTTGAGTTGTGAAGAAAATTATGATTCGGGCATTCTCATAATTCCGAGGAACTGGAAAATTGCTAGAATGTTAGATTGTGAAATTAAGATGTGCATTGTGGAGTGTCAAATATTTCTATAGCAATGGTGCAGTAGCAAATTGTGAAAAATGGTAAATGAGATTAGTATTTTCTGACTCGCCATTAAATATAGAACTCAAAAATCTATATGTGCTGCAGTTATCTGAAAAATTAAGGTACACGCCATGTTCTGAGATTTAAAAACGCTGAGGGCCTTATCACGAGTTGGACGTTATGCCAACTCGGATATCACCCAACTGTATTTGCATTACCACCGACCTGTCTGGCGGTATTACTGCCGGATCATGGGTTGAGCAGTAAACGTAATTTTTGGTGCAATTCCATTGTGGTATTACCATGCGGGCATTGCACTAAAAATCAGCATTTTGCTGACATATTTACCCCCAGCTATCAGCTGGGGGTAAACATGCAATACTCATGTTTGGGCGGTCCCTTAAATACAGCGCTAATAGTGTTACCGTCACATTTAAGGGCGACCGCCCAACTCGTGATGAGACCCTGAAAAGGTAAACCCACTTGTAATTTTGAGATGATGAATCTTTCTCCTCCCACAGCCTCCATCATCCACACCTCCCAACTCATTGTCCTATTAGCACACTGATCCCCAACATGTAGCTCGGGAGCAACATGTTGCTTGCAGGACACTAAATTGTTACTTGCCAGTTGCTCTCGGCCATGGTGTGGAGGCCTAGAAGGAGATGCCGAAGAGTTGAGACCTCAGTAGCAGTATAGCCAGGATAGAGTCCGGGACTGTGTGAGAATGTTGGCCAATGAGCATGCTCTGGTTCCAGTTGGCTTCTTTTTGTACATGCAAGATTTGAGTTTGCTGCCAATGTGCACATTATTTTCAGTAAATGTTCTTTCTTATTATAGCAGTGTCATTGTGCAAACCCTATCATCTTCAGATACTTTGCCAGCTGACAAATGTATTAATGAGCAAAATAATTGAACCATGTTTGTGTCCTGGAGAAAATTGTCATTCTGTTCCTTTGTACAGCGGCAGGAGTATAATGAACAAATAAGTGGTATGCATTCCCAACTTTCTTTTATTAAACAATTTGCATGCCCTAGTTTTTGTACAAGTAAGGTTTGTGTTTGATGCCACCAGGCATTACAATTATCAGAAATATTACTTTTAGTGTCTCCTATATTTATTATTACAGTGTCCTAGTGGAAACATTTTCATTGTTTGATAGTCTGCCCATCTGGCACGTAGGTAACGGGCAGATAAGGCAAATGGACGCCACATTTTTCATAACTAATTTGCGCTATATTCAAATCCAATTAAGTTACTGTTAATAGGTTTAAATTAACAAGAAAATAAATTAATCCAAATAGCTAGTTAACACCACCACACCCTGCTATGAAGTGGTCATCAAATGCTCAAAGTTTTGGCCAATGGTTGCTACTAAGTCTTGAGTGTAATCCTTTTTGGGCAGAGAAAAGAGGCTCCAAGTGCTTCAGTAAAATATTCTTATTCCTAACACCTTTTTCACCAATGTAACAGGCCTCAGGTGCTTTGAGATGCACTATTTGCCATTACATGCCAAAAGAATTCTTAAAAGGTAATCTTCAAAGCCCCAGTGAAGTGATCTTTAAAGCCTACCATGCAATGGCAAGTATTACTCGATCAATATATATTTAATCATATTTATCCATTAAGTTTGCAACATTTAAAAACATGTATCATATTTCACACAATTTACATAGGATAAGTCCAAAATAAAAAAGCAGCTTTATCATATTCAACAAGCTATATATAAAAACCTGATCATAAGAATGAATTATATAAAACACAGCTTCCATGCATGTCCACGCTTACGCAAAACAGTGCAACAACAATAAACAGTAAATGAACCAAATCTTCATCAACTCCACTTTTGCAGACACGCTTTGTGCTTCCTCCTTCACACCTTGATTTATTGAGGAGTCAGTAAATTTAAACGTGCCATTTGTATCAGCCTCCTGCATTCTATGGATACTTTTTCACAGATTTCTCCTTGCCATCTTACATGTGTACTTAAGTCTACATATAAAGCTAAAGAGGACAGTTTATGTATATTTTGGACATCTGCCTCTCTCCCCATCAGACAAGCTCTTGTTTTACAACTATTTTGAGCTAAATTAATGTGACAAATTTAGTTGTATCCTAACCCCCTCCCCTATCCAAATGAACAGTGCCATATAACCCCCATACCACAAGTATTTTTCTTTAATAGTGGAGGCTGCAATCGCACCATTTGCCATTAAAGACCCCAGAAAATCCCTGGGCAAAAACCAAATTACACCTGAAAATCAGTGCTCCATTTGTGACCAATTTTACTGTCCAAATGTTTGCACTAGATTTGTAATATTTTGCTCGAGAACTTAAAGCCTCTGGTGATGTTCATTTAGTCCTATTACATTTCTTAACAACTTGACTGGTCCTATCTGTCTAAAAATGTCATACTGACCATTCACAGGCCGATTCATGGAATTAATTTGCGCTGAAAATTTCCGCGCAAGCGTGCGAAAGCGTGCAAATCGCAGCGCAAGTGTGAAAATTGCAGCGAAACCCCCGCACAGCGATTCATGGAAGTCCGTGCGCATGTAAATCCATGGATGTGCGCTAAAATCCTGCGTAGCACTCGCTGGCGCATACATCTTCAAACAGCGTGCGCTACGCGCACGGCGAAAGCACACATAGTGCAGCGCACACAACAAAAGTAGGCGTAACACGGGGCGTAACACGCGGAATGGGGAACAACGCGTGAAAATGTGGGCGTCACGGGGGAAGTACAGGAGGCAAATGCGCGGAACGCCCACATGCACGCCTACAACACGTATTCATGGAATCGAACGGGGCTAACGCGTGCGCCAAAAAAGACGCGCTAATCAGGAAACACGTACGCCAGCAGGAAGCCAGCGTACGTGGACCGCGCAGCATAAACGTGTGCGCAAACAACAAACAAACTCAGACGCTAAAATGAATATACCGTTCCTCACAGCAGTGGTCATGGGATACAGCAGGAGGAGGAGGAAGATAGTCAGGGCCAGAATTTTTACACCCAGAACCAGCCTTTTTGGGATGCCTGATCACCAGGTGTATGGGAGGTACAGGTTTCCACCTCACATAATACTCAACCTGGTGAGTGAGTGGGAGGATGACCTCACATCACCCACCCTGTGCTCCCAAGCACTGAGCCCCTTGGAAAAGGTGCTCAATGTACTGCACTTCTTGGCCACTGGTTCATTTCAGGGGACAAGTGCCATAGTGGGGGGGTTGTCACAGGCCATGCAGTCACGCTACCTGCACCAGTTGTTGGCCATCTTGACTGCACGCCCATCAGTTCCGCAGGCACATATACCTGCCCAGAACACCTGCAGAAAGGCAGGCTGTTGTCCAGGATTTTTACGGGGTGGCACACTTCCCCAAAGTGCTAGAGTGCTAGGTGCCATTGACTGCACCTATGTGGCTCTACGTCCTCCCAGGGCAACTGAGCACATCTACAGAAACCGCAAGCACTGGCATTCCGTCAACGTGCAGGTAGTATGTGATGCCAAGGGAATCATCACCTCAATATATATCAACTATCCAGGGTCCACCCATGACAATTTCATTTACAGAATGTCAAACCTAAACCGGGACCTAGAAGCTGGGCAACATGGTGATACATGGCTGCTTGGTGAGTATAAATGCCCCTGCACATGCATGCATGTCAGATACTGAGTAATGTCACAACCCCACTAATGATATCCATCATCACCTCCCCAGGGGACAGTGCCTACCCTCTGAGCACCCACATGATGACGCCAATTCGGAACCCCACCACACCACCAGTGGTAGGATACAACACAGCCCATATTGCAACCCGGGGCATAGTGGAGCGCACATTCAGAGTGCTCAAGTCACGCTTTCGCTCCCTTGACCGCTCTGGTGGGCAGCTGCTATACGCGCCCACAGTAGTGTGCAGGATGATAGTGGTAGCATGTGTCCTGCACAACGTTGCAACATGCCGGGGCCTGCCGGTGGACATGGTGGTGCCCCCACATCCCCAACCACAAGCACGGCCGCTACGCATGGGGGGGAAAAGGGCATGTGGTGAGGCAGCCCGTACACAGCTGGTGGCTAATTACTTCACCTAAAATCACACCCCTGTGGTATGCACACAGCCCTGGCACATACCAGCTGACAATCAATGATGATGACATAAGGGACAGTCAACTGTCACAACCATACCAGCCTGAGGTTGGTCACCTGGAAGTGTTACATTGTGTGCATTCCTACCTACCGAAAGACAACCAATGCTGTGTCACAAAAAGACATGCTGCATGAATTACTACCCCCTTGCAAAATACAAAATGAAAATAGCGCCATGTCACCCAACCCCTCCCCATCTCCACCACCCAACACACCATGGCATGTCCTGCAATGTGAAAGCAAACAAAGGAATGCACAACACATGACACAACTGTCACAAAGTGCACTGTCCCAAATGGAAACAGGCCACAGACAATATGCTCCCAGTAATCAATAACAAACAGCATACATGACCAAATACTTACCAGCAACACAATACAGCAACGCAGCATGAAACATCGCCAAAATATGACAGTACAAACTCAAAGTAATGTAAGTCATACAACCTCAATAAGCCAGCATATCGACCCCTTCCAACTCCAGAGTGTTGCTGTCAGGCAAATGTGTCAGTGTACTGCATACAACATGATCTGCATTTGCAAAGGAGACGGCCTTGTGAAGACATGAAGAAGGTACCTGCGGATAAGGAGGAAGACATGGATGCACAAGCACATATAAATACACCTTGCAGTGTTCAATACAAAAACAAACCCCACTAGGGATGTCCACACAGTTATGACTACAGACTGCCCACACAGCTCATGGGAGCCCAATGTCACTGTGTAAGTAACTGTCACTTGGTCACAGCCTTTGCAAGCCCATGGAAACGGGAAGCAAGAGGGGTGTGTGTGTCAGGAACCCAAGCATCTAACCCAAACACAGGACAAGCCTGCATGTGCCCAGCCGGAATACACAGTGAATGCCACGGGAGCCACAGAAGGCAACACACTGTAAAAAAAAAAGAAAAATCAAAAATGGCCATGTGGAGGCCAGGGGGGGGGAGGCCACCCAGGAGGTCCGAGGACACGGTGCTCACCAACACCCACCTGTGTGGATGTTGCGAAAAAAAACCTCCTCCATGGGCTCATGGCCTGCACGGCTACGCTACTGTGGGAGAAGTGCTGCTGTCGCTCTCATCACCCTCTGCTGCTGCAACAGGAGGTGGTGGTGCTATGGGAAGCAGCCCACATATAGCCCTGGTATGGTCCTCCATGGCAGCAAGCATGCGGGTATGGAAGGTCTCGGTCTGGAGGATGATAGTACGGAGATCCCCATGCAGCACCTGACGGGTTGCCTGCATTTCCGCACGCATGGCCTCTTGTGATGCCCGGATCTCCTCCCGAGTTGCCTGCAGCTCAGCTGAGAGTGAACGTGTGAGCCGCTCCAGCTGCTGGTCTGTCCTCACATTTGTGGAAGCCTCAAGTTCAACAAAAGTCTCCCTGAGGTTATGGAGTTCTACCCTCAGGGCTTCCCTGTGGCCCTGTGACTCTATAGAAATGGCTTCCCGCAGAGTCCCCAGTGCCGCCCGTCGGTCCCAGTTGGACACCAACATGTCTTCCCTGTGTGATCGGAAAATTGAGTCTGTTGCCAGCTGTTGTTGCTCCATCTGCCTTTCAGGGGGGATAATGGAAGTGGGCACCCTCTCCATTGCCTGAGCCATCATTTCAACTGATGCTGCCTGTTGGGTTGCCATACCGTACATGGAGTTTTCTCATACAGTATTGCCTGGTGGCATACAACCACCGCGTCGGCAGGCACCACACCTGTTCGGGGCAAGGCGATCTGCACCTTGCTGTGCTGGCACTGCCTGATGCTGCAGGACTGCATTCCCCCTCTGATCTGCTGGCCCAGGAACAGGATCAGATGTTGTGGAGTGTGACCCTGCATCCGTAACCGCCAAAGGCAGATTTACCAAAAATGACATCCCCATAGAGGGTTCTACCGCTGGTGCAGGTGGGTTGGACAGAACAGAATCCCTGCCAGAAACACTCACCTGCGACGGCACATAAGTCTCATCATCCGATTCAGGACCTGAATAAAGGTCTGGGGAGTTGCACCCAGAGACACCCCTGGACAGTATGGCCTGCATTACGAAAGGGTTTTCACCCACCACCACACCACATCCCCCACTAGTGCCCGGTCGTGCCTGAGATTCCTCCTGGGTCTGCACCATCTCCTCAACCTCAACAGCATCAAGTGCGTCATCACCTGCAAAAACATGAAACACAAAAAATGGAAACAGGCATTAGCACCATAGCACACACATAGGCCTGACAAGCCAGAGAACCAGTACATGATTTACACATGTCCCACATGATTATAACCCTGGCATGCATGCACCGTCACTGAGTTGGAAGGGCAGGCAAAAAGCAGACACTGATGACACGAAGATGGAAAAGCAACACATTTGCTGCATGCTGGGTAGCACTGACACATTAGCCTGTGAGTGGCATGTCCAATACACATACATGACACATGCCAGCACACAGATGGCATGTAGCATAGCCATGGTACATTTGACAAGTACAGCCATATGTCAGTGGATGAGTACTGTCAGCCATCCATCTGAGATGGACACGATGAGATGAACAATGCTACATAGTGTGACAAAATATGCATGTGCCACTCACTGCAACACATCCAGTGTACAAGAATACAGTGATTGCAGGCAGATGTACACATCAATGGTTGGTCACTTAAACATCACAGGAAACAACTATCAAGTACCACATACAAAATTGCACCAAAAACCAATGTGAGCAGGCCAATACTCAATCAGCCTGAATGGTTTAATCATTCACATAACAAGGTAACAAATGTGGGCCAATGTGGGGTGTAATCAATGACAGAAGCAGGTCACATATGTCACAATAGGGCTGAAAAATGTGTTGCAAAAGTGGGAGAATTTAAACAATCAGCCTGAATGAACACTGAAACATTCTGAACAATGTTGTTGCAAGATGACAGTTCAAAGACAACTGCAGTAATGTGGCGCTAAATGGCTACTTTGGGCAGAAGGGATACTGTCATACCTAAATCCAAGGCCAGTGAATGTTTTGGAGGAAGCACATGGGTGACCCATACCACTCAGGTGCACACACCCTCACCTGGCACTCAATCAGAACCCGTCACCCACACAACATACACATGGATTACACACACATGCATGGACACTCACCGGACAATGCGTCATAATCTGGTAGGTCTCCCACGCCTTGGATCTGTTCCTCTGTGATGAAGGTTCCAGCAACAGACTCATGTTCAGTGAGTTGGTTGTCCTCTTGTGGAGACCAACCGCCAGTCACCAGAGTAGAAGCATGATTTGAGGCCAGCTTGTTCTTTGCTCTGCGTTTCAGGTCATTCCAGCGCTTGTAGCAATCATCAGCTGAGCGCCTCACAAATCCAAGGGCACTAATGATGTCCGCGATGGTCTGCCAGTGTGCCTTACGTTGACCAGGTGTGGTCTTGCACCCTGCAGTCACAACCATTTCGCGGCTATGTGCCGACACATAGGCCACTAGTGCATCAAGTTCGGCGTCATTAAAGCTAGGCTTCCTTGACGTGCCAGAGTGTGTAGCCGTGTCTGGGGTCTCAGCCTGTAGTGCCAGAGCACCCTTCTTCCTCAAAGGTGGTGCGGATCCTGAATGGCTTACGCCACTCTGGTCAGTAGGGGCAGAAGCGCCGGTGGACTGGGTACTAGGAGTGTGCGAATGCACAATGACCATAGGTCTTGGTGCAGGTATTGGCTGCAGGGTGATGTTGGCAGGGGCAACATCGGTTAGATGGACTGGGACTGACACTGTCCTGACTGGGAGACTCAGAGCTGGGGTGGATTGAGCTGCAGCTGCCCCTGCAGCCTCCCCACCTGCCTACTTGGGGCAGCAGATGACATAGCTGCCCCAGATCCACATGGCCTGGTGACACCAACTTGCACCGCCGCACGACACGTGGCGTAGACCTGCTGACCTGGAAGTCAGCCTGGGAGTCATCCTGTGCCAGTTCAGTTGCCACAATGGGCTGGTCCAGCAAGGGCTGAGCTGGGATGGTGTCAGCTACGTTTCCCACAACCATGGGGGGGCATGGGCGTCCCTGATTGCTGCTCCACACATGGGGGTCTAGGGGCACCCTGAAAATCATGGCCACGTCCCCTACCGCGCCCACCACGCCCACCTTTTGGAGGTCGGCCACCTTTGCCTCCCTTACCGCTTTGTCACCTCCCAACCATGGCACTGATGTTGTTGTGCGTATGGGAGTAGCAGTAAAGGTTTGTCCTGGGCAATTGGGGGTGAAATGGGTAGGGTACTAGATGGAATTCGTACCCTGTCTGTGACCCCTGGGGGAAGATGACGGGTCACGCAACGCACAGGCACCCCGAAAACAAAAAATAACATGCACGCAACCCCTCGTTGACCACGTGCGTGGAAAAATGAACCCGCACTACGCTGTGGCACCCAGGAACACAAAAATAAGCGTACGCGTGTTACACGCAGCCTACAATGACCTCTGAAGGGGTACGCGACACACGGGGCAAGCACAGTTGGTGAATACGTGTGCGACTCCCCGTCTGCCTAGAAAAAGAATGTGAAAAAGACACGCGAGTGCGCATTGGCAACACCCCCACCAAAAGAAGAATTGTACGCTGTCTGAGGAGGCAGGACAAAAGAAGAAGTGAACGCTGTTTGAGGAAACAGGCCCAACAAAAAAAATGAACGCTGTCAGAGGTAACAGGGAGTACGGACTTGAAACGCTGTGAAGTAATCGCGTGTGAACCGACAAGAAGTACAGAATTCACTGACTCGCTCTCCATGAAAGCACGTACAAGGAAATGGGGTCCTACACGTACCTTTTAAAGCGGCCCACACGTACAACGTCACTTACGCGTGTAAGCGCTAAGGCCCTTTCCTCCAATTACACAAGCTGACATTCGGACGTGCAGTTTTTGGATGTGTACGATGAACATGCACCCATGTTGAGGGAAACACCCGCGTGTGTCACGTCACAGACGCATAGGCCCTTTCCTCGGATTACACACATTCACACGCGGACATGCAGTTTTTTCACGCACCATGAGACACTATGCCCACGTCACAAGGACCTTACGCGCTAATGGCCGTTCCTCGAATTACACGCAGACGTGCAAGATTTTCACTTGCCAAATCACTCCGTATCAAGCTGGCCACGCAACAACACACTGAAGACCACGCTCCTGCCCAGAAGGCCGAATTACTGCCCCCCAAAGCCCCGAGCACGCTCCCACCTGCCCTCTGCTGCTGCCTGCCTGCCTGCTGCCCACCTGCCCTGCTATTTGTGCCTGCACATCAGCCAGGGTTCCAGTTGCTATGTCCACCACTGCTGGAACAGAAGACTCCCGACTGGGATACCATCGCTCCACAGCTCAGCCCCAGGACCCAGTTGCCCAACCACACCTGCCTCGGGGGTCGCCATGTCGGGGCAAACACAATCTGAGACCACTGGCGACCCCCAGCCAGAGAGGCAGAGGGCCACCAGCTTCAGTGTGAAGGAAGTTGGTGTCCTGGTGGAGCATGTCCTGGGGCATTTTGATGCCCTCTTCAGAACATCACGGGCCAACAAGGAAGGACGGGAGAGGATCTGGGACGATGTAGTGGTTGCCATCAAGGCGGAGGGGGTGGCAACCCGTGACATCAAGCACATCAAGAAGCGCTGGGAGGACTTCAGGCCCAGGACCCTCTACAAGGCCCGGTGCCTGACGCAGGGGGGCCGAGTCAGCATGAGTGACATCCAGATGAGGGTCCTGGAATGCGTATGCCCAGCGCTCCACGCCCAGATCCTTCAGAGGAAGACCCGTCTGGAGTTGAGCGGTAAGTGGCCAAGCATTGGTGTGTGAGACAGGGCATGTTGCAGTGTACTGGTGGTCTGATACTTGCCTGTATGTGTGACATATGCCACATATGGATGTGTGTGTGCAGGGACATCATGGTCATGCATGTGAGACCAGTAATGTGTGAACCACATGGTTGGTGCATGTGTTACAATGCAACGTGGGGATCTGTATGCCAAATGCACACATGAAAGCATGTCAGTGTCTGTTATTGGACATGGAGGGGGTGTGAGGGATGGGTGCTGCTGTCATGTACATGTATGGTGCACATGTGTGTGTGTGTCTGAGAAGTGTGTGTGTGACTTTGAAACGCCATGGATGCATGACACATGTCCGTGATGATGTGCACATTCACTCATGCAGTGCGGTCACCGTTGTATGCACTGCGTCTATCCACTGTGTCTGTGGTGTACAAGCCATGATGCATGACCCTCCGGTGATGTGTGTGCATGGGATCAGTGTGAGCCATGATGCATGTGAGTTTGAAGGCAACATTTCTGTCAATAGAGGCCCTTGTACATGGATGCTGATGTTGATTGCATGCGCCGTGCCTGTTTCTGCATGTGTGTTGCGTGGCGGGACAGGATGGAAGTGACGTTTGACACTGCCACTCATGTGTTATTGCTTCCTGTCTAGGGGAATATTGTACTGTACCCTGATGCTTGTGTTCTATGTCTCCCTCTACGCAGCGTCAAGTGAAGAAGAGCGTGGAGACGGCGCTGTGGAGCAAAGCAGCGGGGATGCCTCCAGCGGGCGGCGTCGTAAGGCCCTGCCACCCTCCCAGGACTTGCCATCATCCGGGAGCGAGGAGGCTGGTGCCGTGTCTGCCACTACGGTTATGGCGTAAGGGCTGGATGAGCCCCCACAGGGGCTTGTAATGGCGGAAGACGGTGTGGAGACATCCAGGTTGGTGGTCTCCACAGAGGAGGAGGAGCCCGCTACTGAGCCGCACATGGGGCCTGGTGGGGGTAGTACCACTGATGCAAGTAGTGCAGTCCAGGGCCAGGGTCAGGAGGCAGCACAGGTCACCGCGGAGGGGCCTGTGCATGTCGCTGTCCTTGACCCTGTGACTGCACCACCATGCACCAGCAGGGATGTCCCGTCCCAGGCCCGTCCGCAGGTAGGGGAGAGTGCCATGTCATCTGCCTCTCCACTACCTGTGGACGAGGGGTCCCATGAACGTATGGGCTCCGTCCTGATTGGTGTCGCGTTGCGCATGCGTGACATTCGTGATGATGTGCATTCTTCCTGGGCGGAGAACGCACGCCATCATGAACAGCAGCGTCGCGACGTGGCACTGTTGGGAGGGGCCCTGGTCGGTGTGTTCCTACATGTGACGCGCCCTCTGGCGGACCTCTCCTCCTCTGTGGAGACTATGCACCAGTCGTTCTCCCTGCCGTCTTCCGGCCCAGATTCCACAAGGGCCCCCTGTCGACCTGGCCTGACCAACACAGCCAGCTTGGTGGAGAGCCCATCCCTGCCACAGTCGGGAGTCGGCGGTCCAGCAGGGACGGACACCACAACTGGAGACCAGCTGATAGAGGATGTGCAGGCATCATTGGACAGGGCACAAGGACAGCAGCAGCAGCAGCAGCAGGAGCAGGCTCTAGGTGGGAGAAATGATGGCTCGGGCCATCGATATCAGGGGGGCAGGCATTGGCCAGTGGGCAGGAGGACCCTGGAATGGGTGGGTCTTCCGTGTGGCTGCGGTTGGGCCAGCATATAGGTGCGGAGCGGCGGCGGGCGGAAGAGGCGCGGCTCACCATGGTCATGGCGGAGTTCTCCATGTGTCGGGCGTTGAGGCGGGCAGAGTGCCTCGAGGCGACTCGCAGGGCCATGAGTGCCTCCCTGCGAGACCTCAGGGCCAGGACAGAGGCCCGCCTCCAGCAAATAGACATGGAGTTCGATGATGCCCTGGCCGAAAACATCACTGAGTGAGCCGCAGGACTTGCCCGTCGCCATTGTAAATAGTTTATAGTGTTAAGTTTGCTTTATTTTTATTTTGGGGCTTTTGGACTATGCCCCACACTTTTGTATATCGTTTTTGTGTTAGGTAGGTTATTAGATAGGTTTCATTTGTTTCGTAGGGCTCATGGACCCTTGAAAATTGGATTGTACATAGTTGGACGTTGGATTAATTTGGACATTTTGATTTCATTTCACCATGGATCAATGGATTTACCTTTTTGCATTTCATTTGGATTTGGTTTGGTGGACAGAGAGTTTTGGCCATTTTTCTTTTGGATTACTTGGGTTTTTTTGAGGAATTTAATTTTTTATTTGGACATGCATTTGATTTCATGTTTGCCATTATTTTATGCTTTAAGTACTTTCAATTGGTTTTCATGTTAATACATTTTGATCTTTTACTTCAATGTGTGGGATTCACTCATTGGGTTCATGCATGTTGACATGTGGGTTTACTCAATCAATGGCAACCTGTTTGTGTGTGTGTGACGGACATGTGTTGATGTACATAGTTGACTTTTGGTTTTTGTCATGAGATGGGCATGTCACTGCTTGGTGGGTGAGTGGGTGGGGGGACATGAGTGGGGGCATGCTGGCAGGTGACCCTCACTGCTGGGGAGTGGGGGTGCTGGGGGACATGAGTGGGGGCCTGGTGGCAGGTGACCCTCACTGCTGGGGGTTGGGAGTGCTGGGGGACATGAGTGGGGGCCTGCTGGCAGGTGACCCTCACTGCTGGGGAGTGGGTTTTTTGGTGGAAATGAGTGGGGGCCTGCTGGCAGGTGCCACTCACTGCTGGGGGGTGGGGGTGCTGGGGGACATGAGTGGGACATGAGTGGGGGCCTGCTGGCAGGTGACCCTCAGTGCTGGGGGTGGGGGTGCAGGGGGACATGAGTGGGACATGAGTGAGGGCCTGCTGGCAGGTGACCCTCACTGCTGGGGGGTGGGGGTGTAGGGGGACATTAGTGGGGGCCTGCTGGCAGGTGACGCTCACTGCTTGGGGGAGGGGGTGCTGGGGGACATGAGTTGGTGATCACTAGTGCAAGATGACATGTGGCCTGACTGGGGGCATGCCCATGGTGGATGGACTGCCTGCGGGTCATGATCAGGGGTGCTGGGTAGTCCCCTGTGGTGTGGTTTGCCTGCAGGGTCCGTGGAGGGGGTAGAGGGCACACCTGTGAGAACCCACACTGCCAATTGATGTGTGGGACTCCTCGTGTACCCCCCTGGATACACGTACCCCGCTCTGACAGCGAAGGCAAGTGTGTAACTTCCCCCGTACCACGTTATACACATACCCCGCTCGCACAGGGCCAATTGTGTGTGGAGCTTCCCATGCACCCCAGTAATCCACGTACCCCGCTCGCACAGGCCCAATCGCGTGTGAAAATTCCTGCGCAGCCCAGTAATCCACGTACCCCGCACACTCAGGGCCAATCGCGTGTGAAACTTCCTGCGCACCCCAGTAATCCACGTAGCCCGCATACACAGGGCCTGCCGCGTGTGAAACTTCCCGTGCACCCCCCAAATCCACGTACCCCACTCGCACAGGCCCAATCGCGTGTGAAACTTCCCGCGTACCCCCAGTAATCCACGTAGCCCGCACGCACAGGGCCTGCCGCGTGTGAAACTTCCCGCACACCCCCAAATCCACGTACCCCGCACACACAGGGCCAATCGCGTGTGAAACTTCCCGTGCACCCCAGTAATCCACGTACCCCGCTCGCACAGGCCCATCGTGTGTGAAACTTCCCGTGCACCCCAGTAATCCACATACCCCCCACACAGGCCCAATCGCATGTGAAACTTCCCGCGCACCCCAGTAATCCACGTACCCCGCATGCACAGGGCCAATCGCGTGTGAAACTTCCCACGCACCCCAGTAATCCATGTACCCCGCTCACACAGGCCCAATCGCGTGTGAAACTTCCCACGCACCCCAGTAATCCACGTAGCCCGCACGCGCAGGGGCTGCCATGTGTGAAACTTCCCACGCACCCCCATATCCACGTACCACGCACGCACAGGGCCAATCGCGTGTGAAACTTCCCGCGCACCCCAGTAATCCATGTACCCCGCTCGCACAGGCCCAAACGCACGTGAAACTTCCCGCGCACCCCAGTAATCCATGTAGCCCGCACGCACAGGGCCTGCCGCATTTGAAACTTCCCGCGCACCCCCCAAATTCCACGTACCCCGCATGCACACGGCCAATCGCGTGTGAAACTTCCCGTGCCCCCCAGTAATCCACATACCCCGCTCGCACAGGCCCAATCGCGTGTGAAACTTCCTGCGCACCCCAGTAATCCACGTACCCCGATCGCACTGGCCCAATCGCATGTGACACTACCCGCTCAGTGGGGTATGTGTATTCGGAGGGGTGCGCGGGGAGTTTTACAGGTGTTTTCGTGGTTGTGAACCTGTGCACCATGTACGGGATTTGTGCGCTGTACATGGCGCACGGAGAGGGGTTGGGGGCGTAACTGGTGCTGCTGCAGGGTCGCTGCGCCACTCTTCGCCACGGCTGGTTTTGGATGTTAAAATCCATGAATACGCTGTGCGTGGAAACAGATTTTAGCGCACGCGGCTGGCGCAGAAAGTCGCACGCGCACACTGTACACCAGCCGCGTGCGCCACTTGTGCGCTGAATTCTATGAATTACCCTATCAATGTCCTCAACATTTCCTGTAAACAATCACTTAATGTGAAATGAAGTTAAAGGCCTTGCAACTTTCCTTTACTAGAATTGCATGTGGTCTCAATAAATATGAAGTACTGCAAATTAAAATGCTCCATTAGCAGTCTTAAATTTATTACATTACTAATTTGCGTTGCAAATAATCTTCTCCCAACTGAGTGCTGATATGTTTAGTCAGAAAATGGATGTTGCTCACCATTTCATTTGATATGAAAATTTTGCTCATTGCGCACAAAAGGTTGTGGACCCCTGTAATTAGCAGATAGTGGGTGTATATGGTGGCAGGGGGAGAGAGAGAGCTAGGCAATCCGTATCGTGGGAATTATTATAATATGTGATTGTCATTAACCCTATAAGAGATCAGTTTTCAATCTGAGAGGGGTTGACTGTTCCATTCTATTCTTGGATGAAGCCTAGGTCTGAACTCTTGCAAGGAACAACTAGTAGAGAGGCAAGGATAGCTACCAAAGCCTTCAGGGTAATAGATCTTGTTTATGATTCTGAGATAACTCCGGAGAGATTAACAGATTAGCCTCACTCTATCTATTCAGATTATTAACGTGTTAACATTACAAATATTTTTTTCTGGGTCTTCCCTTCATTCTTTAAGTAGGTTAATGTGAAATATATATCAGTTTTAATTTTTCAGTCAGGCTAAGAAACTTTATAATTATAAGGTCCCATTTGTTCAAAGATTTCATATGGCCCATGCCATCTAGAAAGCATCTTATCTGCAGTCGATTGAGGGAGAACCAACACCCTTTGGCCTATACAAAAATATCTCATTACCGCCTTCTTATTATAACATTCTTGCTGATGTTCCTGAGTTTGAGCCATATTAGTTTGTACTTTATTCCTAACTGCAGTCATATGTTCTTTTAGCCTTTGGGCAGTCTGTGGCAATGGTTTAGAAGCCCTTTTCCTTTCCTTCCAGGTCTCACATAACATGTCTGACACATCTCTGGGTTCTCCTCCATACAACAGCTCAAAGGGAGAAACTCCGGTAGATGACTGATATGTTTTCCGAATAGCAAATAGGGCCAATAGTATTGTAATATCACACTTTTTCCCATCTGCCTCAACTAGTTTCTTTAAGATGTCTTTCAGAGTTTGGTTAAATCTTTCAACTAGTCCATCGGTTTGGGATGATAAATGGAAGTTCGCAGAGTTTTAATCTGAAGAATATATTTTACATCAGCCATGATTTTACTCATAAGTAGACCCCTGATCAGTCAGAAGTTCTTCTCAGAAACCAGTTTGGGGAAATAAATTGAAGTAAATGTTTTAAGATCTTCTGTGAAATATTGTTTTGTAAGGGAAAGGCTTCAGGGTAGTGGGTTGCATAGTCTAAAATGACATATACATTTATTACCTAACCTTGATGTTGCTAAACGACCCACCATGTCCATCCCGATTCTCAAAAAGGAAACATCAATAACACGTAAAGGTTGTAAAGGAGCAGGAGAGTGCATTCAAGTGCTAGGTTTCTGACACAAAGCACAGGTGTTATAAAATTATTTATACTTGCATACAATCCTGGCCAATAGAATCACTTTACAATTTGAGCTTGTGTGTAAGCTTTTCATTAAATGTCCCTGTGTTAAATGAGCATGAGCCATTTCCAGTACAATCATTTTTTTGATATTTAGGAATTACACTTTGAGTTCTGGGAGTACTGGAAGAATCTACATCACGCCTCTACAATAATCCAGATTTCAGAAGAAAAACATGTACCATTCTTTCTCCTCCCTTATTTCTCTCTTGTTACCTTATTAAAGGTTTCTGCTACTGATGGATCATTACGTTGTGCAAAAGGTGAATCAGGAATAATCTCTTCTTCATTTTCTAGATTAACTTGGGCCACCGGGTCATGGTCTGCTCCCCCAAAACCTTGAGTTCTTCTTCCAGTTTGGCCACTATTCTAAACTTCTATTGGCTTTGGAAACATGGCCTTTTCCAATATACCTTTGGCAATCCGTTCTTCTGCTTAATTTGATAGGCTTTCTTTCCATTATTTTGCATCAATACTTTAACATCTTCTCTATAGTCCGGATCAATTACTCCTGCCAATGCATCTAGGTCATAGAGCCAGACTAGATCTGACTTCGAGGCAAGGTGGATATAAGTATCCTTGGGAGGAATAAGAATTAAATATGTGGGGATCGAACCCTCTCCCCTGGTTCAATTAACTACCCTCTACTACTCCATATATCAAAACGTATTGATTGATCAGTAGCTAAAGTGGTAGTAAAGGCCCTTTTGCTAGGTTTCTCCAATTTAAGGATTCCACAATTTGGGTCAATTGAATCTGATCCCACTCTGACACCATATGTGAGGGGTCAGATATGTGAGGTGGACAACTTTGTCAAGGTTTTTCAAAAGATGTCATTCTATTAAATTAAATGTTTGGATAAATGTCTCACTATCCCTATGCTGACAAGGATTTCCCTGCCTAACATAAACTAAAGGAAACCCTCTAACAAAGGATATCTGTCTCTCACACTTATGTATTCAATAAATCAATAAGGTAATACATGGCAGTTCAAAAGCAACAAAAATAATATAACAATTGAACTCATAATATGATAACAGTCTCTCCTAATAATTTAGGCAAATTCCCTTTTCCCAGATTCAATCAGGATTCAGTTCCACAGTTCCAACAAGAAATAAGGAAATCCTGGGTTGTAACAAAGTTCCAACACAGTTCTTTGTAACTCCACCTTGACAGCAGAAAATTCCAACAATCCAGTGATTCAACAAATAATATATAAGGTATTTTCTCTTTCTTGAACAAGAGTAATATTCAGAATTATCCTCCTGCCACAAAGAATATTCTCTTAGTTTGTAAATCGCAACAATCATTTTCTTTGCAGGATTATTTGCCAGAACTGAGTATTTCTGAAGAAATGTTACTCCGCTCCTCTACTTTTCCTTCAGCACCACAAGCAACACAACTTTTCATTGTCAGGATGATTTGCCACACTTGAGTATCTCTGAACAAATATAAATCCTCTACAGCAGCTTTATACAGTTCTTTCCTTCAGCACCACAAGCAACATAAATTGTCTTTGCCAGGATCAATTTATAGCACTTCATTAACTTGTGCCTGGTTTACTTCTATGCCAGGCCTACTACCTCAGTCACACCTGATTTACTCCCATGCCAGACCAACTACTTCAAAGGTTTCCCATCCGGGTATACTCCCCTGCTAGAACAGTGTTTCACAACAGCAAGTGCTTCTGTGCTTAAGCTCAACTTAAAATAGCTTTACAACAGCTTCACAATGTTCATTATTTTGCAACATCAAACTTTTAGCAATTCTTCAGGGAGCACAAGGTTCACATCGGTGCTCTTTAATACTCCTCTGCAAATTATGCTCCTCTCCTTCTGAATAACCTTTTCCAGAAAGGCAGCCTTCTTGCCATTCTCGTTTCCCCACTGCAGAAGTAACCAAATACTGACAAGCATAGGGTCTTATTCTGTTTCTTCCTTGGCTATTTCAATGTGGGCTTACACCAGCTTTTGTTATATGCTTCTCAAAATGTGGGCAACAAGCTTCAGAACCTTTGGACTGTTCATGAGTCCCCTTCTGCCTTTGGCAATATCTGTTGGATTTGAACTGCATTGTATTCAGATTCTCTTGGCTTGGGCAATGGATGTATGCATTAGCTTTATAAAATATTTACCCATCGGGTTGCTGGGTTCTTCACAAACTCTCTCACCCAAAATTAGTCATTTAGTTTTGGCAAATATGGTTTTAGCTCCTCTCTAATAGTTCAGCATTTAAAAACGTACTTTTAGAATCACTTCCACTTATACGCAAGTGTTTGATACTTGGTAAACCCCTGCCTTGAGCACGCGAGTGGTCTCAGAGTGCTCCAGGATAATTTTCAGCTGCGGAATACACCGGGTAAGGTTTGCGCTTCCAATCCCCCCCCTGCTCACAGATGTTCTGCTTCTGTGGCTCCTTGCGATCTGGAAAACTGCTATTCCTAGTCCGGCGTCACCCCTGCCACTTGTAACAGGAGCTTCCTTTGTTTTGGAGGCTGTCTGGTGCTTGCCGGCCACCGGAGACAGCCAACCACCGGAGACAGCCTATTGAGGAGGAAAGCATCCCTCCAAAGGGCAAGCTTTACTGTTTCAGCTTCTCATTGTGCAACCTCTGCACTTAAGGTTTCTGGAGACACAGTGCCTCTCAGGATCAGCTACTGTTTTCTGCTTAACAGTGGCCACAGCGTCTTCTCCCTCCTCCAGCTTCTGCATCAGCTGCATACATGGATCGCACTGCTCTTCCTGCTCGTTCGACACAACAATGGCCTGCACCTGAGGAGGCCTTTTAAACCTCCCAGTCTCCCTCAGGTGTAGGTCATTTCTATTATCAATCTAACCACTCCTGCAGCATTGTTCCTCTTTAGACCTCTTCTTCCTCCCAGGACTTAGGGAATTATTGAAATCCCTAATAACAAAGATAGTTTCTTTCACTTCTTCTGTTTTGCAATACGGGTTTCCCATTCCTTCTGACCTGCTTCCCCCCTCATGTAATCCACCCACACAACACCAGCCACAGGGTCGAGATCAGAAAGTGTCTGCCTTTCCCTGGCCACATGGGAAGGGTCTCAGGCTGGGTATTCTGGGGCCATCATTGCTGATTCATCACAGCTCCCTCCCCTGACAGAGCAGTGACATACCATCATCTTTGTGTGGGGGAAACCAGGAGGCTTAGGTCTTGGCGACCACAATCTTCATTTCAACTCATCCAGGGTGCCAATGGGCCTTGGAGCGTAATAAATGTAATAAAACATAAACAATTAGCGATGGCGAAGTGCCTTTAAAGAATATAATGCAGTAGCAAGGTTGTATTCAGATGATTTGTTTCAATGGAACTATTGTATGGAAATAGGAACCAAATTGTTTTTTTATATCCTTAAATGTATAACTTAGATTGAAGAATATTGAGATGTAAGTAGAGCAGTTGTCTTAGGTATTAAAATCTTGAGCAACCAGGAAAGAGTGTCCCTGAAGCTTTGACATTGGATGTCTGACGAATCAACTTCCGGTACACCAGTGGTCCAGGTATGAATATCGGTTTCTAAACCATCAATCAGTACACCAGAAGAGATCCAAACAGATTGGAAACACATGAAAAATAAGATAAACCTCCTTGTCCAACTTTGGTAACCTGGATTGAATGGCAGGCTTATCTCTGCAATGCTGTGGATCATTGGTTAGTTGCAACACAGCGAAAATACAATAATTACCCAATGATAAAAGGGACTGTCGAGTCAAGGTGGTATACAAATATTTACTTTATTATTATTATCTCAAAAGACAGTTCGAACACACTACAAAATACAACCCACTCTGTAAAGGAATGCAGAGGACAGACAGTTTCAAGAAGGAAAAGGGATGCACTCTGGATACTGACAGGATTGTAGTCGGTAAAGTAATGAATCGCAATAGTTCAAAGATACTTAACACAAAGGGAGCAATGGGTCATAAAATGTCACTAAGGGCTTTCAGAGAAGGACCACAGGGACAGAACCACAATGTACCTTGTTCTTTAGATGTTGAGATTAGGGCCCTTCAGGAACATGCATATGTAATGGAAGGGATCACACAGAATACCTCAGAATCCAAATAACCGAACCAACTCAGGAAGATGCCAAAGTACTGTTTTATGAGCAATTATCTAAAACGGAGTTTACAATGAACATCAACAGACATACGCTCAGGTTCTCTTAGCGATCTTCACACAAATCAAAGCTTTTATTTCAAAAATACGTGAGAGGTGACGCCATACTATGTATCAATAATGAAAAACCTATCAAGGGTCGGCATTGGCTTAAGGGGAACATCTAAATATACTTTCTATAGGAAGTAGGATTGTGATTGGCTGCCGACTATCAGGTTTACAACATATGCTTACCTCTAAAATATGTAACTTTCAGAAACATTAGATACACAGTTTCTCATTGGTTTTCAAACTAAAAGGTCCTTTGTTATATGGACCACTACAATTGGTTGGCACGATTGTGCCAGGTCTGGAACATTCGGTTGACTTGGCAGCACATAAGCCCAGACCCAGGTGGTGCAAGGAGATGGGGCATGACACTAGCTCCCCATCCAATGAGCCCAGAATTGATCATCGCCCATGCCTTCTGCCATGAAGATTGTCTTTGAACTGTAAGGGGATTCAATTCAGCACTACGGCTAAGTTAACGCCTAGTCTAGAATACTGAATGAAAACCCTTATTGATATATCTTTATGTCCAGTTCATGCGTTCTGGATGACTACCCCTATATAACACCCCTCTCTTGGAATCCCCCTGACCCCACTGAGCCAAGAAGTAGTTCTGTTTTGCAAGTTTAAAAGGTTTATTTGATAATTCAAACAATAGATATATATCACCCTTTATAGTAAATTAATAATTGAATATCACACTTAATCTGATATGATAAATATTAACAACGGAGAATCTGGCACTAACACGCTTCTCTATAATCAATAAGGAGTTGACATGAAATGGATAAGGTAGCACACTGGTAAATAGGTACAGAAGTATAATGTGGTAGAGAATGCTTTATAAGGTTCAAGGAAATGCAAGGTTGAATGAATGAAATGCAGTATAGAAAACAACTTGATATGATTTCAGCAAAACAATGTAATCACTTTTCTCTGGCAATCCCCTCCCCCCTTTTATGCAATGCAAGGAAGTGGAAGGAAGGCACACAATTCTCAGAAATGCAATTCAATGTAATTCAGTTCACCCCAGCAAGCTTAGACTACAGAAGTTTGAAAACACAGGCCCAAATGCTTTGATATGTGCTAGCAATGGATGAGAAATATGCTGGAAATGTTTTTAATTCCCTTTCAGAGGTTCAGGGTGATTGGTATCTAGTTAATATTAGTCCAGGCTCACACTAGCAATGATGCAGGGATAGTTAGCAGGTTAAACGAATTTCTGGCAATGGAAGGCAAGCAGCAGCAGTTTTACACGTGAAGAAATTTGCAAATCGCGGTAAAATTCACGGATGCGTCGAGCGCTATTACAGAGGAACCACAAGGACTATCTCTATCGTTTTGGGGTCCTAGGAAAGCCTAGGATCTCAGCTTCAATTAAATGAAAGTTACTGCAAGTCTCTAGCACAAACGGTTGCGGAGATATGAGCGATTGAATAAAGGTCGTTTTTCAGATTTGAAATTTTAAACGCACACTTTTTCAGCTTTAAAAATGATGGCAGGATAACACAATTGCTAAGCTGCAGTTCTACTTAGGTTAAAAAATGGATTGAAATATATTATTTTAACTAGGAGATTGGTTCTGCACAGTTTTCTAGGTACTCACACTATATTCTTGAGTGAAATGGGCCTCATCACGGATCTGGTCAGGGTTTTAAATTCGCCTCTGGTCTCTGCACTTCACAGTGATCTGGGTCAGCTCTCTCTGGTTCTCTGGTCTGGGTCTCTAGTTCTGGATAGATTGAAGTCTCTAGTTTGGCTCTCTGGAGGTTTGATGGAGGTAAAGTATGGATTTTTCCGGCAGAGCGTCCCGCTGCAGATGGAAGTGAAAAGTCCCTATCTGTCCTGTCTGTCTGCTTTTATGTGTTTAGAATGTGGGTGTGTTCTAGCATCACTGACCCTACCTCTCTCTCAGCTTCTAATTGGTCAAACTTCCATTTATCATTTGATTGGGGAATGAACTGTGAGTCAGAGTGATGTCATTTTACAGCCTGCAGAAAGTCCACTCCTCCTGTCAACTTACACACAAATCTAGATTTGAAACAAATACATATTTGCAGAGGTACATATTGTTTTAAAATCATATGCACCCATCATGCATTACAGGAGGTATCCCCTGTTCAAACTCTGCTCTTCCTGGGAGCTTGCATTCAGAAATGGCACATATTTCACTTTTTAACTGATTTTGCAATTTCTGACATTGACCCAACTTTACATACATGTGCGCAGGGAGTACGGACATTAACTGATGAAGTTTCAGATTTTTAACATGCATACATTTAGAGTTATCCCCACTTTTCCGCTGACACCCCCCTGAACATACCACCGGTTCTAAAAACCTCTTAAACTGTGGGCAGAAAAATCACAAGAATTATGGTATCATTTATAAAATTTTCACATGTCCGCTCTATGAGTTATTCATCTTTTTAAAGTTATGTTCTGGCTCCAAAGGGGTGTGGTTTACCCTCAGCACAAGGTTGAATTTCTGGTTTTTCCAGTTCTGCCAAGCCAGCTTGCTCTCACAGGCAGTGCCCCTCCCCTTTCCTCAGGAGGAAGCCACTTTTTACGACCATTTACGACTCCTGCCAATAAAACCTTTGCCTGAGCCAGGACAGGGCTTTGTTCACTTTCCTGCAGAGCACAGGTAATTTAATTATCAGATAGATGGCATATCCTTAGTGTGAGCAGCAAAAGGGCAGCTAGGCCTGGGAACACAGCTGTGACTCAAGTTTCACTCCTGATGGGGGTAGTTGCCAGGCAGAATTCAGTTCCTTAAGCCAGGTTTCAGATAAAATGTCACTTTTTGTTCCCCAGTTTCTGCCTTCAAATAAAACTAAACATTTTCACATATGCAGCTAGAAGGCTGATTCTAAGTGCAAAACTATGGCATTTCAACAGTTACAAAGGCATGTGACACCAAACATAGGTCACTCATTTGATCTAAACATTTTCGATTTTAGTGTCTTTAAATCCAGTGCAACTTAAACTGCTGACTCCATAGCTCAGCCAGTTTTGTTATAAGCATTGTTCTGGGCTCTTCATTTCCCAGATTTTGTAGGCACACAACACTCCATTCTACCAAATGTCTGCTGGTGTCCAGTGAGTTTTTAGATGTGTTGCAATGTTTAAAATAGACAGTTTGAGCCTGCCTTCAGAGAAACACAGGGTGGTTTTAAACTGCCGGCTTTTGGATAGTGGTGAGTACTGGTACTGCACCCATTTTTGGGATTTAAGAAAATGAATTCCCAACAATTCTAGGTTGCATTTGGCAATCAGCATTGCCATTCCCAATGGTTTCAGACTACTGTCCGGGTAGTCCAATGGTGGTTTTAGGCAGTTTCCTTCTGTGCCCATAACATCGGCAAAAATGAGTGGCAGCCTATTCTTCATGCATTTCCCTGTGCATTTTCTGGGAAGCTCTGGCCATCATGAGGTTTTCCATGTCAGTACTGCACAGTTTTGAGGTAGGGCTCGGATGCATGGGTAAATACATCCCACAAGCCCCCCTCTTGCGATGGCCATTCTATTTCACGAATGGGACTCGCAAGACCTGGGATGTTTCCTCATCTTCTTCCAATAGATGGCACAGTTCAGCATCTTTTCCTCCATCCGGTACTGATCGATCGGTTCTCCTCGCCGGTCCTGATGGGAATATTGGGCGGTCCACTGGGCCCATTGGATCTTCGTTCCCGGTCTCCGGATCGTCCTCCTTGGCCAGTCTCAAGGTCTTCTTTCTCCTAGGACGACAAAGGAAGAGCGGCAATACCTACTCATAGACGTTTTTCCACCACTGTTGAGATAGTGGGGCAGCATATGCATTTCATCATAACGAAACATTACATTCTTATTTTGAAAAAAAAAACAGTATAACTAAGAGACAGTTTCATGCAAATCACAATATTTTAGAGACTAGATGTGGTATGTTTTATGGTTGGAACTGAATTAGTCTGAGACAGTACCCGCTAGGATTCCAGAGGATTCCTCCAGTTGTTGCAGAGTGTGCCTGGGATGGCAACATTTCAACTGGTTTATGTGGACCCACTTGTCTTCCCCCGCTGCCAAAGGACCTTTGGGGATGTGGATTTTGTAGGCCACAGGGGAGATTTTGTCTATGATCTTGAATGGTCCCTTCCATGTAGGCAAAAATTTGCGCTGCTTGGCCTGGTTCCTTTGGAAGTTGTATAGATAGACCCGGTCCCCCACCTGATATTCCTTCCTGGAAGTTTTCAGGTCATAGTGGGTCTTCATGCTATCAGCTGATCTTTCTAGATTCCGCTGAGCATAAGCAAAAGCATGTTGGAGGTGTTTCCTTAAATTCTCCACATACTCATGAGTAGTGGAGGCATTTATCAGTGTCTGCTCTTGGGTCCTGTAGAGCAAATGCTGAGGAAGCACCATCTTGCGTCCAGTCATCAACTCAAATGGTGACATTTTGGTTGCAGATGAAGGGGTAGATCTGATAGCCATTAGGACCAGGGGTAATCGGATATCCCAACTTGGCCCAGAATCTGCCACAAACTTCTTTAATATGCTCACAATGGTTCGGTTATATCTCTCTACTGCCCCAGAAGAAGCTGGTCTATAAGCAATATGCAGCTTTCTCTTGACCCCCAGTATCTCCCACATCTTTGTCATTACTTCACTGGTGAAGTGGCTACCTCTGTCTGACTCAATCCTTTGAGGTAGACCAAAACGGGAAAAGATGTGGTTAATCATCAAGGCAGCTGCAGTTTCTGCCTTGCAGTTTGGGGCTGGGAGACATTCCACCCACTTGGTAAACAAGCATGTGACGGTCAACATGTACTTATTCCCCCTAGCCGAGCGAATCACGGGGCCTACAAAGTCGATTTGTAAATCTGACCATGGCAGTGTCTTTCCCCTCTTTTGTAAAGGCGCCCGGTGTGTGAGGAATGTCGGCTGAAATTGTGCACACACAAGACAACCCTTCAAATATTGGTTGAGGTCCTGGCCCATGTGTGGCCAGTATGCAACCTCTCTTAAGATTTCCAATGTTGTGTGAAACCCCCTATGACCGGCGGTGGCCGCATCATGGGCGTGACTTAACATCAGGCTTCGGAATGAGGTAGGAACCACCCACTGATCGTGGCCAGCTTTGGATTTCCTTACCAACAAACCGTCTTGGATCCGGAACATTTTTGGACATTTCATCAACACTCTTAGGTCCTCTTTCCCAATGTAATCGGTATCCGTCAGGGGAAAGTTCTCAGGGTCCTCAAGGTGCTGGTAAAACTTACCAATTATTGGATCCCCCTTCTGAGCTGTAATCAAATCAGCATCAGGGGTCTCCTTACTCCATTGTGCAATTGAAAGGTCGTTGTGAGCATTTGTCTGGGACCTAGTGATAGCAGTGACCTGGATTTCCCCCAACAGGGACTCAATCTCAATTAGATCCCCTTGGATGGCCCCGGTTTTGGCCAGCTGATCAGCTAAGTCATTTCCAGTTTTGTCTGGTCCCTCTACTTTGGAATGACCCTTGATCTTTTTCCAATAGATGGTCATCTCATTCGAGGTGACCAGATCATCAATGTTTTGGATCAACTTCCCATGTTTCAAGGGTTTGTTGTTAGCACATAACATGCCTCTGGTTTTCCAATTAACCAGGTGCTCCACGAACCCGTTCCGTACATAATCCGAATCTGTGATTATGACCAGTTCGTGGAGTTGATGCTGGACAGCAGTGAGGATGGCTTGATGCACAGCCATCAATTCTGCCACCTGACTACTTCGGGGACCAATTTTGTATCCAGCGGAGGGTTCTGGGGACTCATTCACCCATGCATTCCCTACGCCAGCCACCAGTTCTTTCTCCCCGTTGTTGTCAACATGGTAAGAGCATCCATCCACATACACAGTGGGCATTCCCTCACACTTGTCTTCTTCAAAGACTTTGTGGGGGGAATTAAGGTATGCCTCCATGTTGTCCTTTATTTTTAGACTTTCGTCCTCGAGACAGTTTTCTCTGGCACAATCATGCAAGTCAGCCAGACCTTGCGCGAGGGGACTCTTCTTGTTTTGGCCATATCTGACCTCCACAGGAAAGCCTTGCATTGACAGAATCCAGGAAGTAATTCGGGAATTACTCACATTTCCGGCCCGGATTCTGTCACTTTGGAGATATTGCAGAGGCTGGTGTGGAGTCTCCACTATGATGTGTTCCCCCTGGATAAACGGGCGGTAATTCTTCAATGCCCACACCGTTGCCAGGAGTGCCTTCTCACAATCGTTGAATTTTTCCTCCACAGAGGATAAAGTTTTGCTCGCATAGGAGATTACTTTATTGACCTTGTCATGCTTTTGGTATAATACTGCCGTCAAGCACGTATTAGAGAACCCTGTCTCCAGGAAGAACTCCTTGTTTCTGACCGGGTAAGCTAGGCAAGGCGCTTGTGAGAGGCTTCTTTTGAGTTGTTTTACTGCCTCGGCTTGTTCTGGACCCCATTCCCACTTGACCCCCCCCTTCAGGAGATGAATCAGGGGTCTGGTGATCTCTGCGTAGCCCTCAATGAACTTTCTGCTGTAATTAGTCAGTCCAAGGAGGCTCCTTAGTTCTCGCAGAGTTGTGGGGTCTTTCAGTTTCTGAAGTGCTTCCACTTTCTTTTCTTGGGGACAAAGACCCTGAGGAGTAATCTCATGCCCCAAGAAGTGAACACGGGTTTTACACCACTGTGCTTTCTGAAAGGAAAGTTTTGCTCCGGCGGCCCTCAACTGTGTCAGAACATAACGGATCTCCGCTATGTGTTCCTCAACAGTTGAGCTTTTGATGAGGACATCATCTACATAAGCCAAGTTACCCCTTGCACCCAAGTCGGGCATGGCCTTGTGTAGAAAAATGTTGAATTCATTGCCGGAGTTGAGGTATCCGAAGGGAGTCCGGGTCCATGTGTACTGCTGGCCCCCAAAGGTAAAAGCCAGCTTGTATTGGTCCTCCCTACTGACAGGCACGGTCCAGTACCCATTGGTCAGGTCTATTGCAGTGAATACCTGTGACCCCTGAATCTGGGCCAGCCCTTGGTCAATGTAGGGCAGAGGCCATCGGGAAGTATGGACCCGTTTGTTGAGCTCCCTGAGGTCAGCGCAGAGTCTCCACTGGCCGTTTGGCTTCAATATTCCCAGCACCGGATTATTGAAGGTGCTGTGGACTGGACGGATTATTCCCCGGGACTCAAGGTTCTTAATTATTTCAGTAAGGGACTCCATTGATGCGAGAGGCAAGCGATATTGCTTCACAAACACAGGAGTCATGCCAGGGTCCGTGGGGATTGTTGTTGTGTGGATGTCAGTGCGACCACAGTCATATGAGTCTACCGCAAAGAGATCTTGGAAATCCAAGAAAACTTGTTTCAACTTTTGCTTTTGTTCCAGAGTCACACAGGCATCAGCTAGGTTGACTCTCTCTTCCACCATCTGCCTGAAGCCTGGAAAGACTTCTGGTTTGGCTATTTCAGCGGCCTCCTCCAGCTGGGTGGAGAAGTCCCTGGTTAGAGTGCTGATTTGGACCGGAGGCTTCAGGTGGGAAAGGCAGCCCTCATGTACCTGGAAAATCACCTCATCCCTCCTGAAGTCACACGTCACATCTTCCTTACCATAGGGGCAGGAAGTGTACACCAGGAAGTTCCCCCCATGCCGGGTAAAAATCCTGTCTGGTGTTGTATTGTCCTCACTGTCACTGTCAACCCAGTCCTTGGGGATTGGTCCTAACAGTTCATTACCTAAATCAATGGAAAAATGTCGGTCATCAACCGCCATTCCAATAATGGTGCCTGCGGCTAGGGTAATACTCTTTAAGTCGCTGTTATCCACCTCTATTGGAATGGTGTCATGTTCTATGTTGACTAATGGAGTTGGGTTTACCCCCAACCCTTGCTGTTGGAGAGAAGCATTTAGATGTATGTAAGCATCAGGGTTTTTCAACTCTTGTCCCCTTTTAACTTTCACTTCCAGGGAGAATTGTCGGGTCCTTTCTGGGATGGTGACTTCCTCTTTAACCTGAATTTCAACTGCATAAGGTAGCAATTGAGCTGACCTAAATGCTTTTTCTGGATCATCAAAGCCCATGGGATTATCCGCTAATCGGGACCAAGCTTTGAAGTTTATTAGGTCCAAACTAATGGCAAAGCGATTGAGAATGTCACTGCCTAAGTAAAAGGCGGCAGGGACGTCTCGCACGACCCAACAATTGTGGACTATGCTCTTGTTGCCAATGGAGATTTTGAGCATACACCTGCTTGGCAGGAGATGTTTTGAATTGGGTGCTTCCAGGTCCATTTCCCACTTGTCTATCAGTTTGAAGGTGGGAATGGCTGGATCTTTTGGGAGTTGGCGAAACATGGCTTCGCTGATGAAGCTCTTACCATTGTTCACGCACACTCGAGCGAGAACAGAGTCCTTCCCATCATTTAACTGAACAGGGATGAACAACTGCTCTCCAATTTGCTGAATATCAGCCAGGCTTTGAGCTGATTTCACATCTTTCTGGACTATAGGAGTGGGAGTTTCTGATTGTGGATTAGTATAGAATTTCAGAGTGTTTCCTTCCAGCGTGGAATACCACTTTAGACTGGAAGGAAGGTTGATTTTCAGAAATAGAGAGGACCCCCCATCACCAGTCTGTTGTCCTACTGCTATTACTGTCACGTCTGGAATTTGGTTATTCTGGAAGTGAAATTCTACTTGGTCAGATTTTTGTTCAACCATGTGGCAGGTGCCGTTTAAACTAACATGGTTGACACTCTGTTTTAATTTTATTGGTCGGCTAGTCTGGGTCCAGAGGACCTTGTTGACACAATCTATTAGGGGTGACAACCTTCTCAGGAGGTCATTCCCTAGTAAACAAGGGGTGCCCTCTGGGGTCACAACTATGACCGGGTGTTTCAACTTATGTCGCCCAATTTTAATGTCCAAATCTGCCGTCCCCTCGACGGGAATTTCCTTCCCGTCAAAGTTCTGTAGTTGTCCTGGAAGAGAGGTGAGAGGAATTTGGTAATTCTCTCCCCTTCCTGCATTCAGTTCGTCAAAGGCCCTTCTGGACAGAAGGGTAGCTTGAGATCCAGTGTCCACCAGTGCCGAGATTGTACCCTGCCCCTGTACTTGTACCGGGGCATAATATCTTCCCTCCTTCTCCTCAAGGGGGCACAGATAATGTACATTTTTGGACAACTGGTGGGCTAATTTTCTGGTTTTGGACATCGCTAGCGAAGAGATTTGGGCAGAATTCTGTGGAGAGCCTTGGGAATCTGAAAGAAAAATTTGGCAACTGGAGATCAGAGCCATTGTGGGTTCCCCTGGTTCCGGTTCTGGGCCGCCCCCCCCTTTTTGGAGGCAGTCACCAGGATGGGTTTGAACCAGGGGATTTTCTTGCTGTTGGTTCTGGGATGAGATGGTGGGCGGCGGTAGCTCAGTCTCCACATCTCCCCAGTCTGGATTTGCATCCCTAGGGACCCATTTTTCTTTGGGAGGAGTTCCCCCCTCTCTGAAGGAGAAGATCCTTTTCCCAGGATCCTCTGAGGATCCCTCTCCCTCAAATTGGAAGATCTGTACCTCCTCCTCAAACTGAGTCTGTTTGGGTCTTTTGTTTCTCCTACCCCCCCTCTGCTCCTTAGGAGGCAGACTTTCAGGGGCAAGAGATTTTGTTTCCGGTTCCTGGGTTTCCAGGGGCTGTTTACAAGTGAGGAAGGAAGCTTCCTCCAAGGCTTTACACCCCCCTTCCCTTTGTGCCTCCTCCCTGGGAACCGGTGAGTTATCGGGGTGCTGCCCCCGTCATTGTTCTGGAGCACCAGGTCCAGAGTTGGGTACGTTCTGCGCCGGCATGCCGATCTGAGGGTTCTGCTGAGCCCTCAGTATGTGACCCAGATCCCGCGCCATGTTTTGAACCTGGCGCTCTAACTGGGAAACCCGCTCAGGCTGATACGGGGCCCTGTTTTCTCCCCTGGGCTGAACCCGGGAAGGGTAGCTGTCCCTCCTCTGGTAATACCCCGGGTTGGGAAGATTTGGGTACCCCTCCACCCTTGGCCTCCCCTCTCCCGGATTCAGTGGTCTGGGCTCAGGGAATTGGGGAAAGAAGGATGGATGGTTTTGGGGCTGAAAGTCGGGTGGATATCTGGGGAAAAAGTTCTGCCCAGGGTTTGGTAAATTTCTGCCCTCCTGTGGGAAGTTTGGAGGGAAGTTCCCTGGGTTAGGTGCTTGTCTGGATCCCCCCCCTTGGGCTGGAGGAGTCCACACATAACCCAGGATGGGTCGATTTCCCTTGTAACAGGGACTTACATAATCAGGAGAGCGAGGGACCCCATTTGTGGGGCTGCCTCCTTGGCTCCCTGTCTGTGACTGACCCGAGGACCTCCTGGGCCTAGCATTATTAGGTGCAGGCAGGTTTTTAGGCCCCCCCATCTCCAAATCCAAAACGGGGGTGACCTTTACCTCTGCCACCTTGGCAGCAGCAGGGGTGCTGTTGGCTTTGGGGTTTTTCTGGGCATTACTTTTGCTATCTATCGGTTTCTGCACCTCATAGATCCGGGTAGCCTGTTCAATGACCCAGTCTAAAGATCTTTTCTCGTGAAAATCCCTCACGAGCTGGGTCATGATATATTTGGGCAAGGCATGGAAAAACGTATTTATGAACTCTCTACTATCTGTGCGCACCCTTCTTGTGGTCTGTGCAAAAGCACGCTTTAACTCCTGCACAAATTCTTGTGGGGCCTGATCCTCCCCACATTGCAAATTGTAGGCTGCCTTGCGAGCCTCTTGAGGATTTCTGTGAACAGAAAAATGTTTCAGGATGGCCGCCTTATATGTGGACCATCTTAAATGATTTTGGTCCTCCAGCCCCGCAAAGAAACTGGAGTATTCCGGGGAGAATGTCCACTTTACATATTGAATACAGCTTTGGCTGTCCTTCAAATGGAAAGTCTCCATCATTTGTTCAAACAACTCTAAGTGCTCCCAAACAGAATACTTAGCGTTCTTATGGTAAGGCGTGATGACGCTCCTGATCGCCTTAATCTGCTTTAAGGGGTCCTTAAGCAAGGCCCTTTTTGCCTTATTGGCCTTTTTGGTTCGGGTAACCCTTGTCCATTCATCCTCGGACTCAGAGGCACTGCTCCCAGAGGTTCCCGTCTGATCTTCCAGGTTTTCCCGGATTCTGCGAGCCTGGGAATGGCTGGCAGAATGTGGGGACCTGGTCTCCTGTGTCCTGCGCAGTTCAGAGGAGTCTTCAGATTCCTCCTTGCTGCCAGGATTTGATGGGTACCCCCTCCACTGACCTAACTGGGCAGAGGTTTTCAGGATGCCCTTAATGGGCCTACTCTCCTGGGGTTCCCCACTGAACTGTACTGTACTTGGGTGCCCATACCCGGATGCCCACCCCTCCATTCCTGAGTGGTACTGGCCTATGAGCCCCATACTCTTAGCTGGATAGTAATCTGCCATCCCTGCAGCCCTGTGCTCATGTGCGCCAGGGGACATGGGGGTGGTAGAGTCCAGGGACTGGGGGAGATGAAGGCCCCTGGTGTTAGGGCTCCTGCGGTTATGGTCAGGAGTCTCTCTTTCCCAGCGGACCTCATCTCTATCCGCCCCTGCTCCCTGTTGCAATGCAAGAGCCTGCATTTGTGCTTTCAGTTCCTCTGTTAAGGCCTTACTCGACTCTATCAGTTTCTCCTGCATCGCTACCTGTTGTTGGAGCCTATCATTGTGTTGACAGAGGGCCTCGTTTTCCCTCTGTGCTTCCTGGTTGGTCCTGGAGAACTGGGCCAGTCTTTGCTGCAGGAGGTTTACCTCCTGAGCGGTGTCCCTATTGGCCTGCTCCTTTCTTGCTAGAGCATCTTCCACCCTTCTGGTGTGCTCTACCAAGTTCTGGTTTTCTTTTTGGAGATCACCCAGCCCCTGGAGGGCCAGGTGATTTTCTTCAATTTCCTTTTTTAAGTGGCAGACTTCCTGGCCTATGGCGTCTCTTTCCTGACTAAGAGCCTGCATTTGTGCCGCCAGGTCGTCCCTTTGCCGTTGAAGGGCACCAGCTTTTTGGCGCTCCTCATCAAACTCTGCCTGGGTATCCAGGTCTTTCAGAATCAGTTTATTGCTCTCCTCTTTCTCTCTGTCTAGTTGGATTTGCAGGGTGGCTACCTGCTCTGTGCATGCCCTGTTGAAATTGATCTGTTGCTCCAGCTTTTTCTGGTTCTGCAGTAAGGAGTCCAAACTGTCTTGGTGCTCCTTCTGCAGGGCCAGAAATCGGGTATCCTGGTCTGTCTTTTCCTGTTGTAGGATGCCCATATCCTCTTTTATTTTAATGATATATTGCCTACTATCATTTTCTGCCTCCTGGCTCCTCTGCAGCCTCTGCTCAGAAGAGTCCAGATCAGATTGGGCCTTCTGTAATGCCATCTGTTGCCTATTTGCCAGATTTTGGCTTTCAGCACATCTATCCTGCATGTCTCCCATATATAGGTACAGGTATGCTGCTATCCTGGCAATCTTATTGTGTTCCTCTTTGGCTTTAGGAGCCATATATAGTTCACTCAGGGCCACATGTAAGGGACCCTGATCTCTATATATATCTGACCCTGTTTCAGTGACCTGTTGTGTGATGGCCTGCAACCACACATCCTGGCCCTGTTCGGTCCATTCACCTCTCACAAATAGCTTATGCAAGAGGTGCTCTCTGGCTATTTTCATGTCTACTAAGGTCGTCATTCTAGAGATTGGTCTCTGTCCTGACTTACAGAAGTTTGTATTTTATTTTTGCAGAACAGAACTTTTCTTGGAGTGTCCCTTTTGAGGAATGCTTCACAGCGTAATGCAGCGTGGTGATCCGACCGGATGTATGTATCCCGTCAGTTAGCACACTGTATTAAGCTGCACAAGTGGTATTCTAACCCAAACATCCCGGACGAGCCCCCAATTTGTAAGGGGATTCAATTCAGCACTACGGCTAAGTTAACGCCTAGTCTAGAATACTGAATGAAAACCCTTATTGATATATCTTTATGTCCAGTTCATGCGTTCTGGATGACTACCCCTATATAACACCCCTCTCTTGGAATCCCCCTGACCCCACTGAGCCAAGAAGTAGTTCTGTTTTGCAAGTTTAAAAGGTTTATTTGATAATTCAAACAATAGATATATATCACCCTTTATAGTAAATTAATAATTGAATATCACACTTAATCTGATATGATAAATATTAACAACGGAGAATCTGGCACTAACACGCTTCTCTATAATCAATAAGGAGTTGACATGAAATGGATAAGGTAGCACACTGGTAAATAGGTACAGAAGTATAATGTGGTAGAGAATGCTTTATAAGGTTCAAGGAAATGCAAGGTTGAATGAATGAAATGCAGTATAGAAAACAACTTGATATGATTTCAGCAAAACAATGTAATCACTTTTCTCTGGTAATCGCCTCCCCCCTTTTATGCAATGCAAGGAAGTGGAAGGAAGGCACACAATTCTCAGAAATGCAATTCAATGTAATTCAGTTCACCCCAGCAAGCTTAGACTACAGAAGTTTGAAAACACAGGCCCAAATGCTTTGATATGTGCTAGCAATGGATGAGAAATATGCTGGAAATGTTTTTAATTCCCTTTCAGAGGTTCAGGGTGATTGGTATCTAGTTAATATTAGTCCAGGCTCACACTAGCAATGATGCAGGGATAGTTAGCAGGTTAAACGAATTTCTGGCAATGGAAGGCAAGCAGCAGCAGTTTTACACGTGAAGAAATTTGCAAATCGCGGTAAAATTCGCGGATGCGTCGAGCGCTATTACAGAGGAACCACAAGGACTATCTCTATCGTTTTGGGGTCCTAGGAAAGCCTAGGATCTCAGCTTCAAAATGAAAGTTACTGCAAGTCTCTAGCACAAACGGTTGCGGAGATATGAGCGATTGAATAAAGGTCGTTTTTCAGATTTGAAATTTTAAACGCACACTTTTTCAGCTTTAAAAATGATGGCAGGATAACACAATTGCTAAGCTGCAGTTCTACTTAGGTTAAAAAATGGATTGAATTATATTATTTTAACTAGGAGATTGGTTCTGCACAGTTTTCTAGGTACTCACACTATATTCTTGAGTGAAATGGGCCTCATCACGGATCTGGTCAGGGTTTTAAATTCGCCTCTGGTCTCTGCACTTCACAGTGATCTGGGTCAGCTCTCTCTGGTTCTTTGGTCTGGGTCTCTAGTTCTGGATAGATTGAAGTCTCTAGTTTGGCTCTCTGGAGGTTTGATGGAGGTAAAGTATGGATTTTTCCGGCAGAGCGTCCCGCTGCAGATGGAAGTGAAAAGTCCCTTTCTGTCCTGTCTGTCTGCTTTTATGTGTTTAGAATGTGGGTGTGTTCTAGCATCACTGACCCTACCTCTCTCTCAGCTTCTAATTGGTCAAACTTCCATTTATCATTTGATTGGGGAATGAACTGTGAGTCAGAGTGATGTCATTTTACAGCCTGCAGAAAGTCCACTCCTCCTGTCAACTTACACACAAATCTAGATTTGAAACAAATACATATTTGCAGAGGTACATATTGTTTTAAAATCATATGCACCCATCATGCATTACAGGGGGTATCCCCTGTTCAAACTCTGCTCTTCCTGGGAGCTTGCATTCAGAAATGGCACATATTTCACTTTTTAACTGATTTTGCAATTTCTGACATTGACCCAACTTTACATACATGTGCGCAGGGAGTACGGACATTAACTGATGAAGTTTCAGATTTTTAACATGCATACATTTAGAGTTATCCCCACTTTTCCGCTGACACCCCCCTGAACATACCACCGGTTCTAAAAACCTCTTAAACTGTGGGCAGAAAAATCACAAGAATTATGGTATCATTTATAAAATTTTCACATGTCCGCTCTATGAGTTATTCATCTTTTTAAAGTTATGTTCTGGCTCCAAAGGGGTGTGGTTTACCCTCAGCACAAGGTTGAATTTCTGGTTTTTCCAGTTCTGCCAAGCCAGCTTGCTCTCACAGGCAGTGCCCCTCCCCTTTCCTCAGGAGGAAGCCACTTTTTATGACCATTTACGACTCCTGCCAATAAAACCTTTGCCTGAGCCAGGACAGGGCTTTGTTCACTTTCCTGCAGAGCACAGGTAATTCAATTATCAGATAGATGGCATATCCTTAGTGTGAGCAGCAAAAGGGCAGCTAGGCCTGGGAACACAGCTGTGACTCAAGTTTCACTCCTGATGGGGGTAGTTGCCAGGCAGAATTCAGTTCCTTAAGCCAGGTTTCAGATAAAATGTCACTTTTTGTTCCCCAGTTTCTGCCTTCAAATAAAACTAAACATTTTCACATATGCAGCTAGAAGGCTGATTCTAAGTGCAAAACTATGGCATTTCAACAGTTACAAAGGCATGTGACACCAAACATAGGTCACTCATTTGATCTAAACATTTTCGATTTTAGTGTCTTTAAATCCAGTGCAACTTAAACTGCTGACTCCATAGCTCAGCCAGTTTTGTTATAAGCATTGTTCTGGGCTCTTCATTTCCCAGATTTTGTAGGCACACAACACTCCATTCTACCAAATGTCTGCTGGTGTCCAGTGAGTTTTTAGATGTGTTGCAATGTTTAAAATAGACAGTTTGAGCCTGCCTTCAGAGAAACACAGGGTGGTTTTAAACTGCCGGCTTTTGGATAGTGGTGAGTACTGGTACTGCACCCATTTTTGGGATTTAAGAAAATGAATTCCCAACAATTCTAGGTTGCATTTGGCAATCAGCATTGCCATTCCCAATGGTTTCAGACTACTGTGCGGGTAGTCCAATGGTGGTTTTAGGCAGTTTCCTTCTGTGCCCATAACATCGGCAAAAATGAGTGGCAGCCTATTCTTCATGCATTTCCCTGTGCATTTTCTGGGAAGCTCTGGCCATCATGAGGTTTTCCATGTCAGTACTGCACAGTTTTGAGGTAGGGCTCGGATGCATGGGTAAATACATCCCACAGAACTTGCCCTTGCAAAAGTATCCTTGTCTTTAGAACACATGGGAGTGAGAGCACTCACTATCGTGTTCTGGGACTCCAAGTTTGAATTCTATTTTCATCCGAGGCTCATGTGACAGGAGATCACGATTTGGTCCATTTTGCAGGTTTTAAATGCTCTAAATGAATTAAACTTGGCACTCTTGGTGTTCCTTCTTTGCACCTTAACAAGGGATGATTCATTCTTCACACGCTTGCTTCATTCCAGAATAGATAGCTGACCTTTGCTGCTTCAGTCTTGACTCCAGGCCAGACAACCTCAGCATACAGCTCCACAATTCAGCTTATTGTTGCTGCGACACAGTTTTCCCTTCCTGCTTCATTGGTCTCGGCTTACTTGACTTAAATTCATGATACCGATGTACAGCTTCTATACAATGGCAGCTTCACATGCACCCTATTCACTACATATAGCTAGCTTCTAGGATGACTTAGTCTACCTTGGGTTTCAGCATCTGTACAATTATTGAACGGGTGATTTTCTGCAGCACTTGTGCTCATGTAATTTCCTTTTTCCTATTTAAAAGCTCACTTGATTCTTTACTTCATCAGTAGTCTCTTCAGGATCTATACAACTCCTAAACAACTCGTAGGAGATGTTTAGGGCAGGGATATTGCTTCCCTCTTGGATTCCCTGGCCTTTCTTCACTGGCAGAAGATGTAAGGCAGACTGTACCTTCACCCAGGGTCCAATGCTGAGTTCTTCTGGCTACTTCTTATGAAGTCTTCAGATGATGTGCCCAAAAGAGGGGCTCAGCTCTCTTTTAAAAGCAAATGGCCCACACTTATTGGTGTAGGCTAAGCCTACCTTATTGAACCTGCGGTCATAACCAGAGTGCTTTGTAACAGAAAAGGTAAAGGGGTGAAAACATCTTCCTGTCTGTTGTCGATGAAAGGGTCTCTCTGGTTAATTGAGCAGACTGTGGTTCCTGATTAAAGCGGCAGGTCTTCCCTAAAGCTGCAGCGAGACCAATCTTTCTGACTTCTGCAAGCCACATTCTCGTACCTTCTGAATGGAGTCCCACTGTGGGGTTGACTACTGTAAACAGCTGTCCCAGACATGATAGCTCACTGCCCTTAATACTAAGATGCCGGAGCTGGCTACAGGATGACACAGATGCATATCAAAGGTTGTTGCGGTTTTCCTGTTTCCTTTGTTAGTCCTGCAGCCAGGCCCCCACGTGGGCCTGTTTGAATTAACTCTGATTAGCATGTGAAGCTGCCACTAGCAGAGCTAACAAAAGGACAGGGTAGATCCATGGAGCCTTGTTAGTTAATTAGGCTGGCCATGGCCGGAGGAAGGTTTTGTCCTCCCCCTTCTGAGATGCCTTGATTTACTCTTGGCTGTCATATCCCAACTAAATATGACAAGGGGGACGGCGCCTATAAGCTGTGTTCAGCCAGAGTACATGGGTCTATGTGTATGTCATGCGATGAGCATAGGAAAAGACACATTTTCCAGAGGTTCATCTACCATCATTCAATTTCTTTTAAATGTTCAAAAAAAGCCCAGACGAGTGCACACCCACTGTGCGGATGGTCGAATTCCTCACAGTATGTTTGATCTTTTTTAATATAATTTGAATACTCTGTTCGGTTGAAGTAGTTTTTATAGATTGTGTTTTGCAGCATATGCTACTTGAAAGAGCTGATCATATGCCATCCACTTTTCTTAAATGCTTTTATTGAGGGCTCAACTTCATAATTTGTTATACTTTATTTAGTATGGCACTCTCCTAGCTAGCAGAATAAGCTAGCATTTTACAGGTTTTCGTGCACTTTAGAACCAAGGCCATTCATTATAAGTACCTCTCTGTATTTGCAGTCAAGCACCTTTTATAAACAAGTAAACATGCGTGTATTGTCCAGAAACGTCGTCTCTTCAAAAATACCATGAGGTAAATTGCACCGGTTTGGGGCGAGGGTGGGCCTTTTAAAGGGAATAAAAGTGCCAGGGGTTTAGGAAAGGAAGTGGAACATCCGAAGAGAGGGCGAAGTATTGCCTCACTAGCCAGTGTTGGTGTAGAAGAGAGAATGAGAACAGGAGCCATGAACCAACATTCCAGTAATCAGCATGAGTAGAAAGGCAGAAATGATGAGAATTGTTTACAATTATTGATGAATATTTTGTTAAGATCGGTTGTACTAAACGGTCACCTGCCTTCAGTACCTTCTTGATGGTTTCCTTGTTCACAGAGCCAGATACCCTTGGGTGGCAGCGTGCTATATAAGTACACCTGCACATAACATATCAATGTGCAGAATGTGGTCAATCAAGTATTAATATATGAAGAAATGTCATATAATGTCTAAATAATAGCTGAAGAGTCTGATGAAACTGTAATATGGAAATCGTAGCCTGTAAGATGTTCCACTCCTGCATCATTTGTTCACCGGAGCAGGATTTTACCTGTGCACTTGCTGAAGTTATTAACCTCTTGCATGCAAGGAGGTTGCATCTGCCATTTTCACATAAGGTAGGCCCTGTGGAAACCTAGAATAATTCCTTCTTAATCAATATATTGAAAGAAAAAGATAAGCTACAGGAGGATACGGACAAGAGGACAGGAGATTCCAGGTGCGTGCGCAAGAGTGCAACTCTATGGAGCGCTCTTCCTTGTTCATCTTCTTAATTGCCTCATAAATTTGCAGATTGTTTGCGGTCTGTCCTCATGGTTTTGATTTCCTGGCCGTCCCTATTGAAAAAGAACCTGGAACAGCTGGCATGCCACTCAATGTTTTAGAAACACATCAGTGGATTCTGGGACCTGAAGGAGTTGGAAGAATTTATGGAAGTCCAAGGTCCAAATGGGATTTCTCCTTTCTTCCAATGAATGCAGCTGAAGTGGAAAGCTGACTTAACTCTGGCAAGCGTCCTTAGAACAACTGGTGCCATTTATGAGTTTGGTAAATCTCTCTTTTAAGAACGCTTAACTCTTTTCCAGCAAATAGAAACACAGGGAATGATGAATAGATCTAGGTCTGCGAACCCAGGGTGTAAGCATCCTGCCAGGTGTGTAACTTTAGGTACAGATGGATAGCCAGTGGTTTTAATCCACAGTGATAGGTGGTACCCCCCCCCCCCCCCCAGTGGCTGCCTTCCATGCTGTAAGGAAAGACAGACTCCCTGGAGATATACCTTTAAGCCACCCAACGAGCTTATAAAGTCAACATATATCATCAACAGTCAAGCAGTTAATGTTAGGGATATGAAGAGTGCCTAGAAGTCTTGCTCCACCACGTCCATCGTGACCAAATTAAAAGCAGGAATATTTTTCCCTCCGCTAAATGGGGTGGAAAAAAGGATACTGTGCAATGGAGGCTGACTCTTGTAGTCAGAATATGGGCGTGCATAGTGGAATAGTGGGAGTGCTGATTAAAGTGGGACTTGATAAATCCAACTCTGAGTCCGCATGCCGGTATCCCTACTGGGAAAGGGGTAGGAAGGGGTCTTGAGAGAAGCTTGCCTGTACCTAGTTGGACAGAAAGAAGGAGAGCTGGGTTTGACTGGCCTTATTGCAACCCTATGTATGGAACAAGAAGGGCTGGTACCACCACCTAAAATCACTCAAAGACCAGATTTTATTGAGAGTTAAAGGGATTGCCCCAAAAGGATCGATGTGAAGATCAATGTTGTGAAATGGTGGAAGACCTAATGAATGGAAAGTGGTATATTTGTCAAAGATTGCCAGGGCTCTCAATCCAAATGTGTTTCAATAGTGGCAAATCGAGTCTCACTTTTGACTTTTTTGAATGGGGAAGCCCCAGAGTATGCTTTTTCTTCCAAGGTTATAGTCCGAGTAGATGTCACACCCACAACATGAGGCAGAGGGAAGCAGGTTACACAGATTACATTTATTTCTCAATCTTTTGCTAGCCTATGTGTGAGTTATGATGAATGATTACCGAGAGATAAGGTGTAAGTAACAGACTTAGCGTCCTCGCCACAGACTCCTTACACTTCCTGATGCCTGCACCCAAGACGGTGGTTACCGGGATGGCACCAGGTTCGGAGACTGGTTGCACCCACCAGAAGCTAAAACCAAGCATTTCCAGGGTGAGCCACTTAAAGACAGATGCGTGGGGGAAAAGGGGGAAAGGGGTGTCTGATTATCAGATTTGCTCCACAGTTCATACAAGAAGGACTATTACTCTGATCCATCGATCCAACCCTAAAGACCTTCCTTCATTCCTCTCCAGCCATCACGAGAAAGTATTATTTCTTACAAAGAGAATCATAGGAGATTTAGACTCTCATAGTGAAGTTACTCATTACCCTTCCTGCATGTTGTTACTGTCCTAATGTATAAATGTAGTGCTTCTACACTTCCTAGACAACCTGCCTCCTAAAATGTTTGTCTATCGTCATTCCCTCAGAACCCTCCATAAAAAACATCCTCAGGTCCAAGGTCCGATTTGCACAGCTACATAATTTGGTAAAGGCATCATAAGGGCTTCAACAGAAGCGAGGGTTGTTCTCTATTATAAAATGATCTTAGAACATTTTACTTATCTTTACAGATTGGGAGAATATCTAATCTACAGCCAAGCCAGTAAGGCCTCTTTCTTCCTGTTATGCTGTGGGCCGGGGAGGTGGGTGCATCAACTAGAGGTATACTATTAGCATTGCTCTCTAGTGTGTAGCGAATTGCACCCTGCAATGACCAGGACAGATTACTAGGTACTGACAGAAGGTTGACTATCCAGATGCCTGAGAGAGGTATTGCTGTGCCTGTGAGGGGATGTTGGGTAATTAGAATGTTAAGAACTGGATTCTGGAGAACTGGCAGTGTAGATTAAGGTTAACATTCCCCATGGCCAGCCAGCTGAAAACCCTCTCGAACAGTAATGGATGGGCTCCCAAACAATATGCACCTGACCATGCGGAAGACTTAGTCAACACCACGTCTAACTGTATGGTACTTTCCATAGGGGCTAGTATGGGCTTCCTATGGTGCTGGTTTAAAAAGGCATCTTATGGACAAGGAATTCACTCATATTCTGAAGTTGTTTCATTTTGTATTTTCCAGAGGCATGGTTGGCCAACTACTCAGATATTCCAGCCGTAATAACTTTTGCATTCTCAGCGATTTCATCGAGCCATGGAAGGACGAGTGTGGACATTGCTGTACTTCTGCTTCCTCTATAGCGCAATTGGTAAGCCATTATATCTGATAAGGGACATGATTATTATTTTTATAAGTTTACATCGTCTGAAAGGGGAGTATAAGGTACATCTGGAGAATGTATAGTGGAGACCTGACATTAATACATTGTAATGATCATATTTTAAAAGAGTTGGCGGCTATTTGTGATGCTTAGCCCTGGTGTGATAAGGCCAAACACTGAGAGCTTGGACATCGAGTGATGCTATCAACAGGAGTTTTGGGAACAATGGTCCCATAATATGAATGCCCTTAAACAAGTTGTAGCAAAAGCAGTTTCTAGGAATGTGCAGTGGCTTGAGTTTATGTTACTTCAATAGGAATGTGTGTAACATGCCCTCTGATGTTCAAGAGGCTGAATTCAGGGCCATGGATGCATGGCTGCAGAACAAGCACTGATATGTCATTGCCCTGTGTAGAGTCTGTTGCCATGCCTGCAAGACCCTTCCAGTCCGTTCAATGTAATTCTGGAGCCGACCTACACAACACTCTGCCATTATGAAAACCACAGACCATGGGTAGAAGTGGCTTCACATGTTTTGTTCCTGCTTTAAAATCTAAGAAGAATCACCCAAAAATGTAACAGTGTACATCCAGAGAAAGCTGCTTATCTGGACTGAGATAACCATGACACTGTGTCCTCTAACTCCAGGGCTAACCAGTGCCTTGGCAAGAGGAGGCAAGGCATTTGGGTGGAAGGTGGTTACCTTGCAGACAAGTACCTCTGGTTCCACGAACCAGATAAGACTGAGCTCTGAATTAATGGCATGGGTCTATATTTGGTCCATGGCCTTGTTCATCTGAAAGAGCCCCAATAATAATCCAATCTAAGGGGAGATAGAAACAAGTATCCGATTTGAAATGAAAGCACATGTTAAGTGTGCAATGGTGGGATAGTAATCAATATTTCAACCAGGTCGCCTATTTCATTCATAACATATACTTCAATAGGAATGTGTGCAATGATATAACATAAAAGTATTATTTACTTGAGAGAATAACACAAGCTGATAAGCAATTCACTGCCCGTGAGCTGTACACATATACGTTTTATTTTCGAATGGAAAAAATGGAAGTCCTAGCAGAATAATTCCCTTTGTGGAATATTGAGTCCATCTCTATAAATGTTGTCAGTTTTAAATCTTGGAAGGATAGGTCAGTGATCATTGCACCCAAATTGCTAGATTTAATTGGGGGTAAGACTTGCCAGAGTAATTGAATTCTGGGCTCTTGGCCATCTGATAGTTAAAGGGGTATATTGAGGAATGCCCGCCTCTCGTTAGGGTGGTGCAGCTTCAGATATAGATACTTTTGTGAGGGTATTAGAAATGTGTGAGTGGGCGGGCGTCACAATTCAGTACTCTATTCTCTTTCATTGGTTCCTCTCTAAACTGGCGGACAGTTGTAGAATATTGTGGACTGGCCTAAGTGGGGATGGTTCAATGAGGATTGCTATAGGGTGCGTAGCAAACTGCGTAACATAACAAGAGTGGATTGCTTTCAAGGAGTTTTTGGATCAGATAGATGGTTGCAGAAAACGTTGCACATGAGGCATAAAGGGTGCTTAAAGTTCCAAAGCCACAGGTATTCTGCAAGTTTATGCCTGGCTTTGCATAAGGCTTTTGTGAATAACGCCTCAAGGTTATTTTCGAGACTACTAGTGCATGGACTAAATATATAAACACCAATCCGAATAATGAGGAACCAAGGTGGACTGGTTATGTTCAAGAGTCCTGTGTGCAGGAATTTCCACCACAGGATGCAATAGGGAGTTGCTAAAATACATGAAGTATACTGTGTGTGATCTAGAGTGGCCCCCACTACTGTGCATAGCCAATGATATTGCCATCATGTCAATGGGGCACAGGTGCTTTTGCATAAGCTAAATCTGGATTGATGGGTGGCACTCTTCTGTGTATTTCAAGAGATGGATGCATGTGCAAAGGTCCTTCTTTTATGGTATGGATCTGTAATGAAGCCAATCTATAAAGAAAGTCCTAGGGATCAGGCAAGCATGTTCAGGTTCATCACTCTTCTAGATATGGCATAAGCATTTTTTATAACGTATCTGGCGTTGAAGGGTGGATAATACCAAAGGAATATCTGGGTTTTTAAAGTGGAAAAGGCATGGGTGGCCACTGCTTCACCCTATTATTTTAGATCAAATGTTTGTGGTAAAAGGTCTCAAATTATATTTCCACCCGGGGAAGGGCACTCAGCCAATCATGTGGCTGGAAACACGGGTGGTAACTGCTGGTGTTCACTGGTGCTCCCCCAGCCACCCGCTCCCTTCCTTGGGTGCTGCCATTTTCTTTTGGACCACGGCCACCCAGCTGCTCCACTCTCTGGTCCACATTCCCACCACCAGTCCCCCCTACGAGATTCTGAAATCTCTCAGACCCCATGCACTTATCTGCTGGCTGAGGGCTTCCATCCCCATCTGCCCCACTCCCTGGCCGTCCCACCATGGAAAGAGAAAAGGGACTCTAGCATACAGTCTTTTCCAAGCAGGAGATGACAAAGTATTCTGTGTAGAATACGTGATTGTTAGGGGGGAATGAGGAGAGGCAAGGGATAAAAAAAACATACAGGATAAGTGCGTGAGGGCCACTATCTTCCAGAGGACTGCCAGTGAAGAAGATTGATCTGAGAAGAAGGAATGGGTGGGTGAGTGGGCAAACAGGCAGATCCTTATGCAACGCCCGTCACCATCCTAAGCCATGATGGCCTTAGATCAAAGAATGCCACTGTGCTGCTCTACATTTCTGTGCTAGTTTGCTGTAGTGGTGCTACATTTCTCGGGGAAAATATCACACTTGGTGAAGGCAAATGTGTCCGAAGTTACCTTTTTGTAACGTTTAGCTAATATGTGATCACTTCATCTACACATTTGAAAAACGAGAACAAAAAACATACATGACAAACAGAACATATAACTCAGCGCCATTTCCTGCCACCAGGTACACAACTCTTCAGTGCAATTTGCAATCAAGCAAGACACATAATACAGAAAAACAAAGTAACGTAAAGAAAGTCTTCATTTGATCTCGCCTTCAGCAGCCAAAGCAGCAGCACACTTCCATGATCTTGTCCTCCATAATGTTTAAATGTTTACAGCCCTTATTATTTCACTCCCGTTGCTAAAGCGGGGGAAACACGACGGCCTTGTTTTCAGTGTTTGTCATGGCGACTGCACAACATCGCCCGTCTCCATTTCACCGGAAAGCTGTCTGGTCGTTTGAGAGCTTCTCAGGGCTTGACTTTGCAGAGCAAGATAGTGGATTGAGAAAGCCATCAGATCCGAATCCGGAAATTGCAGTGTCCGAAGCACGAACCAAGACAGAGAGGTTAATATAACCCACATATTCACAGCAGCCATGAATCTCACAAAGGCCATCCAGAAAGCAGCTTTAATGAAAGAGAACACCACTTGCCCAAGCATCGGACGTAATTATAGGCAGGAAGACTAATGAAAGATCCTGGGCCCTGGGCAAGCTCAGATCCATCACTCTCAAACATGCAGCACCCAGATTGCTAACTTCATTAAAGTTTTTGGCAGAGTATAGCATTACCTGCCACGCCAGTTGGAAAACACCGAACACACTGCTCTTTTGTTAGAAATAGGTATGCGCTTCCTAGTTAAAAAAAAAAGTTAAATAACTGATACCAAGCAAATCATCCAAATAAATGGTGAACTAAAGTGGAATTCATGGGGTAAAAAGAGCATTAATGGCAAAAAGTCCACCTGCATACATTGACTAAACAGGCCATGCAGTGCGCGTGCACACACACACACAGACACCCTTTGACATGCACACATTTTTACTTTTTGTCTTGACTGTGGGCTACAAAAGGAACCATTTCTTATGACTAGTACATTGCTCCCCTTACCAGGTATATTTTTGCTGTTAATTTAGTATTCAGAGAAAAAACATCTTAACAGTGTCACCGGTGACATCATGTGCTACATTGTAAGCAGTGCATGGCAGGGTTGAGTTATACTGTTGTCTGCAACCATGGCCGGCACATTCAGGTGGTGTTTAAGCAGGCACAGTAGCAATAACATTCCTATCCTAGTTTTCCCTCTCGTAATGCCTAGGAAATTGTGACATAGTTTGAAATACTAGCATACCAGAAACCATAATGTCCCTTAACAAAGTTCTTTTAGCAAATTATTATTTTTTCTCCTAAGAGTGCCCCTGGGTAGTAGCAGTGTGCAGTATAAATCAACATAACATAACATAACATAACATGGTATCCTTAAATTATACATGCACTTCTCCTGCAGTGCCTAAAGCGCATGACGTGCAGGCATGCCATCAAAACGGTGCCGTACCTGCAGTGCCAGAGGAACGCACTGTACCTTCTCCTCACAATTCACTCCTCAGGGCATGGGCTGCAGACATGTCCACCAGGCAAGGCTCATAACATGCCCACTGATGTTCAAGAGGCTGAATTCACGGCCATGGATGCATGGCCGCAGGACAGGCACTGATATGTCATTGCCCTGTGCAGAGTCTGCGGCCATGCCTGCCAGACCCTTCCAGTCCGTTCAATGTAATTCTGGAGCCGACCTACACAACACTCTGCCATTATGCAAACCACAGACCAGGGGTAAAAGTGGCTTCACATGTCTTGGGCAGTGCTTTAAAATCTAAGAAGAATCACACAAAAATGTAACAGTGTACATACAGAGAAAGCTGCTTCTCTGGAAAGAGATAACCATGACAGTGTGTCCTCTAACTCCAGGGCTAACCAGTGCCTTGGCAAGAGGAGGCAAGGCATTTGGGTGGAAGGTGGTTACCTTGCAGACAAGTACCTCTGGTTCCAAGAGACCAGATAAGACTGAGCTAGAATTAATGGCATGGGTCTATATTTGGTCCATGGCCTTGTTCATCTCAAAGAGCCCCAATACTAATCCAATCTAAGGGGAGATAGAAACAAGTATCCGATTTGAAATGAAAGCACATGTTAAGTGTGCAATGGTGGGATAGTAATCAGTATTTCAACCTGGTTGCCTATTTCATATCATATACTGAGTATATACAAAACGAGTCATATGGCATTCCACTACTGATATTGTACAGTGCCACAGCAACCAATACAAATGTAATACATTGTTTCACAAATTGTACTTGGCGTGGGACTGTGGAGACCATCTACCTGAGTTAGTTTTCTATGTGGATCATCAGCTGACCCAGACCAAGCCCAGGAGTGAGTCCAAAATATTGAAGGGGAGGAAAGGAGGTATTTGACTTGTGGAGATCCGTAAGTGCCTGTCCAGCATGTGTACAAGGTATGAAGCCACTAGCTCTAGGGCATGTCCAACACTGAATAAGTCCTTAAAGAGGAAATGCAAAGTGGCAACACCACTTCCGATGTGATGAGCCAACAACAGTTCCCAGGCCAACTGAAGCAGGTTATCAGAATACATGACTGCCCACATCCGCTGAATTTCAAGGGTTTCGTTGCGCTAAATCTGCACAAATTAACTGTGTTTTTTCAGTGAATTTCAAGGGTGTTGTTATTCCATAGTTTTTTTTACAAGCCACTAGCCATGGCCTACGGCCACGTCCACTGTTCATGTTCTCCCATTATGTTGCTTTTGGACCCACTAGTTGGCCAAAGCCTACATGTCTTTTGGGCCACCTAGCCAGGGCTTCCGGCTTTTGGCCCTGTCCAGTGAGCATGTCCTTTGTTTTAAAACACTGCCCGACCACCTTCGGCCGTGTCCACTATCCACATTCCCCCAATATATTTATTTTGGACCCATTAGGAGGGCACAGCCGTTGGCTGTGGTGACTGTACATGTCTTTTGAGTCCACTAGCTAGGGCCTTCGGTCTTAGCCACTGAGCAGTGGCCACGGCTTTTGTCAGTGTCTACTGTACATGTTCCCCAATATGTTTCTTTTGGACCCACTAGGTGGCCACGGCCTTTGGCCATGGCCATTATACATGTCTTTCGAGTCCACTAGCCAGGGCCTTCAGCTCTGTCCAGTGAGCACAGCCTTCATGCTTTTTTTTGTATTAATCATATTTTTGTAACTTTCTCTTTTAAAGAAAATGATTGCATTTTAAAATATTGAAAAGTAAAAACTGCTGATGAAATTATTAATGAAATGTTGTTCATGTTAAATGTCGATTTAGCGAATAAATAATTACATTTAAAAAAAAGCTTTTTTCCCATTACCGCTGTTATATTAGCAATGGACTACAAATAACATTGGGCCTCATTACACGGACGGCGGTAAGGGTTAACGGTCATCGTTAATGGCAACGGTGACCGTTAACCCTTACCGCCGTACTACGAGGTTCCTTTGCGGGTTGGAGGATTTAACGCCTGCTTCTTGCAGGCGTTAAAATCCAACCCGCTAAGGGACCTCGGAGCTAATTACGGCACCGCAAAATTGCGGTGCCGTAATTAGCGCCTTCCCCATTTCCATAGAGCCCTATGGGGCAGAAATGGGAATGGGGAAGGGCAATGGCGGAAAGGGGATTTACCGCCCCTCCAACCTTGGAATGGGGCAGTAAATCCCCTTTCCGCCAAGGCGGTGCCGGTATTTTACCGGCATGAGCCATGGCGCTAATAGCGCCATGGCTCACCGCCTACCGTGTAATGAGGCCCATTGAATTTGAGAACATAACCCTGAATATCCGCAGTTATCAGTGTGATGCACTTTTATTTCCCAATCCTGTTTTCTACGAACATGATGCCTAATATGCAAGAAAAACCCCTCCTCTACCCGAATATGAAGAATAACCATAAATAATCAAACATTTCACCGATTATGCAGAAATGTTCGAGCTCTGAACTTGGTCCTCAGACACCCCTCCAACTCTTCAATTTGACATGATGTCCTTTTTTCCTCACCCACCTCTAGCCTGATGCCATTTCATCCATTTTTCTCGACAAAATGCATTTATTCGACTTTTCATTTTTGAAAATATTCACAAATGTCTTGAAAATGTTTGTGAACATCTCTTGCATCGAAGAAAAAACAATTTACGCTTTTTCATTTCTGAAATGCCTCCCTCTTTTAAAGCGCCATATAGCTATAATTTTGGGAGAAAGAGGCAACTCCTCTGTCAAATATTTGAAAAACGACTGGAAGGAATAACCCCAGAACCCTCCCGGAAATCGATCCAACGCTTTGTGCCAAGTTGTTTCGTACCTGCCCCAATTCCATCCAGTGGTGTTGGCCGTGTGCCAGAGCAATATTTGGACATTTTCTCTATAGGAAAATGAATGGGCCCTGGGACAAAACAGTGTTTTTTTGCTTTCTTAATAAAGTTTTATGTTTTAAAGTTTTTCTCAAAAGTTCCAGTCGGGGAAGTGAAGAGTTATAAGCAATTCATTTTTCTGGTTTACTATGTATCTCAATACTCTACTGAATATATATTCAAGGAAACAACTTAGTTGAAGTGCAGTTAAAGCGAGTAAACTTAACCCGACATAACCCTTCAAATTCGGTGCATTGTATGGCATTATGAATCCCTTCTCTTATAATATATGTGCTGTGGGGCTTTGCAACGGGAATGCTCCGAGTTAAGCCAGTCCTAAATTACCAATTCGCTGAATTCCAAGGGTTTTATTGCATCAACTTTACTCACCTTAACTGAACTTCAACTAAAGGTTTTTCCTCAAATTTCAAGAGTTTTGGTATACCATAATTTCGCTTTGGCACCACTGGCCATGGCCTCTGTATATTTTAAATCAGTAACAGGCCACGACCAGTGGCCACAGCTTTTGACCATGCCCACTCTATATTTTTTGGTGCCACTGGCCATAGTCTTCGGCCCTGCCCACTCTATATTTCTCAGCACTGCTGTCCATGCCTTTCAGCTGTGTCCACTATATTTTTTTCAGTGCCACTGGCCATCGCCTTCAGCCATGACCTGCGGCTGTGGCCTTTGACCATGCCCACTGTATATTTTTCAGACATGCCCACTCCATATTTCTCATCAACACTGTCAATGGCCTTTGGTCATGGCCTCTGGCCACGACCTTTGGCCGTGCTCACTGTATATTTTAATTCAGTAACGTGCCACTAGTCATGGCCTCCAGCCATACGCACTGTATATTTTTCAGCATCACTGGCCATGGTCTTTGGCCAAGGCCATATTACAAAACTTCCAGACTTTCAGCCGTGGTCGGTTGTTTTTCACCCCAACCTCATATGTACACATATCTATTTTTTGTGTGTATAACATTTTCCCCATATCAACAGCAATAATTGCAGTGTACTACTTGTAGCCGTGGGTATCAGTAGTTTTTGCATAGCTGCGATTATCAGCAATAATGGTGAAAAAAGAAAATGTTCCCCAGGTCCCCAACTGACTTAATTGGAAATCAATTATTTTTTAATTTTACAGGTTTTTGGGGGGCAACGTAACCATAACGTCCCTGTAACAAACTTTTTTTTAACTGAATGCCATAGGTTTTTAGTAGTATAAATGCATCATAACATTACTGTAACAAACATTTTCGACTACATTTATCAGGGTTCTAATAGTAACACGTAAGTATACGACTAAAGGAACATTTGAAGTAACTGCACACCTTTCGATGAATTCCACATTATCATATGCTGACATATAGCATGAGGGCGTGTTCGAACAGTCATACACACTTCACAATGACATGTGTAACTGGTTGATAGTGCGAAAGTACATTGAGTATTGTAAGGACTTCTAACTGCAAAATGTCCGCCGCAGAACTCCACAATGCAAGTGTGCAACACAATATAAGCAAGAGTGCATACAAACGTGTCTGGATCATTCACCCCCATTCCTCCACAAAGAGTGGGGGATGAATGCCATTGGCAATTGAGATTTTACAGCAGCAATTCATGGTACCAAGAATGAGGATTTTTTGTCTTCAACCGGAATGCCTCTGGCGTTCCCGGCTGAAGAAAACAAATCCTTTTTCAAGATGGCCACCATACAAAGGGAAGACGGACAATGGATAGAAAGCCTTCTTCGCTTTCCATTGCAGGCTGCAGAAAGCAAAAAAGAAACTGTGTTACCGTTATGGCAGCACCACATTTGTGTTCCTTGATAAATGTGTGGTTATGAGCAAGGCGTTTACCAGAAAGGCATTCCCTGGTGGACATGGCAACCTCAATGCAATGTTTTCTCCCTTGCAGTAAAGGCCAGTAGCCATATCCCCAACATTGTTGGCACTACCCATACATAGAAGCTACCCCTCAGAGACGGAAGCTGTACCATGACATATGAAAAGACCATCATATGCACAACACAAAGCTTTTCAGTCATTGCCAATGACCTTTACATACATGTGTTGTACATGTACTAATTTTTTTGTTTAAAAATGTGCGTAAAAACAGCAAAGGAGTAGTGTACTTACGTTGACATAAAATGACAAACAAACTCTGTAATGCGAAGTGCAATGACATCAGAAATACTGGATGCAACACCATTACCACTCACCTTTCGACACATCATTTTGTAAGTGACACAGGTGGAAAGGTTTGAAGATATGTGTATTGGGAGGGTGTAACCATATATTATTGTACAAACATTTCTGTACTTAGGGCATCTGGGTGACATAAATTAGCCTGACGGCACTAATGCATATGACATGGGCCTGATCTTCGCATAGCCAATGCAAGTTGTATGGAATACCTTTCTCCATAATGTTCCTTGGCACAAATGCGTCCATATGGACGTACGTGCCGTGATGTAGCACCTACAAAAGAGCACATTACGACCTGCAACGTAGCATGCCACATTGTGCAAACAGAGAGTAAATTTGTCAAGAAAACACTAACATTTAAAAATGTGTCCAGTAGTTTTATTTCACAATAAAGTGAGCGAAATCATCGCCCTATGCAAGTAGTAAAGTAGTTTTGCTTCACAATGAACTGTGCAAAAAGATGGCACTATTCTCTTTTCCATAGAAGTATTACGTTTGTCTCTTTGGTCGACAATGACAATGTTAAAGGTCACGTTGTTTTTTTCCACACACAGAAAGTAAGCGTTGCCACCACAATAGTCGTTTTCCTCCCACATTGATGTGCAAGATGACGTCAACCGCTGTGATCTACAGCACCAGAAAGGATGGAATGTTACTTCTTATAGCGACAGCAGCGTAGGGACACAGAGGGCCCACACGATCATCCCAGTGAATTATGATGCTCAGACAGTCGGTTATGAACAGTTGCATTTGACGGTTAAAGAACCCGTCACTTGGCATCAGTAATCCGTGACAATCACAATAGGGAAGAAAGTATCTGAGGAGGAAATGTGAATTAAAAGATGTGTGAATACACAACCTTTAGATAAACCAGTTGTACTACATAACATTCTCAGCAAAAAATGTATTCGATAGGAGGAAATGTAGTGGGACCCTAGGGACGGCGACAATGTGCAATGTCCATAATTGGAAAAATAAATTGAACGGCACAGAAAGCTGGAACGTCGTTATTAATAATACAATTTTTCTTTGGAAGTAGCTGCGCGGTGGAAGGGGAAATAAAATGTGTATCACTGCACAACCTGTGCACAAAAAAATTTCTAGCACATACCTTTCTTATTAAATATTATTTTAATTTGGGGAAATGTAGTGGCACCCTACAAACGGCAACAATGTGCAATGTCCATAATAGGAAAAAAATTGCAACGGCACATAAAACTTGTAAAACATTAGGGAAAATATATATTTTTTTCACAAACTAAAACATAACATCAATTCGGAATATAGGTGGCAAAAATACACTTACATGATGTGGAGCGCCTCCATTGCATTCGCTGTAGTCAGACACTAGTGTATGTGGAAAACCGCCTCTTCGGGAACTAATTTCTCATGGTCGGTGCAAAAGTTTTTAAAGCATAACCTTATCAAATGATATGTTTTTCAAACTGTTACTCCCTACATTCTTTCTACTCTTTCCTTATGGGTGTCGACAAATATGCGACTGTACTGAGCTTGTGTTAAAAAGAGAAAATGCAGTGGCCTTCACTCTGAATGCAAATACATTCTCATTTTGCAACAACATATCAGCGTCTATTTATGAGAACCGCTACTGGCGTAAACGTTCAGAAGGGCTTGCGTACGAAATAGAGCAGGTGGCTGCCTCAGATTCCCACCAATCTGACCGCAGTAATGTTTTATATGGATTCTAAAATGGACAAAGTAAGTTCATTTCGTACAATGAGTAGCAAGTCCCACTGTACCGTATGACAGTGCTAACAAGAATACTTCAATGTTTGAATTTCTACTACCACGTCTCATTAACGCTCACCTTTCGAAACAGTGTTCTATAAGTGTTATAAGTGCATTGGTGCCTTCTTCGGTTAGGTATGTTAGCGCCGATGTTCGCGTTCAACAGAAAACAAAGTAAACATGGTGGACGTATCGAAAGATTACGACGCACTTCATGCTGTGCCACAACCAATCGGTGAAAGCGCAACATGGTCGCGGGCAGCACGCCACGGAATAGCCATTTGCAGGGAAGTGTGACCGCGGAGCGGACATAGATAGCACTAATTTTTAGAGACATACTTTTTGATCGTTTTTAAGGGAACTACTGGATGGATTGTCACAAAATTTGCAAAAGCACGCTTTCACGCCCAAGCCCCTGCCACTTCCTCAAATTTGGTGCAAATCCGTCCAGCGGTTTGGCCTGTGGCCATGCGCAAAGTTTTCCCCCATTCAGTCTATGGGAAAAAAACGTTTTGGGAACCCCCTATAACTTTGCCCCCCCTGGACCAAACATCACCAAACTTTGCAAGAAAATTCAGAGTGGGCCATATGCCATTTCTGCAAAGTTTGGTGAGGATTCGTCAAGGGGGAGCGATGTTATAAGCCGCCCAAAAAGTGCTCTTCCTATGGAAACAGCAACTTAACAATAACTACACAGCCACTACAGTGGCTGTGTAATATATATATATATTGAAATAACTTTGTTAAATGGACGTTATGGTTAAGTTGTCAAAGTGACGTTATGGTTACAAGCAAAACCAAAAAACTTCAGAAATTCACCAGTTATGGTAAGCTAAGCAACCATAACTCACACCACCACTGTGCATTGCTAAGACAAACACCCAGCACATGAAAGATTACATCACAAATGTCCCCTCTCTCCTCACCTTTAATGCTGGCACACCCTGCATTGCCTCCCACCTTCAAGGTCACCCGACCCATGAAAAAAGTGTCAGCGGCTGCCTTTGCCTCTGCCTATTCTGCTCCTCCTACTCTTGCAGCTGATTACCATCCTGATACAGCCCTTTCTAACTTTTACCTGTCCATCTCTAGCACTCTCAACACCCTCGCCCCTGTCATGAGGGTTCGACTGAAGCCTGCCAAAAAGTGCACCTCTTGGTACAACTCTGATTTGGCTGAACTTGAACGCAAGTGCAGGGCAGTGGAACAGAAATGGGATCTTCAGGTGCACCCTCTGACAAATTGGCCTGCCGCTGTTTGCAAAGGCAATACAGACTCTGCATCTGGTCCAAGAAAGGAGTCCATATTCAAGCCCGCTTCTCCGCATCATCCAACAACACAGCCACATTTTTCACAGTCTGCAAGGAACAAGCCAACCCCCCTGCAGCCTAATCCGCCATTGCACCCACCCAGGCCCTATGCTTGACCCTGGCTACACACATTACCACCAAAACACAGGACATCCTGTCCTCTCTCTACTATGCACCATCATCTCTTGGGCTGCCATTGGCCGCCCCCTCCCCTTCCCCTTCTCCTCTTCTCTCCTCCCCCTCCCCTGTCGAATCGGAGGAGGTTTCCAGACTAGTCCAGCCTATGAAAGCCTCTTCCAAACTGGTTGACCCCTGCCCCTCCAAAACCAACAAGGACAACACTGACTCTCTCTTTCCATCCTTGGCAGACCTCTGTAACCTCTCCTTCACCACTGGATTTTCCCCCACTTCTCTATCACCTCATCACTATCACTCCTTTCCTGGGCAAACTCTTGGAGAAGTTGATTATCTCTCAACTTACCCTCCACACCGAATATGTTGGCTGTCTCCATGACCATCAGTCTGGCTTAAGAGTATCTAGAGGCACGGAAACTGCTCTTCTGAACACCTGTGAAGACCTGCACTCAAATATTCACGCTAACTCTCCCTCTATCCTCATCCTTCCTGACCTCTCTTCGGCTTTCGATAAGGTAAACCACAACATCCTGATCTCCCAGCTATGTGATACCCTGGGCATCACAGAGCAGGCCCTGGTGTGGCTAGCGTCCTTTCTCTCAGATCGTCCTTGCCAGGTGGACCTTAGGTCCTTTCTCTCTGCTATCACTCTCCCTACTGGTGTTCCCCATGAATCCAACCTATCCCCCTGGCTCTTCAATGTCCACATGGCCTCTTTGGCCCACTGGATCTCTGCCTTCACCACCAACTTTCAGTGTTATGTGGATGACACACAGCTCTCTTTCAGGCTATCCTAGGCCTCTTCCTCCCCCTCGCTCATCCTTGACTGTCTGTCCGTAATTCAGTACTGGTGTGCCTCCAATGTTCTCTGCCTTAATGCCAGCATGACAGAGATCTTCCTCATTGGGAACCCTGCTCCCACTTTCCAACTTGGACTCTGTCTGACCTCCCTTGGTCCTGTGCCCTCACCCACCAGTGAGGCAAGAAATCTGGGGGGCATCTTCGACTCCACTTCTCTTCTCACATCCCGGACATCTCTAAAATGTCCCACTACCAGCTGCACCCCCACCCCCAAGGTATTCTACCTTTTCTCACTTTCCCCCAGAGGCTCACCACCTCGAGAGCCCCGGTTCTCTCTAGACTGGACTACTGCAACACTCTTTGACAATCTTCCTACTTCTACTCTCCAACTTCTTCAACTTATCCAGAACAGAAATGCAAGATTTATCCTTGGCATCAAGCCCAGGGACCGCATATCTCCGGTACTGAAATCCCTCCACTTGCTCCCAGTGGCCGCAAGGATGAAGTTCAAGTCCATCTGCATAGTCCACAAGGCTTTCTGGTGCCAGGGCCCGCACTACCTATAATTCTCGCTATAGAGCCCTCTGCTTGGCCTCCTCCAACTCTCTGCGGTGAGCCGTTTCTCCAAACAGAGATTTGGGGGTAGAACTCTCTGCTCTGCAGGTGCCTCCCTCTGGAACAGCCTCCCTACCTCTCTCCGTCTTGAGCCGGACCTCCTCAAGTTCCAGAAACTCCTCAATTCCTTCCTTGTCTCTTCCTCTTTCTCTCTCCCCTGCTAACCTCCTTTCTCCTCTCTCCTGCCTCCCTCATCCTTTATCCTCCCCAACTCTGCTCAGTTTCACTGACTGGTCGCCTGGTGCACCTCGAGAGCTGCACAGGTCCCAGGCTCCCCCGCCAGTCATACTCTTGCCTCCGGGCCGATGCACTTTGCCTTAAACTATGACACTCAGAATATGTCCAATGTGAGGGACAACCTCTCTGCACTTAACCCAGGCCCCTGATGGACTGGGTGCACTTGTTTCCCCTCCCCTTCCCTTGCACGACCTTGAATGCACTATTCCTAGCAAGATGGGTTGTCCCGTCCTCCCTTTGTCTCCCCTCCCTAGCTTGGTTGCGCATGAAACCATTGTGCATAGGCACACTATGGATGGTGAACTATCATCTTTCAATCTGAATGTCACCAGGACTAGTATAGTAGCTTATTGTTCTGTATGTCCTTTTCCCCCCTCACCCCTCCTTCTCTCCACACTCTTTCTCATGCGCTTGTACTATCTTACAAGTCGTTAGGCCTAGTACAGCAGCCTATTTAATGTATGCTCCTTCCCTCCTGTCATGCACTTGCACTAGTAGAAATGCCTGAGGCCTAGGATGCTAGCTAATTTTGGTTAGATCATTCGGAATCTTCAAGGCGTAAGAATAACTACTGTATTCCCTTGTTCCCCTCCTGCCTTGGAGTGATTTGAAGCTCTTCACTTGTGTAGAAGCGCTTTCCAAATAAACAATTACAATTACTCCTACGGGAACACCTCCATGCGGTGCCACGCCAAATCCAACCACTGCAATGCTCTCAAAAAGGCTGTTCCTTACTTAGGAACTAGAAGGCTGTCTTCCTCTACCTCATCTTCCTCAACCAATGCTGTAGCCACACAGCCTACTTCTGTGGGACACAAAATCCCACCAGCTACCTTGCAAGCAATAAACAAGGCTGGTGATCCATATCTTTCGAACACAATCGTACTCTGTTTATACTGCAACACACCACTCTGCAGCGGGGAGCAATTTTGAAATTCTTTTGAACCTGTAATCAAGGAGCATGAGAAAAACTGCCCTCTACCTTGGGAAGTGCCAAAGGATACCAAGGTGGGAGGCCAGTAGCTAATTGCTGAGGCAGAGGAGTCCCAAGGGTGGGGTACATCTTAACTAACACATTCTTTCTGTCAATTGAATACGTTTTCATGAGTGAAAATGTTTCATAATGTTACATCGCTGTATATAAGTTATTAATAATTCCTCTTTTAACATATATGAAAGAACTGTAAACCTTCTTTAACAAACATATTTTAGCAATGCATACCTATGTGAGTCATTATCAGCAGAACATACCCCAATAGGCAAATCAGGCAATAGGCAAATCAGAGTAGACATTTGTCCTTGCTGGAGGCCAGGCCCTTTGGCCACGGCAGAAAAGTTATATCACTATATTTTGTACTTACGTTTCAACAATTTAAAAAAATGAAAACACAGGACAGATTTCCAAAAGCATCCTTTCAGGTCCTTGCTGATGTTCCCCGCACAACTTTGCTGCAATCCTGCCCAGCACTCCAGGCTGCAGGAGCAAGCAGATTTATTTTTCCCATTTAAACCTACAGCTTCGGCCATGCTGCATGCCCCAACAAGTAAATCAAAGTAGGCATTTTTCCATTGCGGAGAGCCAGGTCCATTGTCCATCCACCAAACTTATATCACCATTTTTTGTACTTGAATTTCCACACTTTAAAAGAAATAAAACACAGGACAGATTTGCAAAAGCATCCTTTCAGGTCCTTGTTGATGCTCCTCGCATGGGTTTGTTGTAATTCAGTACAGAACTTCAGGCTGTCACCGCAAGCAAAATATTTCTTCCCATTCAAACCAAGGGTTCGGCCATGCTGCATGCCCCAATAATCAAATCAGAATATATGATTATCAAGTAATTGCAGGGCGATAGAATGGGTAGATCACTGCACTTCATCTAGTATTTTAAACAGATTACCCTGCTGCTGGTGATTGGGTTCTTTTGTTAAGGTGCCCTTCCTTCTTCAAGTGTTCAGTTTGGAATAGGAGAGTGAGCCCTGTTCACCTCAGCAATTGGTTATTCAATAAGTAACTGTTGTAATAAAGCAGTCTTCAAAATCATTCTTGATGCTATATTTGTTGTCAGAACTCAGCCAACACATAATTCAACTCTAAAGAGTATTTCTCAAGGCATGTGAATTGTGGGCTAATCATTGGTGCGAGGTTGTGGAAACAAGTCCAGCATCCAATCCCAATATCTTGTCCCACTACGGTCGCAAATAAGGGTGAGTCATAATTTCAAGTGGTGACCTGGTGACCATGTGGGCACCTGATTCAGCGTGCTTGGTAATTATCTGCTGATTAGCATTGTCTCAGAGTCTGCAGCGATAGTCACAGCTATCTGTTGATGTTATCCTGTGCAGCACTTCAGAATGTAGCCACAGACAGAATTTTAGCCACTGGCAGAATGTATTTTCCCATTCAAATCCCTATCCAATTTTGAAAAGCTTCATCACGTAGCCCGTCCCAGGTGGCCATGCCCACTTTAAGCCAATTGCCAGTCTCTTGTGGTCATGGCCAGTAGTTGGACAATCTGGGCACTGACCATGGCCAGAGGCCATGACTCGGACTATCTGGCCACTGCCCATGGCCACCGGCTAAACCTCAGTCACTAATAGTATATCACTATTTGTTGTACCTACATTATGACACTTTTCAAAAATAAGACACAGACACATTTGCAAAACCATGCTTTCAAGTCCTTGTCAATGCTCCAAATCCATCCATGCTTTATTTTTTGAAAAGTGTCAACATGTACATACATAAAATAGTCAGATAGCTTAGCTCCCAGTTGACAAAATCCATTCAAACTTTGCAGGATAATTCAAGGTTCGGTTTATAATCTTTAAAAAATCTTTTGTGCACATTTGTCAAACAGCAACAAAGTTATACCCCATCTAAAAATGTTAAAACTCACCCTCTAATTTTGCCCCTCTTCACAAAATCCCACAAAACTTTGCAGAAACATTCAAATCTGGGTCGTAATCTTTTTACAAACCTTTGTGCAGATTCGTGAAATGGCACCAAATTTATAAGCCTTTCAAAATTGTGTTTGTTCTTTGCAAAACAGCACCAAACTTTGTAGAACCATTCAAGGTCGCGTCTAGAATAATATCAAAAAATTCCATACAGTTTCATAGGGTTGCGCTAAAGTTATATGTCATCCAAAAACTGCTTTTCACCAGCCCTGTGATGCAAAAATATGTATGGATTCCCCTGAACATCTGAGATGTTCGCGAACATCACAGGGCTGTCCCCGAACTGTTTGCAGACATTGGAGATGAAAAACCATCCTTTTTTGGCTTTTTATTGCCCATCTCATCCTCATCACCACTCACCTCCCCATAGATTGTTTCATTAGTTTGATAAGTGCAATATTGTGGTTTTTAACATGTTTTTACTGCAATGTTTGCGGACAACGGCCATTGTCTGCGAATCCAACATGGAGGGTGTTTCAGAAAATTTGATGCACCTCACGCTTTTCACCTTCCAATCAAACTTGCGTGTCTGATGTCCGCAGACATCACACCACCCTCTGGGCCAATCGGAGGGCCATCCACTGACCAAACAGGGAAGTGAGTCCACGGACCGAACCCAGATATCACGAACTATTTCTACCTACTTTTCGGCCATTTTAAAATAAACTACTGGAAGGATTTGCACCAAATTTACAAAAGCATGCTTTTGGGACCAAGCTGCCACTCCTGCCACTAATATGGTGAAAATCCGTATAGCGGTTTGAGCTGTAGGCGTGACCACATTGTCTTCCCATTGCGTCTATGGTAAAAAAACACAAATTTTGGTACCCCTTTATAGCTTTGCCCCCCCTGCAAGAAACATCACCAAACTTCACAGAATAAATCTGACTTGGCTATATACTTTTTTGCAAACTTTCGTGAGGATTCATCTCAGGTAGGGCATAGTTATAAGCCGCCCAAAAAGTGAGCTTCCTTTGGTTTGAGCAACTTAACCATAACTACACGGCCGCTACCGCAGGCCATGTAATATATAAGGAAAAAACTTTAGTTGCATGGACATTAAGGACAAAACCCCTGAAATTCAGTTACAGCCACATTAACTTTGTGCCCCCTGTTGCGCAGCATATCACCACAATGATGACATCACAGATCACATCACTGATGACATCACTAATTACATGTTGTAGGAGAACACTGATAACATCACAAATTGCACCACTGATGACAACACTTATTACATTGTATATAACATATTACATCAATAATAGCATTAGTCATAACATGATTAATGTGTTAGCTCATAAAAACTTTGATTTTCCTAATAACTATTTAGGCCATGGACTTGACCATGACGAAGGCTGTGGTCACTGGCCATCACCAAATGCCATAGCTAGTGGTCAGTTAGTGTTACAAAATACTAATGTGCATGGTTAAAAGCCATGCCTAGTGGCCCGTCACTAGTTTAAAATATACAGTGTGCAACGTTGAAAGCTGTAGTCAGTGGCCATCGCTAAAGGCCATAGATAGTGCCCCATATATGTTAGAATATACAGTCAGCACGGCCAAAGGCCATAGCCACTGGCTAGTATTGTGTTGAAGACCATGGCTAGTGGCTGGTTAGTGTATGTAACATACAGTGGGCACAGCCGAAGGCCATAGATAGGGGCTGGTTAGTGCTGTATAATATTGCAACCTCCCTGTTGGCGCTAACAGGTAACCCCTGTGCACTCTTGTGAGGATAAAAAACCTCATAGATACAATCTCTTGTATTGAAACAGTGAATCCAATGACTTTGTGTTCAATATCACCATAGAGTGTACGTTACATTATCAGTGAGAACTCCCAAGATAGAAAACAACTCTCATGTTTTTCAATTTTACACATCATCAAAATGTATTTCCATTTGATGTAACATTCATAGGTTGTAATCAAACATCATCTAATAATCTAGCGATGTTGGATAAATTCATACACAGAAACATTTCCGAAAATGGCTCTTCAGGCCAAAGTACATGCCTAAACAAAAACAGAAACCCAAATCGGGTAAATCAGATCCAGGTGTCCAATTATATTTCCATTAGGGACACTCTTGACTGAAAATCAGTTTTCAAAAAGTAGCTGACGTGTTTTGGATTAACCATCCATTATCAGGATTTATTGTTTACAGTATCTTGTGAGAGGTAATAACACATTTTCATCTGTGTTCCTGTAATATACAACAAACTTCGTTTCAGTGTTTTCAATTTTAATAATTTTCAGAGCATTAAATGTGTATTTTGCTTAAAACTGACCTCCAACATTTGAAAATATGTTGACCCCGCACCTCCCAGGTGGCCCAGATCTCCCCAGTGGGCCCCACCAACGTATGGGGAGAGAAAAAAAAACAATAAACGACTTCAGGTTTGAACATTTTACCGGCAACTACGTTGCACCTCCCCCACAGTCAAGCCTCCATCCGGACATAAAGAGGCTTCAGGCTTGCCCAACGCAGCACAGGGAAGGCCAAGAATATAAGCCCAAACGGCCTCACAGCACGAGATGAAGGCTGCCTGCAGGACGACAGCCAGGCCCAGAGACACTTGAAACGACATAGCTGCAGCTCCAGAGCAGGGACGAGACAGCCTGACCAGCCAGCCACTGCCCAAGAAGAGTCACAAAAACACACACGCAATGACACACAAGTACCTCAACTGCTACACTTGCCACCATGAGTGCACCAGCTGCACCGGCTGCACCTGCTCCACAACCTCCTGCCATGCCAGATCCCCCTCCAAGGTACAAGGTTTCCGCATGGCGCATGCCACCACTGTTGACCTCGCAGGCGGATAAAGGCCCGAGGTGAGTTGAATGACTGGAAGATTTCAGCAACTTCATTAAGGCGGCTGGGGAGGAGACCTCGCCAAACTTACAAAACATGTTTCTTAACATTGCCAGCAGCGAGGTCAAGACGCTCATCAAGACCATACCCCCCGAGGACCAGCCGGACTTTGCATCACTGATAATTGCTCTCAACAAAAAACACGTGATTGAGCCTAATCGCGACTACGAATGATACATTTTCAACCAGTGTACCCAACAGTGGGAGAAACATTACTCGCTTAGGGATCAAAAGTGCACACTGCCAGTTTCACGCCTGTTTGCTGGATGAGGCAATATGAATGAGAGCGATAGAGGGATGCCTCTCCCAAACCCTGAAGAAACAACTGTTAAAGAAACCACTCTCCATCGACGAGGTCAGCAGGATGGCCAGGATCTTCGAAAGGGTCGACGTACAAGCGGCCTTAATGTCAGGGGCGGCAGCATCAAACAAGATAAGACGAAACTCATTGCAGCGGTGCAGCAGACCAGCCAATGACCAGGTGACAGAGGGGCCACAGGAGGGTACCAGACTGGGCCGAGGACGCAAAGGCAGTGCTACCACTGCGGGTTAGCATTCCCTCACTCAGGGATGTGCCTCGCCATTTACCCAAAGATGCAGCAACTGTGGCAGAGAAGGCCACTTTCAGTCTGCAGAGAAGGCAGACGATTTCCCAGTCCGCAAATGCCACCTCAACTGCAGTACAGAGGATATGGTCAGACCCCGCAGAACCTGTCCTACCTGATGCGCCACTACCAACAAGGCCCGAGATGTTACGTAAGGGTGGTGGAAGATCTCTACCCAGAAGACTACCTCCAAGACTTGGAGGCATACGAACAAGGCCCGCATCTTGGATATGAATATGACAGACCACCTCAGCCGCGCCTCACCCAGAATCTGCCGGTGGGATACAGGCCTAATTTTGAACGCGACATGTACGATCAGTATTCCCAAGATGAATATGTTAACCTCATCCTGGACGATAGAGAGGCAAAGGAGGCACCCAGGATACCCATCAACATAGGAGGCAGACAATTCTGTTTCTTGGTCAACTCCAGGGCTACGGTCAACATTATGGGCGAAAAATAATTCCTATAAATCCCCAACTGATCAATGCTGACTCAAACAATGTCCAGGATCTTCCAGTGGGGTGCCAACCTTCCTCTCCACTCCACTGGGCACTTCAGGTGCAAACTCAATCATAAAGGACTGTCCAACACCACGCTCATCCAGGTGATCCGAAGCCCCACCAAACAGCTATGCTTGCTGAGCTTCCACACAGCGTCCTGCCTAGGAATCATTGACATATATGTCTAGGAGGGGGACGTCATACAAATAACTGGGCAGCTGGGTGACGCCAAAGAACATGTCTGCATGATGACGAGCGAGCACTCAACCAGAGGCCCCATCACAAAAGACACGATCCTTGCGAAGTTTCCGCTCCTCTGCAAAGGGATAGGGAAAATGAAAGGACCCCCCCATTAAACTGCACATCGACACCATGGTCGGGCACTTCCCCCAACACCCTAGGAGGGTAGGTTTCCACCTACAGGCTGCAGTCTCAAACAAGCTCAACCACTTGCTCAATGATGGCATTATTGAACCGGCTACAGGGCCGACCCCGTGGGTCTCGCCCCTATTGATTGTGCCTAAGGAAGGGAGATCGCTGAGACTCTTTGTGGACATGCATATGGTCAACACCGCCAACCAGAGAGAGTGCTTCCCAGGTCCCTATATTGAGGACATGATTGTCCAGCTGAACAAGTCGGTACTATTCTCCAAACTAGACCTTGACCAAGGTTATCATCAGTTGGAGCTACACCCCGGGTCAAGGGGCATTACCACATTTGTAACCAACGACAGCCTCTTTCATTATAAACGCCTCAACCTTGGCATCTCATCAGCGGCTGACATTTTTCAGGAGGCAATCAGATAGGTCATCCGGCTGCTACATGGAGTCCTGAACTATAGTGATGACAATCTCGTCTTCAGGAAGATTCGGTAAGAGCATGACGCCGCTTTGCTTGTGACCTGTGATGCCGTTGAGGGAGCAGGCCTGACATTAAACATAGACAAGTGTCGTTTCAGAAAGACCGAACTAAAGTTATTTGGCCATATCTTTTCCACAGAGGGAATGACTCCGGACCTGGACAAGGTCACCACCATCTCCAGCCTCCAGGAACCAACGCAAGTGGCAGATGTACATTCATTTCTGGGGATGGCAGGATACTGCGCTCGATATATCCCGCACTGTGCGTCCATCACCGAGCCACTGCGACGACTGTTGCAGAAGGACACTGTGTTCACCTGGTCGGCCGAATGTCAAGAGGCGTTTGATAACATCAAGTCTGCCCTGGCAGAGGCCGGTCGGTTGGCTTATTTCAACCCGAACTGGCACACTGAGATTGCCATGGACGCAAGCCCTGTGGGGTTAGGAGCAATACTCGCCCAGACAAATGGAGTCGAATCTCAGCCCAGGCACATCGTCGCCTAGGGCAGAAGGGCATTGGCCCCACCTGAGTCTGCCTACTCTCAAGCTGAAAAAAAGAGCCTGGGGCCGTATGGGTGTGTGAACACTTCCATAATATTGTCATGGGGAATAGGTTCACACTCATCACCGATCACCAAGCCTTATTGTCCCTGTTCGGGAACCGTCTGACCAAAATGCCCCCAGGATAGAACGTGGGGGCATCAGGCTTCAAGAATACAACTTTGAGATCATCCATAGGCCTGGGGGCGAGAACAACGCGGCTGATTATCTATCTGTCTCCAGGGCCGGGGACTCTGAGTACATAAACTACGTAGCCTCCAATGCGCTCTCCCTCCTGCCATTTCATTGCAAACTGTTGTGATAGCCTCTGCTGCAGACCCCTTCATGGCACTGACAATCAGCCTAATGGAAATCAACAGGTGGAGGGACTACCGCCGAGCAGTGTTAAACCACCCAGGGGAGTGCAGGGATGACATGGAAAGACTTGCAAAAGTGCACACAGAACTGGCCATAAAGGACAACTCGATGCTACTGAGAGGGTGCTGACTTCTCATCCCTGAGACCTTCAGAGCGGAAGTGATTAAGACGGCACATGAGGGGCACAGAGGTGCCGATAAAACAAAACGTTAATTTCGGTGGCATGTGTGGTTCCCTTTTCTGGATTCAATGGAGGGCCAATGGGTAAAAAACAGCATAGAGGGTCAATGCTCAGCCAGAGCAGAGGCACCGACCCCACTCAAACCAATGCACATCCCGAGCATCCATGGGAAACGGTTGCCGTTGACTTCTATGGTCCCCTTGAGCTAGGAGAGTATCTCCTACTGTTCATAGATGAGCATTCAAGATTCCCCATTGTGAAGAAAACAGTATTCACAGCGTTTGCTTATGTAGTGGCAATATTTGATGAAGTCTTGAGTAATTGGGGCATCCCTAGCACGATCATGTCCGACAATAGGCCTCCATTCAGTGGACATGAGTTTACAGCCTTCGCAAAACATATGGGGTTCCTCCACCAGAAAATCACTCCCTGGTGGCTACAGGCCCATGGACTGGCCGAATGGTTCATGGCTTCTATTAAGAAAATGATACAGAGGGTCCGCATTGAGGGCGCTTACAAACATCGAGCGCTATGTCGGCTGCTTCGCGATTATCGCAACACTCCCCATGAGGCAACCAACAAAACACCTGCTGAACTATGCGATATACAGTTTGCACCCGCATTGTGAGACTCCCGCTGACTCAACAGGATGCAGACCCGGAGGTCATAAGAAGGGACACTGAGCGGAAGGAAAAAGCTGGACTGGAAACAGACGTGAGAAGGGGGCCAAGACCAAGGAGTCCCACGTAGGGGACAAAGTGTTGGTGCAGCAAACAACCTCAAAGAAAACAGAAGCGCGATTTTCTATGACGCCATTGAACACCACAGCCATCAAGGGAACCATGATAACGGCTGAGAAGGAAGACAGAGAGGTGATGAGGAACAGATCCCTGTTTAAGCCTTTTGTTAAGATAGAAAATGAATGGCCTCCACCGCCTAACCCGGATCCTGAGCTTGAGAGCCCAGGGATTCCCTGTTGGTTCCACCTGGAAGTACCCATCGCCATGGCACGGACGCGAAAGAGTGCCCCTGAGATACCCTCGGGTGCTGAAGGCAACGCCAGGCCCCAGAGGACCGTCAGAAGGCTGCTTCGCCTGGTAGAAGAATGTTAGGTGGACGTTGGGACATTTGTCCGGGGGTGGTTTTATTGGGATCTGTCCCTTTAAGACAGAAGCAGAGACCATGTGAGGAATAACGTGGGAGCGGGGAGGAGAGAGCAGAGTTAGTACCTCCCACCTTAATCAAGCTGTGACAGGTTTTGCACATCACAATAAAATTAGAAAGATCGGGTGCAGGCAGGATGGACTGAGGTTGGGCGTTAGTTGGTAGCTACTAATCTTGTTGAAAGTCTGTGGGGCAGATGTTAAATACTGCTCTGCTGATCGTGGTCCATGTGCTTTGACCGTATGTTTCATAAGAGCCTTCCTATATGAATCATCCTCTTCATCCCAATGAACGCAGACAAGATGCTGAATTAATGTGGATGTTTCCAAGCTTTGCAATGGCTTGTTTGAAGGTCCACTCTGCAAACAAAACCTTACCACAGATTTTGCACATGACCTCCTCGATCTCCTTTTAGCTGTGTTGGTCCTTTAGGCTGAAATATTGTCAACTGTCAGAAATATTTTTATGTGCACATTGCTTCTTCGGTATTGGTGAAGCTGAAGCCACTCTCACCATCTCATCATTATCACTGCTGTTCGTAGTCATTTTGAAATCCAAGACTGTGGAGGAAAAATAAATACTATAAATATATACAACACAAAAAGGCTGCTGCCACTTAATATAAAAAAAATAAAAAAATAAACAAAACAAGCTAAAATAACAAAAAATGACAAACTACAAAGCACAAGACAAAGGACAAAGGTGTAGATAGAAGAAAGGTAAACGAGGAATGGATACACTAAGGTGCTGCTTTTAAAAGTTCCTGAAGGCTTACAATGAAGTTCACCAACCAAGAGACAAAAAGTAATGACAGAAAACAGGAAAGTGGTACTTGGGAGATGGATATAATGGCGATTCTGTGATATAGCAAGCCAGAATGTGTTTTCTGTATGCATGGGTACACCCAAGTGCAATAACATGTTTGCACCTAAATCAATGAGAACATGCGCCTGCACATGGCTGTAGCCACATCGAAGAAAGGCCCAAACACTTTGAAAGCTACATCGAGTGCTATGCGGCTTCATGTCTTTGTTTAATAGGTAATCGGATCATGCAACAGTTTTGCTTTTCCACTATATCTTGAATGTGTAAATGTTCTAATGTTATCCAAGTAGACAGCTCAAAGTACAATTAGTACAAAACAAGGGATAATTGGATTGTTACAAACAATCTGATTGGCCCTCACCAGATCCTTAGCAGCCTTACAAGGGACTAGTCACCACTACGTCCCTTGGTGTTTGTTCTGTGAGTGGCTGCCATGGAAAAAGAGAAGGGACTACATGTACGCCCTTCTCCCTTTCCATGTCGGCTATTTTCTTAATTGTTTTCTTCTATCTCTTTTAATGGCCACCATGGAAAGGGAGAAGATACTATATGTAGTCACTTCTCCCGTTCTATGCGGTTATCGTCTTTGTTTCATTTTTTTACTGTTTTAAATGCCTGCCATTGAAAGAATTAATGGATTTCATAACCCATTCATTTGCGAAATGCTGGAGCAGAATAAAGACACTATTAGTACCCTGGGATGAAGTGGATGAAGACTTCCGCAGATGCATTGCATCAGAAAGAAAAGATGCTGGGAAGGCCTCTCACTCGTCCAAGTGGTACTGATGGAGATAGGAGCAGCACATCTGTAGACACTTCATCAAAAGCCTCATCTATGAGCCTCTCAAGCATTTCTGATGACTTTTTGAATGGAGTGCTCCAGTGATGCAGGTGTTTCAAGACTCTGGCTGTTGCTGGCAGCACCTTTAATGGGTGAAGGTTGATTCTGCACAACCACCGCTCACAGCTCCAGTGAAGTGGTAAGACCACATGTAAGCCAAATAAGGCTAAAGCCCACTATGAGGCAGACCATCCAGAAAGCGTTAGGTGCTACTTTGAGACATGTTCACAGCATCTATCCCTCATGTAGAATTTGTTAAAGTTATCCCAAAGCATGGACAAGATCAGACGTCTGGAAGCCTGGAAGAGAAAAAGGGGGAAGAAAGAAAGCCAGGAGGGCACATGATGACCACACACCTGCAGGTACGCTGTGAAAGGAGCAAGGTGGCAAGAGAAAAGAACTGAGGTGAAGGTTTAAAGAAAGCATATGGCAGAAAATGTCCTGGCCCAGCTTGGTTGAGGAAAACAACAGCTGGCAGGAACAGTCCAGTGAAGAGGAGGCGGAAAAACAGTGAAGATAAAGACAAAAGAGCTCTCAAGAAAAGAAAGACTGAGTAATATCAGAAGGAGAATGGAGACGCCTTTGTGACTCAGACACTCTAATTCATCCCTGGCCATCAGAATGGGAGCTGTCAAGGAAAATAATGGCGTACCTGATGAGGATGTTCAGAACACCAATGGCCAAAAAATCCAGAAACAAACTACGAACTAAGTGTCCCTGACCACATCTACCTGAAGGAATTGCTGAAAAACCTGAAATAGACAAAAGAATGCTCACCTGCATGGGCAAGTATACTAAACACATCAAGAAACGGCTTGATGTATCTTGAAAATCATGGCAAGATAAATTACTGGAGGTATTGGAACCAAATACAAAGATACGCCACCTGGCTGATAAAGAACAGAGTCAAGGAGGGAGCATAGACCCTATGGTTCTGACGAGAAAGCCCTATGCTTACTGCATAATCCCAACAGTACAATCACAACGGAAAGGAAAAGGTCCATCATACTATTAATTGATCCTAAACATAGCGGTCTAGCAACATTGAAGGCACCAGCAGCCAAGGGCAAATTATTTGGCAAATCGTTCATCAAGGAAAACCCTAAAAATACATGTTCATTTGTATTCATTCTTTCAGACTTTGTCCATCCCCTATTTAAGAAACAGCAGTTTGTTGAAAAACAAACATGTATTACTTGTTCTGTTTTGTTTGATTTTTTATATAAATCTCTAGCTTAATAATCTTTAACTACATTTCCTGCTGACATATTTCAACATATGAATAAAATAAAAAACAAGGATATGTCTAAGTTGCATTGGGCATTGTCACTTTCTTGGGGAATTTATGAATCACTTGCTCAAACCTTACAGGAAACCTAATCAGCACAGAGGGGATAAGCAATGAAAGACAGTTATGAAGATCTGCATGGGTATGCTAAATATTCGCCTTAACTCCATGGAAGAACCATTGTGCCCAGAAAACCGTCACTGACAGCTGGCAATATTTCTGTGTCAAGTAGCATTGGAGTAAGAAGGACATCAAAAATATTCAACGTGCTTCCTATTGTAAGCTATTGCAGATGGAACCTTCCAATAAACCATCCCAAACTCTTGCAACCTCTAATTTGATCAAGCACCTCATCCAGTTCCATTACGACAATATAGAGGAACCCTGTAGGAAAGATAATTTCCATCAAAATGTACCTACCCAAGGCCTATAATCTGCACACAGGTATCTGCTGTAGAAACGCACATCTGCCTCACTCTCTTCCACTTCTATTTGTTTATTTATTTAACATATAAAGGGTGCAACTACCCGGAGTCATTGAGGTGCTGTTACAACCAGTTCTCACAATTCAGCAGCATCAGATAAGCATACGTAGAGTGTTGTCATACAGTTGATTCAAATAGCAACATTTTCAGTGCTTTGCAGAATATTGAGTAAGAGGGTTTGGCTCTTAGGGTGGGGGCAGGGTGTGCCACTGTTTTGCTGCAATGTATGGGAAAATGGAGCCCCTGGTTTTATTGAGTCTGAATTTGGGTTTGACGATGCAGTGGGCATATGGCTTTCTGATTGGTCTGGCCTAGCCATGGAGATATGATCTCTCTTGGAAATGCTGAGGGCTGCTTGGAGCACATTATTTTGAATGACTTGTAGCTTCAGGATATTTTTGCGGAGGTGCCAACAAAGAGGGTGTTACAATAGTCCAGCTTAGAGCCAATGACTGCCAAGGCGATAGTGAGGCTACTTTCTGTGGTTAAGACGGGTTTGGCAGTGTTGAGTAGTTTCTGCACATAGGCCGCCGAAGAGGCTATGGCATTTACTTGACGGGACATCAAGAGTGTGCAGTCAAGGTAGAGCCCTAGAGCTTTGACGGATGCTGAAACCGAGATCATAAATGTCATTTATGAGGAAGGCAGAATATTGGTCCTTGAGATTCTCATGCACCGCTGGAAAACCTACCAGTAGGATTACTGTCTTCTCCCCATTTAGACTTTGCTGCCATCCCGGCCTGGATAGTGGCATATGTGGCATTGAGAGTGCTGGAGTCTTCCATATAGTTGTCTGTGAGTAGGAGTAGAATTTGTGTCTCATCAGCATAGGTGGTATAGCCTATGCCAATGGAATGAAGGATATCGAAGAGGAGTCTAGTGAATATGTTATATCATGTTGGCAATTTGCACAAGCCTTGTGGGACTCCGCAGTGGATAGGGGTGGGAGCGGCACTGGCGGTCTCTCCAAATACTCTCATGACTCTTCCTTGAAGGATGGGGGCAATCCAGGCCTCGGCTTCAGAAGAGAAGTTGGCTGTGGTCCTGACATGGTGGCAGAGGATTTTATGATCCACCAGTTCGAAGGCTGCTGATAGGTCTAAGAGGAGAAGGAGGGCAAGTTTGCCCGAGTCCCTGATCTCATCCAGTTGTTTTTAAAGATCCAACAGCGCAGATTCAGTGCCATGGCCATGGCGAAATCCTGATTGCCTCATTCCCAGTATGTGGTTAGTTTCAAGGAAATGTTGGACTTGAAGGTATGCGGCTCTATCGAGTATTTTCAGTAGGAAAAGGTCTGTGGTGATGGGCCTGTAGTTGGTAGGGTTAGTGGGGTCTAGCGTGTTTCTTTTTAGAAGTGGGAGCACCCACGCTTCCTTGAGACTAGAGGGTACTAGGCCTGTGGAGATGGAGGCATTTATGAATGCGGTGATGAATGGTGTCAGGGCTTCAGTGCATTGCTTGATAACGGAGGCTGGGCAGACATCTCCTTTGCACCTTGATGGTCCGGCATGGTGTCTCGGTTAGGGTCACTAGGCTGCGGGTGAGAGGTGGCTAGGTGGTTCTGAGTTCTTTTGTTTAGCATATCAATTTTGTTCAACATTGCTGCCTGAATGTTGGTGCACCAGGCTTCGTTCTTGGTCATTAGGAGGGTGTCGGGGAGGGGGTACTTTCCAATTCCCTGAAGATAGTAAACAATTGTCTAGTGTTGCATTTAGCATTAGTGATTCTGGCATTATAGGAGGAGGATTTTGCGCTAATGATAGCTTGTTTGTAAGTTTTTGAAATTTTGTGGTACTCTGCTCTTGTGGAGTCAGATAGATTTTTACGCCATGTTGCTTCAGCAAGGCGTTTTTTGTTCCTGGTTTCTAGCAGGTCGTGGGTGAACCAAGAGTTTGAGTGTCTAACGGGTTTAGCTCTGCATGGTCTTAGAGGGGCAATTGTATCCACAACTGCAACTAGTGTGTCATTGTAGAGGTTGGCGAGGATGTTGGGGTCATTGGAGAAAGGCGGTAGGTATAAGGTTCGGTGTGTCCAGCAGTGGTAGAACGTTACCCTTAATGAGCTTCCTTGAGCCACGGGTAAGCACTGGAGGCAAGGGCAGGGAAGAGATATTTGGTTTCTTATGGGGCGCAATGGAGAAGAGGATAATGTGGTGATCCAACCAAGGACAGGTTATGTTGGAGATTATTGAGATCCTGCAGTTGAGGTCAGCAATTCAATCCAAATGTTGGCCTTTGAAGTGGGTCATGTTGCTGACATAGTGTTTGAAGCCTAGGGTTTCTAAGGCTTTTACTAGCGACGTAGCATGGGGGTCCTCAGGATCACTGAGGCCCAGATTAATGTCACAGAGCAAGATTACTTTAGAGGAGATCTTGAGGTTGTCTTCCAAGATGCAGAGGAGTTCCTTGTTGAAGTTATGGGAAGGGCCCGGAGGGTGGTAGATAATATAGAACGTGATGGAGCATGTGGGAGAGGGGGTCAGCTTTAGGGACAGTGTCATCATTCCCTTGTAATGACGTGTTGACTTGTGTAAAGGGGAGGTAGTCTTTGGCTATGAAGGCCACACCACTGACTCTGGTCTTTCCGGTATATGGTGCATCCCACAGGGAGGGCAAGAGCAAGGGCAGGGCCGCAGGCATCATGAAGCCAGGTTTCAGAGATGGCTAGGGCATCAGGGTTAAAAGAAGTGAGGAGGTCCGAGATATCAAGGGCATGTGCAGGTAGTGAGCGCGTGTTGATTAGATCACAGTTTAGATAGGGCTCTTTTAATAGGGATGGGTTTTGGTGTCATTAGGTTTGATGTGGCCAGGTGTTAGTCTTTTTGCTTGTATGGGGTTAGATGTAGAAGTGGGGGTAAGGCACACAAATGTCAAGGTCCTAGATAGGGCAAAGGTCTGCAAACAAGGGCCAGGTCCAGAAACTTTGATGTGGGCGTCTGTGGCAGAGGAGTGGACATTTACACTGAAAGCATTGTCATGCGCAAGTTCATTTGGGAAACTAACTTTTGCAGAGGGATTTACATTAGCAGCATTGTCATGCACAATTACATTTGAGAAAGTAACTTTTGCAGAGGCATTGACATAGCAGCGTTGTCATTGCTTCCTCTGTCCAAGCCACCTCCACCCAACCTCTTCCTATCCTGCCTATACCCAATCTGAACGACTGCAAATTAATGTGTTTGAGATATGAAAACTGCAACATGGTAACAGAAGAGCTATTTTAGAACACCAAAGCAGTTGCTACCACTACAAATATATATACACTTTTTTCACTGACATTTTTTAATCCCCTTATTTTACAAAAATAAAAACGTGAAAAGAGTAGGCACAACAAACCTATATTTCAAATATTAATTGTGGACTGAAATTACACTGATGAAGCCCATAGTGCACCTGTATTTATTGGGGCAATTTGCACAAGAAATCATTCTATTTCTTTTTGACATAATAGGAGTTTGCAAAACTAATACCATTCCATCCAAAACAGCTTGCATTGGACATTGTCACTTTCTTGGGTAAATTGAGAATCACTTGCTCAGAATTTACAGTAAACCTGCTCAGCACAGACAAGAAACGCATTGAAAGAAAGTTATGAAGCTGTGCATGGGTATACCAAATATTCACCTTAAGTCCATGGAAGAACCAATGTGTGCAGAAAACTGTCATTGACGGCTGGTAGTATTTCTGTGTCAAGTAGCAATAGAGTAAGAAGAACATTAAAGTAGTTCAGTGTGTTTCTATTGTAAGCTGTTGCAAATGGAAGCTTCCAAAAGCTTCCATTTGCAACATCCCAAACCTTTGCAACCTCTAATAGCACCTCACACAAACCTTTGCAACCTCTAATAGCACCTCACACGATTCCATTACGACAATGTGGAGGAACCCCATTGGAAGGGTAATTTCCATCAAAATGTACAAACCCATGGCCTATAATCTGTGCACAGGTATCTACTGTAGAAAAACATGTCTGCGTCACACTCTTCCCTTTCTATTACTTCCTCTTTTCCAGCTATCTCCACCCAACTCCTCCTACCTACCTATACCCAATCTGCACAACTGCAAAGGAATGTATTTGAAACATGATAACTGCATCATGGTGTGAGATCGCATCCTACATGGTTACAGAAGAGCTATTTTAGAAGACCAAAGCAATTGCTGCCACTACAAACATATATCATATTTTTTCAGTGATGCTTTATTTTATCCCCTTATTTTACAAAAATAAAAACAGAAAAATTAATCAAAAGAGTAACCACAACAAACCCACATTTCAAATATTAATTGTGGATTAAAATTGCATTGCTGAAACCCATAGTGTGCCTGTATTTATTGGGGCACTTTGCACTAGAAAAAACATTCTTTTTCTTTTTTACATACTAACTAATACCATTCCTCTATTCTTTGTGAGTGTATATATCAAAATAGAACCAATCAAATATATTTTTCATGAAATTAAACACTAGGTTTCACAAAAAAACAAACAAATGAAAGCAATATATTTTCTCTTATAGATAACCACACAGTAACATCCGCTAGCATACAAAATCTTTTTAAAACACATTTTCAGATCATCCCAAAAAATGTTTTAATGAGCACCATAAGAGATCATAAAATCATTGTAAATAAAATTACATTTCTACTGTGATAATGCTTTTATTTTCAGTACAGGAAGCATATTTAGTAATTCTATGGGCCTCATTACACGGAAGGCGGTAATGGTTAACGGCCACCGTTAATGGTAACGGTGACCGTTAACCATTACCGCCTTACTACGAGGTCCCTTAGCGGGTTGGTGCTTTAACGCCTGCTTTTTGCAGGCGTTAAAAACCAACCCGCTAAGGGACCTCATAGCTAATTACGGCACCGCAAAATTGCGGTGCCGTAATTAGCGCCTTCCCCATTCCCATAGAGCCCTATGGGGCAGAAATGGGAATGGGGAAGGGCAAAGGCGGAAGGGGGATTTACCGCCCCACCAACCTTGGAATGGGGCGGTAAATCCCCTTTCCGCCAAGGCGGTGCCGGTAATTTACCGGCATGGTCCAGGGTGCTAGTAGCACCCTGGATCACTGCCTTCCGTGTAATGAGGCCCTATATCTTTTACCTCACTAAAATACAATTTCTTTCCTAATAAACAACTTCCAACAATTGTTCCCACCCATTTTCTACGTATACAGCAGTACCACTTAATTGTTAACAAATTCAGTAAGATACAAACAAAAATCACAAAGCCCCATTATCAGAATATTATCAAATGAAACTTTCAGCAAAACAATGACAAAGAAATCATAAATACCAATAATATTTTGTCACAGGTAAAATGAACTGCACCATGAGAACAGTATTGAGTTCTACAGTCAAAATGAGAAAAGTAGACAGAATGGTGGGTTTTATACTTTCCATAATCTAAATCAGAAAAAGAGGACTATATTGTAAGAAAACTAATAAAATGTCCGACACATATTCACTGCAATCCATCACAAAGAAGTACACAGTTACAACATTAACACCAGCCAATTACAAACATCGAAGCACATACAGAACCGCGCCCATCATGTCTAGTAGCCGCGGCTATTCAACGCGGCTACAAATCTTGCCTTGGAGCCAGGTCTACCCGTTCATTTTCTAAAAACTGAAAATCAAACTAAGCCAACCTTCAAAACTTCAAATAAGACAAGGGAACACCTAAGCACATAAAAGAACAAACACAGATAACATTCTGACCTGTATCAGCCACATAAAATTATGATTATTGCACAGATAATGTATGGTCCGATAGACGTGGCTATAACAATAGCTGCGTCTACGACAACAACCAATAAAAAGGATAAAAGTGTTGATGCACCCATGCACGTGCTCGTTATAGCCACAGTTATAGAGAAGCCTCGCCGGTTAGACTGTTATTACACACGGCTAAGACATGTCCACAAACACGTGCGATTTGCTGGTCTATAGCTGCAGCTGCACAGGAAGCCACTTTTAGCCACAGGTAGCAACGCCACGCAGCAGGTAGGTGCAGGGTAGCATCAGGTAAACATGCCAGCCATTGCTGTGGCTAAGTGAGATCCTCAAAACACCAATCATTCCCTTTTTCATATAGCTGCGGTTATGCAATTGTTTTATATAAAAACCCTCCTGTAGCCACGGCTATCACACGTCCATGAACATTGGACTGGTATAAAGCCCTGGCTGCACAGAGTACCACTTTTACCTGTGGGTAGCAACACCATGCAACGGTGGGTGCTGGGTAGCCGTGGTTATTAGATTTTTTTTAAGAATCTGGGGGTCATTTCGAGTAGGGCGCAAAGGGATACTGGGCACCGTTAACAACATTGGTGCCGGTAAACCCTTTGCACCCTACTACGAGGTCCCTTTGCGGCCCCGTCCTTAATGCCTGCTTTTACCAGGCGTTATGGGCGGGATCCACAAAGGGATTTCAGAGCTAATAACGGTACCGTGATTAACGGTACCGTTATTAGCACCCTCCCCATTCCCATTGAGCCCTATGGGGACTCAAATGGGAATGGGGATTGACATTTTCAATGGGGACTTACTGGTCCCGCAAAGGTCGGACAGGACCGGTAAGTCCCCATTGAACGAGGGCGGACACGGTACCGGTAATGGTGCTAGTCATGGCGCTAATAGCGCCATGACTAGCACCAACCTCGGAATGAGGGCCTCTGAGTATGAAATAGGAATGAAGAAAGTCAGTAGTGATACAATGGTAGTTAAAATGTGTCACTACATTATATGACTGCTCAAGGAGTTATGTAAAGTGGATGATGAAAAGAAAAGCGCAGTTTACATAATAGTTAGGATTCAGAATATGGGGTTAACTTGGCTGAATGCAAACAAGTTCATATACATTAGTATCCTTCTATCTGTAAACAAAGACCCAATTAGTTAAAGAACACACTACATGAAAAACAATTCAATACATTTTTTGACCCTCATGTATAGTGCAATAAATACAATATATAAGATACAACATTGGTGTACAGTACACTGTTGTTCTCTTTGTACATACTAATCATTGGGTCATTGGGAAAAAAAATCCAACTTGGATTAAAATGAGGTCTTCCATCTTCACTGGAGCTGTGAGCGGTGGTTGCATCCACACATTAAAGGTGCTGCCACCAACAGTCAAAGTCTCAAAACAACTGCCGCACTGGAGCACTCTGTTTATTTCAGGGGCCATAAGAAATGTTAATGAGGTTTAGAAAGGAAGATTTTCATGAAGTGTCTACAGATGGGTTGCTCCCATCTCTAGCAGTACCACTATGTTTTGAATATGGGTTGACCTTTCATGGGAGTTAACTATACAGCATCTGGTGCACGTCCACTGGGATGATGAGAACGATGCAGCTACAAGAAAATGAAAAAGAAAACAATTACTAAAATGAACTTGCAAAACACCATCAATTGTACTACCTCACAGAAAACTGAAAACAGCTAAAAGTACTGCATAGTGAAAGTACATTAAAATTACAACAAATACAATCAAATACACTTTCAACCTCACTAACATGAAAACAGAAGCTAAATGCCTGCATATCAATCCCATTGATTGCCAAATCTAATTATGTAGGTCCATGTTAGTGAGTTAAAAAATACATTAAGAAATACTTGCCACAGAATCGGAGCAGATAACAAAATGACAATGAATACCATCCGATAGCAGTGGTTAATATAACTGACAACTGACACACACAATACTGAAAATAAACCTTCAAATATATAAATATTTATTAACTCTTACTTTAACATCACCCACACTCTTGCCATGTGTACACTGTGAGTTCTGGAATCAAAAGGATAAAACTGCAGAAAATGTTGGCTTTTATACTTCCAAAAATGAATACCACAAAAAGAGGACTATATACTAATAAGACTACTAAAATGGATAACACATTTTCACTACAACCTATCACAGAGAGCTACACAAATAGTACAGTAACAACAACCAATAACAATCAAATCCACCAAAAACCTTTTCCCCCACCCAGCATCTTTCATAGCCATGGCTATTTGACGCGGCTGCACATCTTGCTTTCTAGCCGTGGCTACACATACTTTTTTGCAGACTCAAAAACAAACTAAGCCAACCTTCAAAACTTCAAAGGAACACCTAAGTACATAAAATAACACAGACAAATGAAATTATGTGCTGTAACATTCACATAACAATAGGATTATTGCACAGAAAATGCATGGTTTAATAGACGTAGCTATAACTATAGCTGTGCCTACAGGTACAACTGATAAAATGATGCAAAGCATTGACACGCCTACACAAATGCTTTTTTATAGACAAGATTATAGAAAAGACCCTTCATGGCCCTTTGCTGTTAGCCACGGCTATACGCAAAAAACTACAAATAAATGTTTTTATTTCCACACCCCCAAACTCCAAACAAGTGTCCCTAACACACCTACTGCCAATGGTCCTCCTCCACTCCCCTGGTCTCTCCCAATCCCACAAAACACTCAATGCATCTATGATGCTACTCCACCCAAAATGTCGGATACCACACATCCACAAACACACAACATGCCATTTGCCGGAATAAAGACATGGCTGCACAGGGTGTCACATTTACCCGAGCGTAGCAATGCCATGCACTATGTGGGTGCTGGATAGCCACGGGTAAACACCCCAGTCTTTACTGTCCCTAGGCGTGATCCTCAATATGCCAATTACTCCCCCTTTTGTTATAGCCTGCAGCTATAAGAATTTTTTCAAAAGAAAATCTGAGTGTGGAATATAAATAGCAAAAGAGACAGGAGTGATATACTAGTACTTAAAAGGTGACAATACAATAAATGACTGCACATGGAAGTGGATGAGAATAAAGTATACATAGTAGTTAGGATACAAAAGATTGGGGTTAGGTAGGATGGATAAGTTTAAAAACAGGTAAAGGGTGGGTTGGACACAAACAATGAGAGTATAATGCATACAGAGTACTACAATCAGAAGAACAAAACTGCATAAAATAAAAGCTTTTATACTTTCCAAAATCAAAACCACAAAAAGAGGACTACATTTACTAACCAAAATACTAAAATGGCAAACACATTTTCAGCCTCATCACTAGTTTGGCGGTAACCCTCAAATGTGGCGGTAATGCCATTACCGCCACATTTAAGGGTCAGCCAAATCACGGGTTTGGCTGCATTTACCCCCAGCTCTGAGTTGGGGTTAAATGTGCATGGAATTTGCTGATTCTTGGCACAATTACCATGCAGTAATACCGCCAACAGTAGTTGCACCGAAAATTCCCAATTGGGCCCAATGGGGATTGGGGAATTCCCGAATGGGCCCAATGGGGAATGAGGAATTACTGTTACGCCAAACCCATGTAATGCTAATAGCGCCGGGGGTTTGGCAGTAATACTATTAGCCCCCGCAGTATCCTGGTGGTGAAACCTCTGCACTGGCTCCCAGTGGCTGCGAGGATTAAGTTCAAAAGCCTCTGCATTGTCCACAAGGCCTTCTGGGGCCGGGGGCCTCAATACCTTCAACACTCTCTCCCCAAATACCTTCCTTCTCGACCTCTTCGCTCATCTACCTCAAATACCCTCAGGGTCAGTTGCTTCCCCAAGCAACAAGTTGGTGGTAGATCTCTTTCTTCGGCTGGGGCTTCCCTCTGGAACAGGCTGTCTGCCTCCCTGAAACTTGAGGAAAATCATCTTCGGTTCCGGAAGCACCTCAAAATCTTTCTCTTTGTTTCTGCTTTTTCTCCTCCTCTCCCTTGCTAAATTCCTGGCTGGCACTGAATTTGCACTGCTTACCTGGTCAGCCCCTGATCTCGGGCCCAGGTCCCCTCCCCTGCCAGTCGAACTCCTGCACTGCCCTCCTGGCAACCCCCGCACTTGGGGACTGTTTCTGTATCCTACAGTCCCACTAACAGCACTTGACACCTGGTGTCGGCACTTATCCTTGTACTTGCCATCTGCTAGCCATACTTTTACTTACTGTTTAATTTTGTTTTCTTTACCCCACTGCCGTTTCCTCTCCCCTTTCTCTCTCGCACTTCTCCTCTTTCCCCTTCCCATGCACTTGCGTGATCTGAATGACACCTGGCATAGTAGCATCATTGTCTGTCCTCCCTTTTTTCCCCCTCCCTTCCCCCTCCCTTGCTCGTCGCGTCTTGAAACACTTGTGTATAGGCGCGTTATAAATGCCATATCATATCATATGATAATACCGCTGGGATACTGTCCAATCCATGATGAGGTCCTTTGAGTGTAACCTATCACAGACCAACACAGAATTACAGAAGTACAACAGTAACATCAACCAATTACAAACACCAAAACACACACATCATATATACCCTACAATACAAATTACTAGAAATTCAAACTAGGAATCTTTTTCCTGGAAACAGAGAAAGACTGCAGATATCATGACTGGTTTGAAAACTGTGTGGCTGATCAAAGGTAGTTGGCTGTTTTGGTTACTGGCTTTCTGTGAGAACCTAAATGTTAACATGGTGAGTGAATGTTGGATTCCTACGTTGTTGGCACTGCACATACACTTCGTAAGTAATTTGAAACATTTGTTAGGATGATCACAATTTCTTTACAAAAAAAGGGGGAAGGGAGCCTGCTAGCTCTTAAACTTGTGCCATTAGGTCTTTATTGTAACTGAAAAGTGCTCACACGTGTTTCAACCACTCATGGGTCTTTATCAAGGCAGGCTTGGATATTACTGGATTTGGATCGGTGGGGCGTGATGCCTGGCTTAGTTCTGTGCACTGGTTAGTGCTTCTTTTTATGGCTGGCTTATTCTTCAATGCCTTTAATGCCTGTCGCTCTTGTGCATTGAGGTTTGCATGACCTCTCTTCTTTTTTCTTGTGTATTAGTATCGTCCAGCTTCCAAAGATCTCGAGATACTGCCTTGGCAAAGATGTCGACGGTGTTATTGCCTTGAAAGTTCAGAGTGAAGATTGATTTTCTCTTGAGTTCCATAGAGTCTAAAGAACATTCTTCGATGTCGAGTTCCTCCATCTGTGTGGCTTTAGATAGTTCTTGCGCTGATGTTATGCATGATAGATTCACCAGAGTAAGGGTTTGTTGTAGGTTGTCCACTGTGACCTCGCTTATTGATGGGCTAGCAGCAAATTTGTTTCTCAACTGTACTTTTTTAGTACATTTTCTTTCAATCTAAGCTTTCTTGTGAATTTGAAGAGATCTATATGGGCATTGGTATGATTGGCAGTACTTGTAGGGGCGAATGATAGTCCTTTGTTAAGCATCTTAACTTCTACTTCAGTTAAGACCTATCTAGATAAATTTAGCACAAGATGTACCGCCTCTGTTCCCTCTGTTGTAATTGGGTACTTGACCTTGGTAATCTGAGGTTCCCCTCGTTTTCTGTGGTATGGCTTCTTTAATCCACTTCTCTTCCCTCTCGTTCTAATCCTGCCATTGAGGTATTTGCCTCTAGGGGTCTGGAAAGTGTACATGTTTGGTATTTGTTGGTCTGTTTCCATTCTTGTAATTTCTTATTTGATCTAAAAAAGGGGTACCCTTTTAAATTGCTGGCTGTGGGGGCTGTCTTGTCCTGGCCCGTTGTTTTGGCTGAGCCGGTGGTTGGTTGACTACCAATGTTATTTTCTGGTTCGCTGTCCACATCGGAGCTCACTGGTAAGCTGGTTGGAGTACTCTCTCTAGAAGACGTCCAGTAATGCTCATCAAAGTTTGGCTGAAAGGTGAACACTGTGTCATCCCTATAATCTCGTTCAACCCTTGAACATTTCCTCCGGTTGGTTAGGTTGTGGTAGAAAAGCATGTGTGGTGGAGCCTCTTGGTGCAAAAAGACACTTAATGTCCTCATTTCGTGACAGTACATAGTCTGCCATAACTGCTACTGATGGGTGTTCAAGCAGCAGAGAGCCAAATCTGTGCAAATGAGTTAAAGAGGGGTTGTGAGCACATGGAAAATATGGTACCACCCTGAGCTTGTCTTCATCTGAATATTACGTTGGAGCCATCAGTTGCACAAATCCCATGGGCCAGTGCTCAAGTGCCACAGGTTAAGGGTTGGAGAGTGACTATTCGAACGCAATATTCTGATGTAGACAAGTTCAGCGCAGTAGTCATCTTTTCCATGTGCTCTCAACCCCTCTCTAACTAAATATTAACATGGACCTAGTTTGGGAGAGATTTTACAATGTAATTGTTTGGATTGCGGGGAATGCATTGGTTCCATGTTTTTCCAAAATTGTTCAGTCTGAGAAGTAAAGGGCAGCCAGGCATCATACTAATTCATTTTGGAGGCAATGATTTGGGGATTGTACGAGGTGTGTCCCTTACTTTAATGACAACAAGACATGGGAAAACGAATAGAACTTTTCCTCACACCATCTTTATCTTTTCCAATCTGACTTAGAGTAAAACATGGAGCTGGACCCCCAGATTTAATGGTAAAATTAAAAAAATCACGTAGAAATGTTAATAAAGTAGTTTCAGCATTCATGAAAGACCACAACCAATTATGGATTTCAAACAACACCATACAGTTCTAAATGGGCAATTTCTATAGACATGATGGAGTACACCTAACCATCAAAACAGTACTCCAAATGTGTTAAAATACTACACTCCGTGTACCCCATACAGTCCGTTTAAGGACTACTTATCAAATATAAATACACAAACACAATAAAATAATATTCCAAACATTTATTTTAGCATAACAACGGCTGGAGTTAATTGACTTTTATTATAGCCGCGATTACAAATTGTTTGTTAAACGTGGGGCTCACATAGGGTTTTATAAATATATACATATTTATGTAATAGCTAGTTCTTAAAAAGCCTCTTTCAGGTACAAAGAGTACATTTTCAGTGTGTTGGGCCCTAATAGCAGCATGTAAGTTCCATTGAATCCATGGCTACAACTCACTCGCCAGTCGTTGCTGAGTTTACACGCACCTCCAAATTCCAGCTTCACGGTGGACAATACGGTGGGCGCGGTTATGGATCTATATTTACAAAAATAATTAAAACTACATATATGTATAAAGTCAATCCGAATAAAGAGGTGGGATAAAGAGGTGGGAGTATAGTTAATCTCTAAGGTACAGAAACTGTGAAAAGATTCACTACATAAAGAAAAGCAAATTTACAATAATATCCTTCTATCTGTAAAAAAGAAAACATTTAGTTAGAGTAACACACACACTTTAAGAAACACAATTTAATGCTCAAGTTTTTTTGACCCTCATATCTCCTATAACAACCTATAACAGTCAATAAACTCCGAAACAATCCTTCTAAAGACTACTTTGTAGAACATTTAGAAATACAATTAAACAAAATAATTTTCTTTTGAAATTACACAAATTACATAACTACGACTGTAACTCTAGTTACACTGAGAGGACCCTCTGTTAGCCGCGGGTACAAGTGCATTTTTCAATACATTAGAAAACACATATTGAAAAGGTTTCAGATTGAAATCACACATGCCTTGAAGTGAGAACATCCAAACAGGAAGACATGTACAGTTCTGTGGTAAAACATTCATATAATAATATGATCCCTGCACCAAAATACAAACAGTTGTACACGCAGTTAGGGCAGACGGGCTCATTCCCACGGCCACACCACCCCTCCAAAATGCTCGAAGTCCAAGTCGAGCACTGATAGCCGTGGCTACCTGAAACATTTTCACAGATTCAGAAAGACATATTAACAGGGTGTAAGCATAAAAAAATAGTTATAGTCGTGGCTGCACCCGCCAAAAATTCACAAAGTCCCATTGGTTTAGTGATACCCGCAGCTATAACCCATCTGACAGGGCGCAAACTTACATTGGCTGCTGTCGTAATCACGGCTAAAAAAGCAACAAGGGTATTTTTCTTTTCTAATATAAAATGTTCTCTGAGTGGTTCTTAAAAGAGCTTTTGGCTTCTTTTACCAATATATATATATATATTATGGTTAAGTTGGTAAACTCATAGGAAGAGCACTTTTTCTGCGGTTTATAACTTTGCTCCCCCTGGACGAATCCTCACCAAACTTCGCAAAAAAAAGTAAATTGCCGGCTATGAATCTTTTCACCAAGTTGGGTGAGGTTTCGTGTGGGGGGGAGTTATACGGGGGTCCCAAACATTATTTTTTTCCTATAGCCTGAATGGGGAAAATCTTTGTGCACAGCTACAGCCAGAACGGCTGGGTGGATATTCACCAAATTTGCGGCAGGAGTGGGGGCTTGGCCCAGAAAACATGCCTTTGTGTGTTTGGTGGAAATCCGGCTGGTAATTTCTGGGAAAAATACTGAAATGCAGCTCCCAAAAAATGTCGGTTATCTGGGTCCCGCGGGCCAATGTCTCATTTGCCTGCGGTACGCTCTGCTGTCGGCGAACAGTGGACGCGGCTGGTGGTTGGCTCGATGGAAACGTGTTGTGCATAAAAGTTTTTTGGAAACGCTGCCATGGTGTATCAGAGGACAGTGTTGCGGTTTGTGTGCCAAGGGTCTGCACTACTGTGTGCATGGCTGGGCCTTTTGTACGTAGCAGTGTGCATACTGGTAAAAGTCATATCTGGAACCGCTGCAGCATCCTACTTCCCTGTTTGCAGCGTGGTCAAAAGTTTGATTACGCTGCACTGTACGGTGGCAAGGTATGTGAAAAGTGTTACATGCCTGCGGTAAGTTGTATCGGAAGACAATGCGGTGGCAAAAGGATCACAAAATGATAGTGTACGGCATCTGGTGGTGGGAAGAAGGGATGGAAAGGGAACGGGAGTGAGAAGAACATCACGTGATATATATCAATATACAAGAAGACCATGGTCTGACAGCAGTATCCGGTGGCAGGCACATTTGCTGAAGGGGACTGCATTCCCTGACACATGACGATGTAAACATAGCGTCTACTATGGTGTGCTGTGTGAGGTAAGTTAGTAGCCCCTTGGCTGCATGCCTGCAGCATAACCACAGAAAATTATGTTTACTGGTTGAAAAGGTAAGTCCAGTGTTTGAAAGCAGGTGCCATATTGTTGCTTAGTGTATCACATTTGGCTGCACGTCACAGTGTTGGTGTATGGGTGGAGATGTTGCAGTGAGCAGTTATGCAGTGTGTCCACTGGGTGTAGTAACAGAATAGTGAACATATGGAAGAGGTGCCAGTGCAATTGTCTCTTGTATATGTTTGCATAGTATCCATTGCACAGATTAGTAAGTGTTGCAGCGCGGTATGCACCATTGGTTCTATGCACGTACTACAGTGGTGGCAGCTGGCTGAATGTTGTGAAGATTGTCTTGTTTGGCTGGCATGCTTAAAATGGTTTCTGATTGGAAGTGGATAGTGGTGCCAAACACAGCGGTATGTTGCTGCCTGCCGGTAAGTGGAACACGTGTCCTTGTGTCTGTGGTTTATGGTTTGGCGGTTGGGTGGAAGTGCTGATGTGTATGTTGTCTTTGGGATATTTGGCACATGTGTACTTGGTCGTCTGCATGGCTTTGTTATGTTGTGGTGAGTGTGGCCTAGGTCTGCATTGTACCCAACAATCTATGCCTTAATCACAGCCTCCAGAATATAATACAGTAATGCAGTTGGTAATGCGCATGCTTTTGGAGTTGGTGAGTAGCACACAATGGTTGCGGAGGACATTGTGCACTTGGTGTGGAAGAGCAGAAGTGAGCAGCTATGCATGCATTACTGTATGGCGTACATCATTGCCCCCGTTGCACAATAGGGAGCCACATGTCACCATCTGCATTTGCTATGGGTAGGCCCTTATAAGACCCTTCTTTCACAAAGCTCTTTACCACGTTGCGTCATGAAAGGAAGTCACCAGCATCAGAAAGTTGCAAAATGCAAAATGTACACAGCCACTCACATATTGGTATGCACAGGCAGCACCATGTAATTGAGCAATGTATGTACAGATGTGGCCAGATTGAAAGCTGGCAGGCCCATTTGCAGATGGGCCCGGCATTACACTTGAAATGAGAAGTAAAACATAGTTTGCACTTGGGTGTTCAGTGTGTTGTGAGGTACAGCGGTCAGTGATGGTACAGCAATGCCAGAAGGGGAGAACAATGCAGAACACAAGAAATTTGCAACCTACACTGCAGTATGGTGTGTTGCGTGTGCTAAGCCTGTACACTCTTCTGTGAATGGGTGGCCACCTTGCACTGGCAAAAGAATGCTGTGGGATGAAGTAGGTTTCAGAATTCTGTCCTCGATGTACGGTTTGTGATCATTGCATAAAATGTTGCTCTTATGGTTAAGGAGATTGATTGCAATTATTACACTGTGTAGTATATGCTTGGACCTGATGGAGTGTAGCCTCCTATAGTGTGTCTTGTGGGAGAAGTACTGAAGTAGTGGATGGTTAGAAGTGCCTAGCGGTGACCTGAATGTACCTGCCCACTTGTTCACCTGCATAAGTCTGTCATGTTGAGGTGGGTGTATGCCAAAAAGCCTGTAGCCCGTAGGCTGCTCACCGAAGAGGCTATGTGTGCTCAATAGCATGCCACCATATCGCTGACATGCATTTTTAAGCATGCATGTCTCCGCTGGTTTGTGATCATTGCTTAAAATGTTGCTGTTATGGTTGTGTGGATTGGTTGCAAATCTTACACTGGACATTGTGCACTTGCCGAAACAGCAGAAGTGAGCTGCCATGCGTACATTATGATATGGTCCACATCATTAACCCTGTAGAACAATAATGTCTCTGCTGGTGGCGACAATGAGGAAATGGTTGTGCAGGACCTTTTAGACGTGTCTGAACAGCATAAGTGACCTGATATGCGTCTGGTACCATATGGTACCTGGTTTGTGATTAGTGCATAAAATGTTGCTTTTATGGTCTGGCAATTGGTTGCAATTTTTACACTGTCTAGTATATGCCTGGACCTGATGGATTGCTGACTCATCCAGTGTGTTTTGTTGGGAGAAGTGCTGAAGTAGTGGATGCTTAGAAGTGGCTAGGGGTGACAATTGTTAACCTGAATAAGTCTGTTATGTTGAGCTTGGTGTGCCCAAGGGAACTCTTTTGGGTGTATAGCAAAAAGCCTGTAGCCCGTAGGCCAGTGACCGAAGAGGCTAGGCCTGCTGAATAGCACACCACCATAACGCCGACATGCACTTTTAAGTATGCATGTGTCCGCTGATGGCGACGTTGAAAAAATGGTTGTGTAGGACCATGTAGACGTGCTTGAACAGCACAAGTGCCCTGATATGCGTCCAGTACCATATGGTACCCATGATGGCACAACTTTGCACATTAGGGTGCAACATGGCATTACTTGTGGTTGATATAAGTTGCTTTTTGCACCATCCGTCATATGTTATGTTTCTGGATTGTGGTTTGTGGGAAATGTTCTCTTTCATGAGGCTTTTATGTTGTGCTGGGTGTAGGTAAGGGTTACAGTATTTGGTACATGGCCAAGGGCTGTAGGCCATTGGTTATGCAACCAAGAGCCTTTCACTTGAGAACAGCCAGCATACCATATTGCAGACATGTACAGTTGCCTCTATTTGTCTCTGAGGATGGTGGCTTTTGAATAATGGGTGCAGAGTGCATTTTACTCTTGGTGGAACCACCAGAGTGAGGTGCGAAAGAAATTCGCAAACACATGCAATAGGTAATTGCACGTGTTGCACATTAGGCTGTAATTTGGCCACATCTACAGGTCGGGAGGTGTTTCATAAATAGAAGCATGTGTATCTTGATGTGCAGTGCTGGGATGTTCAGCACCGACTATGACAGCATTAAGGAGCAACATTTCCATTGGGTGCAAGGAAATGGCATTTTTTTCCCTCCGTTGGCAATGCTGCTTTGTTTGCCACTCTGCAAGCAGCATTGCGTACAATCCTGTAGAACTGTAAGAGAAGCGTTGACGTTCAGTACGTAGAAGTGTGAGGAGGAGAAGGGAACAGAAACGCATCGAAAGACATAAAAAACAAAAAAAGTGTAAGCAAGCATGTACCATTTATTTTCTGAGACAGTACTACAGACCCAACTCCTTATCCTGTTTTACATTAACCCCCCCAACCCACCGCCACCCCCCACTCTACCACGAAAGGCAGTGCTTTCCGCTATACGTTACGCTTCCACGTGCCACATCCAGCCATTTTCTGGATGGGAGCCATGGAAAGGAAACTGTGGAGCAAAAGATATTGTTTGAGGTTGGTGGGTTAGGTGTGTACTCAAAAAGCGTACCAGAAAGTTTCTTTGCACAAAGAAGTGCAGAAGGCTAAAGGGAAAGTGAGCAATGTAAGGATCAGGTAGCCTGGGTGTATGCATGAAATGTATGTATTTCTTTGGAGTTAGTAGCATGCACGGTGTGCTGCATGTGCCCAATATTTTTTGACACCTGTGCAGTAAGAGGGGTAGTGCGGAAACCAAACAACAACTTTGTAGTGTATACGGTAAGTGCCAGGCATCCCACTGTTGTGAATGCATTGGGTGTATGATATAACATGATGTGCAATTGTATGCTACAGTATTTGTAATTAACCTACACACACATGTATCAAACCACAACGAGGCAAAGGAAGGGAAACAAAGGGGAGACAAAGACAATGAACCTACTAGGCCAGGTGTGACTTAGATCACCCAAGTGCATGGGTGGAGGGAGGGGAAGGTATTGTACATGGGAAGAAGAACAAATGACAACAAGTAAAAATATAGGCCAATTGGGCCAAGTGCACGGTTTAGTTCACACATGAGGTGGTAGATACACTTTTAGGCATACAGGAAATAGTCCTCAAGTGTGGGGGTTGCTAGAAAGCTAGAGTAGGGGTTTGCCTGGCAGGGGGAGGTGACATGGGTCCGACATCACAGAGTTGTCAGGTAAGTAGTGCAGATTAAGTGTACATCATGCAGTTAGCTGGGGAGATGAGCAGAAACAGCAGATTGAAAGAGAAAGACTTTGAGGTGCTTCCGGCCCCGGCGATGGTTCCCCTAAAGTGTCAGGGAGGCAGAGAGCATGTTGCAGAGGGACGGCTCAGGTGAAAAAGCACATCTACCAACAACAGTTTTTTTGTAGAAGCGCGTGACCCCGAGGGAGTTGGAGATGGATGAGGGAAAAGCTTGCGCGCGCACATATATAGGCAGTTAGATTTGAAGGTATTGTGGTGCCAGGGCATGAAGGCCTTCTGCATAATGTATAGACTTTTTCTTTGACTGCTTGAAGGCAGTGGGTGCTAATGGCAACATTTTAGTGCAGGACAGATACCATCCCTAGTCGAGCACTCCTCTTCTGGATGCGTTGCTGAGGGCGGAGAGTGCAAGGGGGTACATTTAAAAAGTCTGCTGTAATAGTACAGCCAACCCAAAAGTACAGCTGGGCAGACAATGATCTTTTGTAAAGTTGTTTTCACTGGGTACGATACAATTAATGGTGGTATTCATGCTATTTTTGTACACTTTATGTAGGAGGTGGATTAGTGGGGAAACATTTTGTACCATTGTGGGAGGCAAAGCAAGGAAATCCTGTGTCGATATTACACTGTCTGATATGGGCCAATGAGAATGTAGCAAGCACATATCACTAACGTGCCACTTCATGGTAGGGGATGGTGAAAAAACAGTATGCTTCTAAAGACTGTAATGGCCGCTCAGTGCAGATACCGTGCGCAGAGGTACTTACAGCACAGTAGAACGCATAGTGCAGAAACATTTTTGCTACCTTAAATTGGTGATAGTGGTTGAACAAGTGGATGACTGTGGATGAACACATTTTGAAATCTATTACCGAAATTTCTACTGGATGTGCTGGCAATTGACTGTACAGTAGCAGGCTCATTTTCTAACGGTACCTATGAAGTGCTGTGCAGTGCAGCCAATGTTAGATGGTAACGCCTTGGATGGCATTGGGGGAATCGTGTGTGCCCATTTACCCGTATCCAATCAGGTGGTGCTGGACAAAAGGCACTACAAAGGGAAGAAGGACTGGTACTGGTTTCCTGGGGTGCGGCTCTCGTGGTACTCTGGGAACTGCACGTGCAAGAATGTGCACTTTTTACATTGTTGTCCAATGAACATGGGAGTTTCGGAATTGTCCAATCAGGTACTGTGGGTGTGGTTCACTGGAAGGGGCGTTCACACTGCTGTAAACTATTCTCTGCGTAGTGAGGCTGGTTGACATGGCGAAACCTATTGTGTTGCCTATAGGTGACGCCTTTCTACTAAATCTTCACAAGTATGCCCTGGAAAGAAACTTTGATGGGAATTTCAGATTGGAAGGAGTGGTCGCATTGTGGAACGGTGTCTACGAGCGCAGTTTCGGCAACATGGATGCACTTTGCAAAGACCTGGCAAGTTTCGGTAGAGGCAACGTGATCATCATTCACTATGGCAGCATGCACATGGGTTACATGTCTTGTTTAGGCTTCTGGTGAAAAAAGCAATTAGAGCTAGGAGGTCCTCTTTTTTAGGGGGCTGTGTGGCTGAGGACCAGGTGTACACATGTGAACAAAGGGGTGCCACTAAGAACAGCTACCCGCCTACACACGTACTAGGTGTGTCTAGTTGCAACAAGTGTTATCAATCATGTGAGTCATTAGATCACAACATGAACAATAGAGATCAGCTGACTTAAACTGCTATGGGATGTGTGCTGAACCCGTCTTCAGGACTTTAAATAGTAGCATCAGAGATTAGATGACAAGAGGAAATTCATTGATTGCCTTTTCACAGTGTAGTGATCTTTTCATTGCTTCTGTGTCGTGTGTGGCATCGAATAGCAGTTTAAGTCAGCTATAGAGTGTTTTAAAAAAACTGCTGCCAGAACCCAGAAACACATTTCTCTGTGTTGGCAGAGTCAAGGACAAATGAATGATTAATTAAGGATACATGTAACAGCAATATGTTCACCTCACCTTCCTACTAACTTCACAATCTGGTCTTGATTCAGTCACTTTGTTAGGTCTAGCCGGTTAAAAAACTATTATTTTTATGTGATGTTTTGTGTCTACATAATGCATTTTTGTCTCTTTTTTAGAAACTTGTTGAGTGTTTTTATACTTGCAAATTAAAATATGTTGATCTCTATTGTTCATGTTGTGATCTAATGACTCACATGATTGATAACACTTGTTGCAACTAGACACACCTAGTACGTGTATAGGCGGGTAGCTGTTCTTAGTGGCACCCCTTTGTTCACTTGTTTAGGCTTCTTCCATCGACTAAACAGGTTGCTAAAGCTAGTGGAGAGGCTTTTTCCCACTGCAAAGGTGTTGTTCTCATCGATAACACTACGAAGAGTGTGGGACACTGATCATGGATGTTGTTCCGAGCCAGACGCAGGAAGGTGTCTCATAAACATAAGCATGAATACTTTTTTGTCCGCTGCTGGGATATTCTTCTGCAGCAATTACCTCATTAGTTGTGGAAATGCAGAACCAGAGAGCATTTCTTTGTCGCCCATTGGTAATGCTGTTTTGTTTGCCCATCTACAAGATGCAGTGAAGAGTTTAGTTTAACAATGTCCGCACAAGAAAACAGAAAAATAAAATGAAAAAGGAGTTCTTCCTGTAGAAGCCTTTACAAAAAGCCAACTAACAAAGCTCTTTTGAGAGATGCCCCTTACAAAAATCTTCCCCTACCCTGGTTGCACGTTATGCTACCACGCTTGTAGACAGCACAAAAGCCACATCAGGACATTTTCAGGATGGTGCCAAGGGAAATGGGACTATGGAGCCACAGGGATTGCGCAATAACATATCTGGGCGGGCTGTGTACGCAAAGGACTATTGTACAGAACTGATACTGTTACATGCAGACCTCTTCAATGTCATTGGTGGAAGCATGTGGATCTTTGTAACAGTACGCAACGGCAGCGTGCTGCAAATAAGAAACTGGAAATGCAAGAAGAAATGTTTGTGCTTCATTTGGAGAAGGCCGTCACCGTACTTGGGTACACGCACATGTGTATCCTCTTTTTTTCTGGAAGTTACCAATGACATTGCAACAATGGGGACTATCGCTGCTGCGGGTGTGGGTGCCACCAAGGGCCATTAATAATTTTCGCAACTAGTGTGCGTACCTTGGCACAGTGACATGGCTGGTCCTAGTTGCAGATGCACTGTAGGTGAGCAGATGTGGGGCACCATTACTTGCAGGGCAAACCTATTTGCCGCACTCCGTTGCTCAGAAAAGGTGCAAACATATTACACAGCACTTCTACGGTGTGGCTTTTGGGCGGATTGTTGTGGAGATTTTTCACCCAGAAAGCAGCTGTACATTGTTCGGAAACATGCATGCATGTGCAATGGGACAGAGCGATGTGTTTGTAAGCCTGCCTTTTCCAAAAATTACTGCGTACATTGCTGAACTATATGCTTTGCCGTTGTCGGAGAGTCCAGCTCCTATTCCCGAAATGAGGGCTCATGTGCACTGTCGGTGTGGTCGCCTGGCCACGTCGGCACTGGTGTTGTAACGCATCTCGAAAGGCAGATCCGGCGAATTTGAGGATGGCACCTATGGAAATGGGACTGTACAGGCACAGGGATTGCGAAAGTCTGTTTGTGGGCGCCGTGTGTAGGCAGAGGGCTGCTGTAAACAACTGATAATGTCACAAACAGAACTCTTCAATGTTATTGGTGGAAGCGTGTCCAACCTTTTAAGAGTATGTAATGTCACTGTGCTGCAAAGAAGACACTGCAAAGGAAAAAAAGTTATGTTTCAGCTTCATCCGGACAAGGCTGTTGCCATCCTTGGGAACACGCACGTGCGTATACTCCCTTTCTCTGCAAGCTACCTATGACATTGGGACAATGGGGAATGTTGCTGTTGCGAGTGTGGGTGACAGGAACGGACGTTTAGAAATTTCTCCACTACTATGCGTATTTAGCCAGAGTGAAATGGTTGGTGGTAGTTGCAGACGCACTGTAGAAAACCACTTTTTGCCATTCCACCATCGCGAAAAAGTGAAATACACCCAATTTCTTCTACAAATGATTTCAAGAGACACTCTTTTACCCCAGCCTATCCAGGCTTGTCAATTGCATTTGTGACATACTGCTGAAGAATATTCAGACGCAGTGTTTGTGTACCGTGTGCGGTCTGACTGATTGTATAGAAAAGTGAGAGAAATCTTATGAAAGTCGCTAATGCAGTTTGTACAGACCCCCACCACTGTGTGTGCATCTTGTGAGGTCTGAGTGACTGTGTAGGAAAGTCATTGTTCTCTTATTTGAGCCTGTATGCACCTTTCACAAACCCCCCACTACTGTATCTGTTCCTTGTGAAATCGCATTGCCTGTGTAGGAAACTGAGTGATTTATTATGTTTTTTATTTATTTTTATTTACTTATCAAGATTTGTAAAGCGCACTAGCAGCCCAAGGACATTGAGGCGCTGTTGCATCACATTGTCTTAGTTACATGAACTTGTCTTAGTTACATAGGGATACTTGGCTCTTGGTTACAGTGATATAATTTCATAAAGACCTTATACACAATATAATCATTTAACCAATCGGAACACACAAGAACACAATCAATGTACAAAAGAAAAGCGAATTTAAAGAATAAACTGTCCTAACAAAACAACCTCTGCTCACGGCCACCAAGGAAAGAAGTATCTCCTTATTTCTCTCCATCAAAGAAACATTGGATTATGAAACCCAGTTCATACAACCAGTAAAAAAGCATTGATAAATTGTGTGGTGAAATTGTAAAACAAACTGCCAAATCATAAGTAGGCTAAATGAACATAAGACTATTTTGCACCTCCTGAAGATCCACACTTTGTGGTGAAACACGTGCAGAGGACTTTTTCTTGGATAACTAAGGATTGTGTTTTGGAATGATTTTGATGTTGATGTGTTATAATGTTTATTTACAGATTGTCCCAAAATTAACATATTTCTGCTTGTTTGCCAGTATTTAGTATGGGAGTCAAATGTAGCTCCTGCTAACTGTTGAGTTGTCAACTAGGTAGACACTTCTGTGCTACAAGTAGCATGTCCATTGCCCCAGCTCCCCTGATTTTAGAACCGTGTATTGTATGTTTGCTTATATTTTGGCGATGCCTCAACAAATGTGACGCTCTCAGTTAGCTCCACAGGGAGCAGAAAAAAAAATGTTGTATATTTTTTGTAAAGTTATCTTACACTTTCATTTTTTAGTTCTCAATGATATACTTTTGTTGGTTCCTTAAATTAAGTCAACCTTTGTTTTAAAAACAAACTCAAGTAAAACTCTTCAAAAGTGCAGGAAATGTTTAATGTGCAGTCCTGTCACATTGTTACTTGAAGTGGCAAGTGTTGAGACAGAGATTAAGGGGCCGATTCATGGAACCAACGTGCGCCGAAAATCTAGGCACAAGCATGCGCAAGCATGCGCAAGCGGAAAAAAACAGGCGCACGCGTGCGATTCATGGAAGTCCCTGCGCGTGTTCACCGCGGGATGTGCGCCAAACCCGTGCATGGCGCACAAGTCACTGCAACATCGCGAAAGGCGTGCGCGACGGTGCGCGACGCGCACAGTGAAAGCGCACAACCTCAGCGCACACAGCAGAAAGTGGGCGGGACATGGGGCGTAACGCGCGGAATGGGGAACAACACGCGAAAATAAGGGCGTAACTGGGGATGCACTGCACGGAAGCAGAGGTAACGCCCACACGCACACGAACCACACGTATTCATGGAATGGAATAGGGCAAACCCACGCACAGCCAAAGCCGCGCACAAGCTGAAACACGTCCGCCACACGAAGGCAGGCGGTAGAGTCCCAGCGCATCAAAAAAGTGGCGCTGCGGGAAGTAAAATACGCGATTGAGCGGGGTACGTGTATTCCGGGTGTGCGCGGGAAGTGACACACGCGATTGAGCGGGGTACGTGTATTCCGGGGGTGCGCGGGAAGTTACACACACGAATGAGCGGGGTACGTGTATTCCAGGGGTGCGCGGGAAGTGACACACGTGATTGAGCGGGGTACGTGTATTCCGGGTGTGCGCGGGAAGTGACACACGCGATTGAGCGGGGTACGTGTATTCCGGGGGTGCGCGGGAAGTTACACACGCGAATGAGCGGGGTACGTGTATTCCGGGGGTGCGCGGGAAGTGACACACGCGATTGAGCGGGGTACGTGTATTCCGGGTGTGTGCGGGAAGTGACACACGCGATTGAGCGGGGTATGTGTATTCCGGGGGTGCGCGGGAAGTTACACACGCGAATGAGCGGGGTACGTGTATTACGGGGGTGCGCGGGAAGTTCCACACGCGATTTGGCCGGGTACGTGGATTCCAGGGGTGCGCGGGAAGTTCCACACGCGATTTGGCCGGGTACGTGGATTCCAGGGGTGCGCGGGAAGTTCCACACGCGATTTGGCCGTGTACGTGGATTCCAGGGGTGCGCGGGAAGTTCCACACGCGATTTGGCCGGGTACGTGGATTTCAGGGGTGCGCGGGAAGTTCCACACGCGATTGAGCGGGGTACGTGTATTTCGGGGGTGCACGGGAAGTTCCACACGCGATTTGGCCGGGTACGTGGATTCCAGGGGTGCGCGGGAAGTTCCACACGCGATTTGGCCGGGTACGTGGATTTCAGGGGTGCGCGGGAAGTTCCACACGCGAGTTGGCCGGGTACGTGGATTTCAGGGGTGCGCGGGAAGTTCCACACGCGATTGAGCGGGGTACGTGTATTTCGGGGGTGCGCGGGAAGTGACACACGCGATTTGGCCGGGCACATGGATTCCAGGGGTGCGCGGGAAGTTCCACACGCGATTTGGCCGGGTACGTGGATTTCAGGGGTGCGCGGGAAGTTCCACACGCGATTGAGCGGGGTACGTGTATTTCGGGGGTGCGCGGGAAGTTCCACACGCGATTTGGCCGGTTACGTGGATTCCAGGGGTGTGCGGGAAGTTCCACACGCGATTTGGCCGGGTACGTGGATTTCAGGGGTGCGCGGGAAGTTCCACACGCGAGTTGGCCGGGTACGTGGATTTCAGGGGTGCGCGGGAAGTTCCACACGCGATTGAGCGGGGTACGTGTATTTCGGGGGTGTGCGGGAAGTGACACACGCGATTTGGCCGGGCACGTGGATTCCAGGGGTGCGCGGGAAGTTCCACACGCGATTTGGCCGGGTACGTGGATTTCAGGGGTGCGCGGGAAGTTCCACACGCGATTGAGCGGGGTACGTGTATTTCGGGGGTGCGCGGGAAGTGACACACGCGATTTGGCCGGGCACGTGGATTCCAGGGGTGCGCGGGAAGTTCCACACGCGATTTGGCCGGGTACGTGGATTTCAGGGGTGCGCGGGAAGTTCCACACGCGATTTGGCCGGGTACGTGGATTTCAGGGGTGCGCGGGAAGTTCCACACGCGAGTTGGCTGGGTACGTGGATTTCAGGGGTGCGCGGGAAGTTCCACACGCGATTGAGCGGGGTACGTGTATTTCGGGGGTGCGCGGGAAGTGACACACGCGATTTGGCCGGGCACGTGGATTCCAGGGGTGCGCGGGAAGTTCCACACGCGATTTGGCCGGGTACGTGGATTTCAGGGGTGCGCGGGAAGTTCCACACGCGATTGAGCGGGGTACGTGTATTTCGGGGGTGCGCGGGAAGTTCCACACGCGATTTGGCCGGTTACGTGGATTCCAGGGGTGCGCGGGAAGTTCCACACGCGATTTGGCCGGGTATGTGGATTTCAGGGGTGCGCGGGAAGTTCCACACGCGAGTTGGCCGGGTACGTGGATTTCAGGGGTGCGCGGGAAGTTCCACACGCGATTGAGCGGGGTACGTGTATTTCGGGGGTGCGCGGGAAGTGACACACGCGATTTGGCCGGGCACGTGGATTCCAGGGGTGCGCGGGAAGTTCCACACGCGATTTGGCCGGGTACGTGGATTTCAGGGGTGCGCGGGAAGTTCCACACGCGATTGAGCGGGGTACGTGTATTTCGGGGGTGCGCGGGAAGTGACACACGCGATTTGGCCGGGCACGTGGATTCCAGGGGTGTGCGGGAAGTTCCACACGCGATTTGGCCGGGTACGTGGATTTCAGGGGTGCGCGGGAAGTTCCACACGCGAGTTGGCCGGGTACGTGGATTTCAGGGGTGCGCGGGAAGTTCCACACGCGATTGAGCGGGGTACGTGTATTTCGGGGGTGCGCAGGAAGTGACACACGCGATTTGGCCGGGCACGTGGATTCCAGGGGTGCGCGGGAAGTTCCACACGCGATTTGGCTGGGTACGTGGATTTCAGGGGTGCGCGGGAAGTTCCACACGCGATTGAGCGGGGTACGTGTATTCCGGGGGTGCGCGGGGAGCAGCACACGTGATTTGCACGTGTGGGTCCTCCCAGGTGTACCCTCTACACCCTCCATGGCCCCTGCAGGTGGCTCACACCACAGGGGCCTACCCAGCACATGTCCTGCAGGCACCCCATCCACCATGGCCATGCCCACCAGCCAACCCACATATCAACTAGCACTACTGCCCACCAACGCATGTCCCCCTGCACCCCCAGCCACCAGGGGCAGCCTCCAGCAGGCCCCCACCCATGTCTCCCCCCACCCCCACCCCCCAGCAGTGCAGGGGCAGCCTCAAACAGGCCCCCACTCATGTCCCCCTGCACCCCCACCCCCTAGCATCCAGGGGCACCCTCCACCAGGCCCCCACTCATGTCTCCCACCACCCCCACCCCCCAGCATCCAGGGGCACCCTCCACCAGGCCCCCACTCATGTCCCCCTGCACCCTCACCCCCCAGCATCCAGGGGCACCCTCCACCAGGCCCCCACTCATGTCTCCCACCACCCCCACCCCCCAGCCACCAGGGGCAGCCTCCACCAGGCCCCCACCCATGTCTCCCACCACCCCCACCCCCCAGCCACCAGGGGCAGCCTCCACCAGGCCCCCACCCATGTCCGACTCATGTCTCCCAGCACCCCCACCCCCCCAGCCACCAGGGGCAGCCTCAACCAGGCCCCCACCCATGTCTCCCACCACCCCCACCCCCCAGCCACCAGGGGCAGCCTCAACCAGGCCCCCACCCATGTCCAACTCATGTCTCCCAGCACCCCCACCCCCCCAGCCACCAGGGGCACCCTCCACCAGGCCCCCACTCATGTCTCCCACCACCCCCACCCCCCAGCATCCAGGGGCACCCTCCACCAGGCCCCCACTCATGTCCCCCTGCACCCCCACCCCCTAGCATCCAGGGGCACCCTCCACCTGGCACCCACACATGTCTCCCACCACCCCCACCCCCCAGCAGTGCAGGGGCACCCTCCACGAGGCCCCCACACATGTCCCCCTGCACCCTCACCCCCCAGCATCCAGGGGCACCCTCCACCAGGCCCCCACTCATGTCCCCCTGCACCCCCACCCCCTAGCATCCAGGGGCACCCTCCACCAGGCCCCCACTCATGTCTCCCACCACCCCCACCCCCCAGCATCCAGGGGCACCCTCCACCAGGCCCCCACACATGTCTCCTATCACCCCCACCCCCCAGCAGTGCAGGGGCACCCTCCAGCAGGCCCCCACACATGTCCCCCTGCACCCTCACCCCCCAGCATCCAGGGGCACCCTCCACCAGGCCCCCACTCATGTCCCCCTGCACCCCCACCCCCTAGCATCCAGGGGCACCCTCCACCAGGCCCCCACTCATGTCTCCCACCACCCCCACCCCCCAGCATCCAGGGGCACCCTCCACCAGGCCCCCACTCATGTCACCCATCACCCCCACCCCCCAGCTGTGCAGGGCACCCTCCACCAGGCCCCCACTCATGTCCCCCTGCACCCCCACCCCCTAGCATCCAGGGGCACCCTCCACCAGGCCCCCACTCATGTCTCCCACCACCCCCACCCGCCAGCATCCAGGGGCACCCTCCACCAGGCCCCCACTCATGTCCCCCTGCACCCCCACCCCCTAGCATCCAGGGGCACCCTCCACCTGGCACCCACACATGTCTCCCACCACCCCCACCCCCCAGCAGTGCAGGGGCACCCTCCACCAGGCCCCCACACATGTCCCCCTGCACCCTCACCCCCCAGCATCCAGGGGCACCCTCCACCAGGCCCCCACTCATGTCCCCCTGCACCCCCACCCCCTAGCATCCAGGGGCACCCTCCACCAGGCCCCACACATGTCCCCCTGCACCCTCACCCCCCAGCATCCAGGGGCACCCTCCACCAGGCCCCCACTCATGTCCCCCTGCACCCCCACCCCCTAGCATCCAGGGGCACCCTCCACCAGGCCCCCACTCATGTCTCCCACCACCCCCACCCCCCAGCATCCAGGGGCAGCCTCCACCAGGCCCCCACTCATGTCCCCCTGCACCCCCACCCCCTAGCATCCAGGGGCACCCTCCACCTGGCACCCACACATGTCTCCCACCACCCCCACCCCCCAGCAGTGCAGGGGCACCCTCCACCAGGCCCCCACACATGTCCCCCTGCACCCTCACCCCCCAGCAGTGCAGGGGCACCCTCCACCAGGCGCCCACACATGTCTCCCACCACCCCACCCCCCAGCATCCAGGGGCACCCTCCACCAGGCCCCCACTCATGTCCCCCTGCACCCTCACCCCCCAGCATCCAGGGGCACCCTCCACCAGGCCCCCACTCATGTCTCCCACCACCCCCACCCCCCAGCCACCAGGGGCAGCCTCCACCAGGCCCCCACCCATGTCTCCCACCACCCCCACCCCCCAGCCACCAGGGGCAGCCTCCACCAGGCCCCCACCCATGTCCGACTCATGTCTCCCAGCACCCCCACCCCCCCAGCCACCAGGGGCAGCCTCAACCAGGCCCCCACCCATGTCTCCCACCACCCCCACCCCCCAGCCACCAGGGGCAGCCTCAACCAGGCCCCCACCCATGTCCAACTCATGTCTCCCAGCACCCCCACCCCCCCAGCCACCAGGGGCACCCTCCACCAGGCCCCCACTCATGTCTCCCACCACCCCCACCCCCCAGCATCCAGGGGCACCCTCCACCAGGCCCCCACTCATGTCCCCCTGCACCCCCACCCCCTAGCATCCAGGGGCACCCTCCACCTGGCACCCACACATGTCTCCCACCACCCCCACCCCCCAGCAGTGCAGGGGCACCCTCCACCAGGCCCCCACACATGTCCCCCTGCACCCTCACCCCCCAGCATCCAGGGGCACCCTCCACCAGGCCCCCACTCATGTCCCCCTGCACCCCCACCCCCCAGCATCCAGGGGAACCCTCCACCAGGCCCCCACCCATGTCTCCCACCTCCCCCACCCCCCAGCCACCAGGGGCAGCCTCCAGCAGGCCCCCACCCATGTCCAACTCATGTTCCCCACCCAACATGTCATCACAGTCCAGATCCCTGGTCTCTATGGTCAGCCCCCAAATGCAAAACACCCACCCGAGTATTGCATCCACCCACTCATATTCTGCAATTACATCACAGAACACCAATTGCAAGTTCCAAAACAAACACATGTCCCTCACATACACCCAATGGGTGTCAGTGATTCTCAAAACACATAACATGAAATGCATGAAAACAATGAGACACCACACATTGAAGTGCAACAAATAAATAATGTATTAAAGGAAAGATGAATAGAAACAAAAATGAAGAAACAGAAATGTGAATGGAAAAAAATGAAAAGAAGCATGTCCGTTCAAAATAAAAAAAAAATTAAAGAATATAGAAATCCAAAGTAATGTAGTACAAAGTCAATGTCCACCAAACAAAATCCAATGTGAAAAAAAAAATTATAAGCCATTGATCCATGGATAATGTTAAAAAAGAAAGTATGTACAAGTCCACAACTATGTACAATGCAAGAAGCCAGGGTCCATCATCCCAACAAAATAAAGGAAACCTAACTAACTACACTAACTAATAAAAAAAACTATATACAAAAATGTGGCCAATGTCCAAAAGGTCCAAATGAAATAAAAACAAAAATGAAACTTAACACTACCTACATAACTATGTACAAGGGCAGCGGGCTAGTTCCACGGCTCACTTCTGGATGTGCCGGGCCAGGGCATCATCGAACTCCTCCTCAATGTCCCGGAGGCGGTCCTCCTCCATGGCCCCGAGGGTCCGCAGGGCCGTCGACGTGTCCACCTCCAAAGCCCTGCGGATTGCCTCGAGGCACTCGACCCGCCTCAGGGCCCTCTGCATGGAGTTCTCCGCCCTGACCATTGAGAGCCGTGCCTCTTCCGCCCGCTGCCGCTCCGCATCTATGGCGTGGCCCAACCGCTGCCACACGGAAGACACTTTTTGTCCTGGGTCCTCCTGCCCTCCGGCCGATGCCTGCCCCTCCGATGTCGAAGGCCCCGAGCCTTCATGGCTCCCACCATGGTGCTGCTGCTGCTGTGCCTCTGCCCCTGCACTGCCTCCTGCTGCCTGCACATCCTCCGCCGGCTGGGGTGCAGTCGTTGACGTGGCCACCCCTGCTGGACGTCCGACTCCCGACTGCGGCAGGGATGCCTCCTCCACCAGCCTGGCCGCACCGTCAGAGGCAGCTCCACAGGGCACCCAGGTGACTGATGGGTGGGAAGATGGCACAGAGGACGACTGGCGCGTAGGGGGTCCAGCTGAGGAGGGGGTCGTGGCAAGCCCCATCAGACGGAGGAATCCGGCCTGGGTGACCTGTCCCAGCAGGCTGACGTGGTCAACGAGCCATTCGAGATGATGTGCAGTCTCTTCATGAAAAGACTGCAGGTCACCTCGCATGGCCCGTTGACGCAACGCCACTCCAGCCAGGACAGGCTCAACCCGGGCCTGGATAGCCACGTCCGCAGGCAGAGGAAGGCCAGTTGACGTCAGCTCATCCCCTGCCTGAAAACTGGTCTGGACATGGGCATCCCTGCTGGTGCAAGATGATGCAGGGACAGGATCAGGGACAGGATTGCACACAGGCACCTCCGCGGCGGCCTGTGCTGCCTCCTGTCCCTGGTCCTGCACTGCACCACTAGCACCAGTGGGATCCCCACCCCCAGACCCCGTCTCCGGTGCTTGCACGGCCTCCTCCTCCACCAAACCCCCCACCAACCTGGATGACTCTGTGCCATCTTCCCCCGTTGGGCCCTGTGGGGTCCCAGCTGCCCCTTCTGCTGCCGAGGAGTCCAACTGCAACCTCCGCCTCTTGGACCTCCCCCCGGCAGCTGCGGCCTGGGACGCGGCACTGGACTCCTCACTCCCCGACGAGATGACAACCTGGGAGGGGAGCCGGGCCTTGCGTCTCCGGCTGGCGGTGGGATCCCCGCCGCTGTGCTCCACAGCACCTTCTCCGCCCTCTTCATCAGTTGACGCTGCAGACAGGGAGAAACAAAACACAGGCATCAGGGCACTGTACAATGGACACATACACACATGACAGTTGTACATGAGTGGCATTGGCAAACCTCTGACATGTCATCACAATCCCCAACACACATGTCATTACAACTTGCACACACGAGCCATACCACAGCCATGTTGCAACTGCCAACACCATCCATACACATACAACAGCATCAGCAGCCAAAGGTGAGCCAGACATCACATGCAACACAGGAAGTGCACCACACATGTACACACCAACCACCACACTTGCATGCATGTGTACACCTCTGCTAAGTGTCGCAGTGTTCAGACGGGCATCCATGTCACATCTGCCAATCAGGCTTCCACATACCGCTGTCACATGCATCCATGTTGCATCACTGTTGCACCCTTGTCAAATACACACACATGCACATGTACACAGCGCTGATACAATCAGCTGAAAACAACATACATGCGTGACATCACGGACATGTCTACTCACATACACATTCATACAAACTTGTGTGCCCACACAACTGCATTTGGCATGCAAGCCCACACACAGAGGCACCATCCATGTCTCACACATTACAGCCCTCGCATGTGTCAGCCCCACGGCCCTGTACACCCGCACCCATACTCGACTCCATACAAACAGATGTGCAACCTGCACACTACTGAACAATCACCACACGCACTGCTCACAATCAGGATGCATGTACACTCACCGCTCGACTCCAGACGGGTCTGCCTCTCAAGGACCTGGACGTGGAGCGCTGGGGATATGTGTTCCAGGACCCTCATCTGTTCTTCCGACAAGTGGCCCCGGCGCCCCTTGGCATCCGCTGCCTTCAAGAGGCGCCGGGCCTTGGTCAGGGTCCTGGACCTGAAGTCCTCCCAGCGCTTCTTGACATGTTGGAAGTCGCGGACTGCCACCCCCTCCGCGTTGATGGCAGTCACGATGTCAGTCCAGATCCGAGTCCGTCCTTCCTTGTCGGCGCGGCAACTTCCGAAGAGGGCATCATACTGCCCCAGGACTTGCTCCACCAGGACACCAACTTCGGTGGCACTGAAGCTGGTGCCCCTCTGCCTCTCTGGCCGGGGGTTGTCAGTGGTCACAGATGGAGTTTGCCCCGACATGACAACCCCAGAGGCAGGAGTGGGTGGGCAACTGGGTCCTGGGGCTGGGCTGTGGAGCGATGGAATCCCAGTCGGGAGTCTTTGGTTCCAGCAGGGGTGGTCACACCAACAGCACCCCTGGCTGATGTGCAGGCAGCAAATGGCAGGGCACGTGGGCAGCAGGCAGTCAGGCAGCAGCAGATGGCAGGTGGGAGCGTGCTCGGGGCTCTGGGGGGCAGTAGTTCGGCCTTCTGGGCAGGAGCGTGGTCTTCCGTGTGCTTACGCGTGGCCAGCTTGATACGGAGTGATTTGGCACGTGAAAAATCTGCACGTCAGCGTGTAATTCGAGGAAAGGCCCTTAGCGCGTAAGCGCGTCTGCACGCATACGCATTTTCATTGGACCAAAGGCCCTCAGCGCGTGAGCGCGTCTGTGACGTGACGTGCGAGGGAGTATCCCTCATTGCACGTGATGACAGTACACACGTGGATCCCAACCAATCGCGTGTGAAAGTTCACGGGACCCCGGAACACACGTACCCAGGCCAATGGCGTGTGGAACTACCCGCGCACCCCGAAACACACGTACCCAGGCCAATCGCGTGTGGAACTACCCGCGCACCCCGAAACACACGTACCCAGGCCAATCGCGTGTGGAACTACCCGCGCACCCCGAAACACACGTACCCCGGCCAATCGCGTGTGGAACTACCCGCGCACCCCGAAACACACGTACCCAGGCCAATCGCGTGTACGCTCGCTCCCCTCCGATCACACGCGATGACACCCGAATACGGGAAACCAACGAGTCCGCCCACACGGAGGCGTCCCGCGCCCACGCACAGCATAAAAGTGCGCGCAAACAACAAACGCGTATATACAGCGACGATGAATGCCCCATTTGTTGCTGCAGTGATTGTGGGACACCGCAGGAGGAGGAGAATAGCCAGGGCACGCATTTTTGCACCACGGACAGGCCTTTTTGGGATGCCTGACGACCAGGTCTACGGCAGGTATAGGTTTCCACCCCATATCATCCTAGACCTGGTCAGGGAGTGGGAAGATGACCTCACATCCCCCACCCTTTGCTCCCAAGCATTGAGCCCCTTGGAGAAGCTGCTCAATGTCTTGCATTTCTTGGCCACTGGGTCGTTTCAGCGGACCACTGCCATAGTGGGGGGGGTCTCACAGGCCACGCAGTCACGCTGCCTACACCAGGTACTGGCAATCATGACAGCGCGCCCCTCAGTCCGCAGGCACATATACATGCCCAGAACACCCGCAGAAAGGCAGGCCGTTGTCCTGGATTTTTTCAGGGTGGCACACTTCCCCAAAGTGCTCGGTGCCATAGATTGCACCCATGTGGCCCTACGTCCACCTAGGGCCACTGAGCACATCTACCGAAACCGCAAGCACTGGCATTCCATCAATGTACAGGTGGTATGCGATGCAAAGGGAATCATCACCTCTGTGTATGCAAACTACCCTGGCTCCACCCATGACAGTTTCATATACAGAATGTCCGCCCTGAGCCGGGCCCTGGAAGCTGGGCAGCATGGCGACACATGGCTCCTAGGTGAGTACAAATGCCCTTGCACATGCATGCAAGTCACACACAGACAAATATACCAACCCTAATAATCTGAACAATTATCACCTCCCCAGGGGACAGTGCCTACCCTCTGAGCAACCACATGATGACGCCAATCCGGAACCCCACCACACCACCCCAGGTAAGATACAACGCTGCCCATATTGCAACCAGGGGCATAGTGGAGCGCACATTCGGAGTGCTCAAGTCACGTTTCTGCTCCCTTGACCGCTCTGGTGGGCAACTACTCTATGCACCAGCAGTTGTGTGCAGGATCATTGTGGCAGCATGTGTCCTGCACAATGTTGCAACACGGCAGGGCGTCCCGGTGGACATGGTGGTGCCCCCACATCCCCAACCACAGGCGCTGCCCATGGGAGGGGACAGGGCACGTGGCGAGGTAGCCCGGACCCAGCTTGTGGCCACATTTTTCACCTAAACTCCCACCCCTGCGGAGTGCACACAGGCCTGGCACATACCAGGTGACAATCGATGATGACAAAGTGACAGTCAACTGTCACAACCCTACCACCCTGAGATAGTTGCCATGGAAGTGCCACATCGTCTGCATCCCTAGCTACTTAAACACAAGCTATCCTGTGCAACCAAAATGCACACATGACATGTGACATGACATGAGCCATACACAAGTATTACAAGGAACAATGAGGCAGGGGGGGGGGGGGAACAAGGGAACACAGAGAACGGTACTACTAGGCCAGGTGTCATTGTGATTGTGCAAGTGCAGGGGTAGGGGGAAGGGAAAAGTGCAAGGGTGGGGGGGAGTCCAGTACAGGGGAAGTAGGCCAAAAAATTATACATAGGTCGCCAGGTGGCAACTGCTAAGGTAAGTGCAGACGAGTGCTGGGAAGGGAGGGCTGTAGGGATAGAGAGACAGTACTGCAGTGCAGGGGTTGCCAGGGTGGCAGTGCAAGTGGACAGTGGCTGGGCCAGGGACCGAGGTTGGTGAGAGTGGCCCAGTTGCAGCTCCTGTGCAGTTCCAGTGAACAATTCTGTAAGGGAGAGGCAGAGAGTAAGCAGAAGCAAAGAGGAAGGTCTTGAGGTGCTTCCAGAACTGGAGATGGTTCCCCTCAAGTTCAAGTCAGGAAGTCTGTTCGAGGGGGAGGGCCCTGCTGCGGAGAGAAACCTACCCCCAGCTAGTTGCTCTGAGAAGCGGATGACCTGGACATGCAAGGTGTGCATCACACACACCTGCAAAACAGGCCATGGCCATCACTGTCATGTCAGTCAAACCCTCCCAAACATCAACATAACATGGCAAGCAATACCCATACACCGACCCAGTAACGATAAGGTACACATTTCCATGTCCTAAATGTACAGTGGCATCGGACAATGATGCCTGACCCGGAATCCGATGAAATGACAGACCAACAAAATGTCCCACCAAAAATAAGTCGATTCCAAATGAACACTGCAGCTCATGTGTGCAATGTCCTACTCCTGCATCACACTGCTCAGCGCACAGCACAGTGAACAGCCATTGCGTGTGATGCACACCCTGAGCATCACATCTAAGTGACAGACTACATCAAAAATCAAATTAGGCATGTACTCGAACCATAATCGGTCACAGAACATGTGCTGGCGGGACACAGTGGGCACCAGAAGGCAAACAGTGTACACGTGGATATGCAAGGGTGGGAGTACATGGAGTGCATCCGAGTGCAAGTGTGTGGTTCTGCAAGGACATGCACTCCACATATGCATGTGCACTCAAGTGACCATCAGTGTTCCCTACACATCACATGTGAACATCCACCATGTGTACACCCCAGCATGTCAAACCACTACTATCCCCTCGCACCTGAAAGGAAAACACAACACATGAACAGGCATTGATCAGCAGAACACAACATGTACATAGGACAACAACATTACAATGTCAGAGTTCCGATCACACTGCAGGGCAACGCAACTATCAACAACAACCCCCCCCCCCTCGCAAATGACCATGACCCACTGAACAACTGCACCTGGGTCATGGAGCCTCCAACCCTCATTCCCACCTGGCCACAGGATCATATTTACCCTTCGTGTCCATCTCCCACCTTGTGTGTAAAGAGATGCCTGAACCCTCAGAATCCACACTCATTTCCAAAATCACATAATCCAAGGCATGAAAAGGAACCCAAACACCCTCCAGTAGATGACTTGACATAGCAGTACGTCTCAAAGGCCAAGTACTACCACAATGATGCAACAACCAAGGTAGCACAGCAAAACAATGTCACGACAGGATGTGAGACATGTGTGGTACATGACATAGGATGATGCACCATGAATGGATGTGTACTGTCACAGATCCCCTGTACAGGCGCTGGAGTCTCATGAAACAACCACCCACACCATGTCCCGGGTGCCTGCAAGGTCAAACTCACACAGGCCCCTGAGATCCTGGTGGGGAAAGAGGTTCAGGGATATGCAGTCGGGACAGGTGTAGACACACTGGATGACTGGAATGCGTGGCAGGTGAGGGGAGTAGGAATGACACATGAAACCAGGGAATGCACGAAAATGTACAACCTGCATGAACACATGCACAATCCAAACAAACTTGGACATCATTGTCATGGCCTTCTGTAGTCCAGGCTCAGGAGTGGTACGAACCAACCACCCCCTCTAGGGTTTTGGCGCCTGCAAGTTCGGGGCTTACACAGGCATCCGCAACCCCAGTGGGGAAAGAGGGTCAGGGAACATTGCTTGGATAGGCATGGGAAGCAGGAACACCGGGTAGAGGGTACAGGTTTCGAAATTGCATAGGATCACGGGTGATTAGGGTAAAAAACATACCAAATAGGACCACACATACATCCATGCATCAGTACACTCCCCAGCAAGCCTATGCAGGGCAGTTTGTAAGAAAATACAACAAGACACTTAGCTCTGGTTTTGAGTGCTGGCCTCCTGCCTGCGCACTCTCAGGTCCGGTTACAGGAGCACTGCAATGCTGCAAAGAGAGACACAGTCAGCAACCTGTACGTGCCAATTACACAAAAACACAACACAAAACATGCCCCATAACAACATACAACTCTACAAACAGACAATCTGTGCTCCATGCTTCGTACCCATATATAACATCACCCCTGTGACGGGTCATTCACAGTTAATGCAGTAAGTCAGCCGCTGGTGGGTGCGTGGCAAATGGAACACCAATGTGTCACAATTCACACAACATGCAATGTTCCCTGGGTAAGCAGACAGACCCATATGGCAAGCCATGACTACAGAGCAAGTTGCGTACCACCATGACCAAAACAAAGTTGCCAGTGCATTTATCATGAAGTACGTGGAATAGACATGCACTGCACCCGAGTATGTCCCTTGCTGTATGTCCCTGTGAGCTGCCCCTTTCCATGTCTTGGAAGGCTACATGGTTGATACAAGTGCCTCAATGAACCTTGGTGTACCGCAGGGTATGTGCCACTGCCCCCGCATGTGTCCCAGACAACCCTACTATCAACAGCCATCAGTCCACAAACACATCTGAGCTGCATTGTGTGCGTCAACACCAATATTTGTCTAAGCTCACCCTCAGTGCTGTGACTAAGCCTGCACGTGCAACTCGCCTGGTGCAAGCTTTGCTGTCTCGTGGCCCCCCTGTGATGCTCACCTTGCCTGGAGTTCCTTGGAACATGTCAGCAGTTCTAGGATGTGGGTCTGCAATCACTGTGGCTCTGCTTGTGCACACATGTGCATGTGGGCACCAACAAACGGGTCAGGAATTACGTCGTCCAATGGGCCATGTCTGCTGGCAAAGGTGCTCTGGTGCCTCATCCCCCTGCAGAAAGTGCATGAAACACATGATTAATGCATCAAAGTGATCTGTGTGTGTCTCATCATGCATCTCATTACTTGACCATGTCAGAGAGTCACATCACAAATCACACCATCAGTCCGTCTTTCACCTCCAAAGTGTGGAACACTATCTACAGCATGATTTGCAACAAGCACGTGTACAGGAAAGATATGAAACATAATACACAATGCATAGCAATCAATGTCCACATTAATCATGACACGCCCCATCTAGCAAAAGCTGAACAGTGGACAATTACACCTAAATCATCCCCACTAGGGGTGTCAACACAAGTCAAAAAGCACCAGACATGCCACAGATATGACAGTCCAAAGCCCTTGTGTAAAAATCTGTTACACCGAACCATCCTTGCGAGCCCATGGATAAGGGAGGCAGGAGTGGCATATGTGAGTCAAGGAACCCAAGCAGCAAACACATACACAAGACAACCATGAAGGGCCCAGCTGGAACAGACAGTGGATGCCTTCAAAAACCACAAGGCACCGCACTGTCACATGTAAGCACAATAGACTACAAATTTTAAACTAACTCAACTATTAACTAATTACACTAACTATGGAAAACCTACATTACCTATTTAAACTAACTATCAAACAGAAACTTAACTAACTAAACTAAAAGAAAAATCAAAAATGGCCACATACGACCCGGGGGGGAGGGGAGGCACCCAGGAGGGGGGAGGTACAGGGTGCTGCTCAACATCCACATGCGATGATGCTGAGCCAAAAAAAAATACCTCCATGGGCTCAACGCCTTCACAGCACGACCTATGTGGGAGATAGATGGTCGTCCGAGTCTGGCTCATCCTGGTAAGGAGGACGTGGCACAGTAGCCTGGCCACGCCTAGCCACAGCTTGCCCCTCGTCGGCAGCAAGTCTGCCGGACAGGTGAGCCTGGTTCTAAGTGGCGATGTTACATAGGTCTGCATGCAGGACCTCACGTGATACACGTGCTTCCTCTTGCAAGGTAGCACGTGTAACACGGAGTTCCTCCTGCAAGGCCTGGCTGGACAACCGCTGCACCTCCCGGCAAGCCTGTAGCTCAGCCGAGATGGTGCGCTCAAGCTGTGCAAACCTCTCCTCTGCCTGCTGCCTCTGGGACATCATAAGGACACCCAGAGTGGATCTGAGGGAGGCATACTCCTCCCTCAGGGCATCCATGTGCGCCTCTGCGTGAGCAGCAATTGCTTGACGCAGAGACGACATTTCAGCCTGGCGTGCCCTGTCTGAGGCCGCCATGCCCAGCCTGAGTGAGCGGGCCGTGGACCGTGCCGCCTGCTGCTGGAGAAGCACCTGCCTAGCAGGGGGGAGCACAGATCGGGCCACACGCTCCATGCTGTCAGCGATGTTCTCCATTGCTGCCCCCTGCCGTTCTGAATTGGCAGTCATGTCTTGCTCCCACTCAGTATACAGCGGTTGCGCGCGGCGACCGCGTTGCCGGGCTTGACCCCTGCGGGACCCAAGGACCGGGGGTCCTCGCTGTGTTGGCACCGCCTGCGGCTGCACGACTACATGCCCCCGTCAACGTGATGTCCCAGGCACATCAGTGACTGGTGTGGAGGGTGACCCTGCGTCCCGATCCACCACGGGCGGAGGAACCAATACTGTCTGATCCCTCAGTGCAGGGGTCGCAGACAGAGGAGTGTCCACATCAGAATCACTCACCCCTGAAACATGGACTTGATGGTCATCCAACTCAACATGGACGTCAGAGTCGTCATCAAGGCTGGACTCATAGGCAGCCAGAGACAGGATGGACTGCAGCACTTGGGGGTTTTCGTGGCCTACCACCCCACGACCCCCACTAGTGCCGGGTTGATGTGGTCTTACCAACCCTGTGTCTGGCATGACAACACCATCCTCTGCATCCATTGCGTCATCACCTGAAAAATAGAGAGGAAAAGGTCAGTACACATGTCAGAAGCACACAACACACACACACACACACACCGACAGCAAAGGCATCTGGCAGACATGTGACACACAACATATGACCTTGCATGCATGCTGGGTCTACTTAGAATAGCTTCTGTGATCAGACCTGTTGAAAGGTGGCAGTTTGCATGGAAGTGGGTCTAAGCAGTGCAGAAAATGTGTACGCCACTCACTACCTACATGTACAAGCACTCCATGGTGTGTGCCAGGAAATGTGAAGGCAGTGCAATGTCAAAATCAGACATCACGTGCATTGTGTATTCAATGTGTACCATGTCTAGAAGGCAAGCACCCCTCCACCCCAGTACCAAAGCAGGGATGCCTAGCATGGTATCAAAAGGCTGACCATACACCTGTGTATTGACAAGCAGTGTTGACTGGCATCAACAGCTTAATGTGATTTCAATTACAACACTGCAAATGATGCTGGGACAGTGGGCAGGACACATGATGGAAGATCCGGAGGCCGGCCACGTGTGAAGAAGACACGACAAGAGTTGGACAGAGTCATTGGCCATTGAACAGGCTGAGGCCTGTGAGCCACACAGATTGTCAGAGCCTAAACATGTGTGCAACGCAGGACTGAGCCACAGTTGACATGGGGAGGCCGATAATATGGCAGGCAATGTATGTAACCAAGGACTCATATTACAGTGATCATCCAGTCAAGGACACATAGGGGCATGTGTGCAATGCACATGGAGCATGAAGGGGCACTCATGTCCCTGCGGGACATCTGACCCATGCACAGTACAAGTGGGATGCCCTGCATCGAGTACTAAGGCTGTACCACACGGCATATGTCTGGCAGTTTCTAAGCTGGAAGTTAGCATCTACACAGGACACATGAACATGAAACTACACATTGGCAAGAATGTAGCAGACCAGTGCAAAGGTGGAACTGGGGTGCAGAGTGGCGGAGGAGGGGCAAGGGAGCATGGCCACATGGAGTCCCGCATGCAGGCAGAGGAGACACGCATGACGGTGGCATTGCATTACTTACACATCAGAACCATGTACAGGTCACATGTAGCAGCAATCATGCACAACACATCCCACAAGTGAAACACACACGTCCTCAACAACTACGCATCAACACTCACTGGACTGGGCATCAAAGTCCAGCATCTCTCCCACACCTTCGACCAATTCTGGTGGTATGAACTCCGCAACGAGAGCCTCATGCGGAGTGAGTTCTTCCTCCTCTGGTGCAGGCCCACCGCCAGTCACCAGAGTCAAGTTGTAATTTGAGGCACGCTTGGCCTTAGTGCTGCGCTTGATGTTATTCCAGCGCTTTTTGCACTCCTGCGCCGTGCGCACCTCATGGCCGAATGAACTGACATGTTCCGCCACATGCTTCCAGTGGGTGTCACGTTGGGCAGCCGTAGTCTGACTATTGGCACCCACTAGCATGTCACGGCTGTGTCCCCGCACGTAGTCCACGAGGAAGTCCAGTTCCTGCTTACAGAAAGGCTTCTTCCTCGACGTGCAGGAGGTCGTGGCTGTGTGTGGGGTCCCAGCCTGTGCTGCAGATGCAACCTTCCTCCTCTTGGACTGTGGCGCAGACCCTGGCTGGCTAATGCCGCCCTGACCAGTATGGCCAGTGGGTTGGGTGGATTGAGCCGAGGGAGTGGCAGGTGGAGGGATGACCAAAGGCCTGACTTGTGTCAGTGGCAGCTGGGTGCCCACTAATGGACCCTGCGCAGCAACATCAGCTGTGGCAGGGTCATTTACCGCAACGGTCCTGGTTGGCAGACTCACAACCGGGGTGCTGTTGGGTGCATCTGCCCCTGCACTTGCCAACACCCGGCTGTTCGGGGCAGCAGATGACATGACTGCCCCAGGGACACGTGTCTTGGTCTGAGCAGCCCGGCCTGCCCCAATGGTTTCCCCCCTGGCCTGTTGGAGATCTACCAAGGGCTCTTCAAGTGCCAACGCAGCCTGCGCTGGCAGACCCTGAGCCTGGGTGGCGGTGTCCACAACTGCACCTGCAGCTACCGCTACCCTTGGGCCCGTGGCAGTCGATGAAACGGACTGCCGGGTCATACGGGTGCCAGTGCCAGATGCAGGAGCTGCATCCCCCTGAACCACAGGGGGTGGTGGCATGGCTGCACCAACACATGGCACAACATTGTGCTCAAGTGGCGCACCCCTGCCTCTTCCCCCTCTGTGGCTGCCCTGGACACCCTGGAGTCCCCCTACTCCCTGGTCACCACGGCCACGTCCCCGACCACGCCCGCCACGAGGAGGACGCCCAGCTGAGGCGCCCCTCACCTTTGGTAGCCTCCCTACCATGGCACAGATGTAATAGTGCTGGCACAGATGGAGTGGTGCCAATGGGAGGTGTACAGCACAATTGACCTGGGCAATTGGGGTGAAGGGGGTGGGAAGCAAGATGTTAACAGCCCCCCTGCACCTGCAAGGCTGTATGTGACCCCGGTGATGTGTTGACCGGTCACGCAACGCTCAGGCACCCCAAAACTGCAGTAAAACCGTGCACGCAACCCTGCAGCCTACGTGCGTGGATTAAACCTCCCGCAGTACGCGGTGGCACCCAGTAACACGTATAACGCGTACGCGTGGGACACGCAGGCTACGATGACATCGAAAATGGGTGTGATACACAGGGGCACCCGCAGTGGGAAAAGGAGCGTTTGCGACTCACCGTCTGACTAGCGCGATGCAGAAAAACACGCGTAGCCAATACCCCTGCCAAAAGAAGAGATACGTCCTTGAGAGCTGTGAAGTAGATGGTGCGCGAAACAACTGGAAGCAGCAACACACGTCGGTCTCCACGAAAGGCACGTACAGCGAACAGCTGGGCCCGCTCACCTTCAACCAGTGCTGAGGGAAACGCACGCGCGCGTCACGTCACATGCGGACGTGCACTTTTTCACGTTTGATTACGCGCATTACACGCGGACGTGCAGTTTTTCACGCGCGCACGCTTATGCATGGGCCCTTTCCTCCTATTACACGCGGACGTGCAGTTTTTCACGCGCGCTTACGCGCATTACACGCAGCGTGCAGATTTTTCACGTGCCTAATCACTCCGTATGAAGCTGGCCACGCGAAAACACATGGAAGACCACGCTCCTGCCCAGAAGGCCAATTCACTGGCCCCCAGTGCCCCAAGCAGCCTCCCACATGCCATCTGCTGCTGCCTGCCTGCCTGCCTGCTGCCACCGTGCCCTGCCATTTGGTGCCTGCACATCAGCCATCTGCAGGGGTCCAGTTGCTGTGTCCACCCCTGCTGGTACAGAAGAGTCCCGACTCAAATGACATCGCTCCACAGCCCAGCCCCAGGACCCAGTTGGTCACCCACTCCTGCCCCTGGGGTTGCCATGTCGAGCACATCCACATCTGACACCAGTTGCAACCCCCGGCCAGAGGGGCAGAGGGGCAGAGGGGCACCAGCTTCACTGCCACCGAAGTTGGTGTCCTGGTGGAGCATGTCCTGGGGCAGTATGATGCCCTCTTCGGATCGTCCCGCGCCAACAGGGAAGGACGGGAGAGGACGCGGAGGGGGTGGCAACCCGCACCATCCAGAAGGTCAAGAAGCGCTGGGAGGACTTGAGGTCCAGGACCCTCATGAAGGCCCGGCGCCTTGTGGAGGGGGGCCGGGGCCGCATGAGTTCCATCCAGTTGAGGGTCCTGGAACGCGCACACCCAGCGCTCCACAGCCAGGTCCTTGAGAGGGAGACCCGTCTGGAGTTGAGCGGTAAGTGGCCAAGCATTGCTGTGTGAGACAGGGCATGTTGCAGTGTGCTGGTTGTCTGATACTTGCCTGCATGTGTGACATAGGCCATGTACGCATGTATGTGTGCAGGGACATCATGGTAATGCATGTGCGACCTGTAATGTGTGAACCGCATGGTTGTTGCATGTGTTTGATTGTGACATGGGGAGCCCTGTGCAGATTGCACACATGACAGCATGGAAGTCTCTGTTCCTGGACATGGGTGGGGGCCTGGTTGAGGCTGCCCCTGGTGGCTGGGGGGGTGGGGGTGCTGGGAGACATGAGTCGGACATGGGTGGGGGCCTGGTGGAGGCTGCCCCTGGTGGCTGGGGGGTGGGGGTGCTGGGAGACATGGGTGGGGGCCTGGTGGAGGCTGCCCCTGGTGGCTGGGGGGGTGGGGGTGCTGGGAGACATGAGTCGGACATGGGTGGGGGCCTGGTGGAGGCTGCCCCTGGTGGCTGGGGGGGTGGGGGTGCTGGGAGACATGGGTGGGGGCCTGGTGGAGGCTGCCCCTGGTGGCTGGGGGGTGGGGGTGCTGGGAGACATGGGTGGGGGCCTGGTTGAGGCTGCCCCTGGTGGCTGGTGGGTGGGGGTGCTGGGAGACATGGGTGGGGGCCTGGTGGAGGCTGCCCCTGGTGGCTGGTGGGTGGGGGTGCTGGGAGACATGGGTGGGGGCCTGGTGGAGGCTGCCCCTGGTGGCTGGGGGGTGGGGGTGCTGGTAGACATGGGTGGGGGCCTGGTGGAGGCTGCCCCTGGTGGCTGGGGGGTGGGGGTGCTGGGAGACATGGGTGGGGGCCTGGTGGAGGCTGCCCCTGGTGGCTGGTGGGTGGGGGTGCTGGGAGACATGGGTGGGGGCCTGGTGGAGGCTGCCCCTGGTGGCTGGGGGGTGGGGGTGCTGGTAGACATGGGTGGGGGCCTGGTGGAGGCTGCCCCTGGTGGCTGGTGGGTGGGGGTGCTGGGAGACATGGGTGGGGGCCTGGTGGAGGCTGCCCCTGGTGGCTGGGGGATGGGGGTGCTGGGAGACATGGGTGGGGGCCTGGTGGAGGCTGCCCCTGGTGGCTGGGGGGTGGGGGTGCTGGGAGACATGAGTCGGACATGGGTGGGGGCCTGGTTGAGGCTGCCCCTGGTGGCTGGTGGGTGGGGGTGGTGGGAGACATGGGTGGGGGCCTGGTGGAGGCTGCCCCTGGTGGCTGGGGGGTGGGGGTGCTGGGAGACATGGGTGGGGGCCTGGTGGAGGGTGCCCCTGGTGGCTGGTGGGTGGGGGTGCTGGGAGACATGGGTGGGGGCCTGGTGGAGGCTGCCCCTGGTGGCTGGGGGGGTGGGGGTGCTGGGAGACATGAGTCGGACATGGGTGGGGCCTGGTGGAGGCTGCCCCTGGTGGCTGGGGGGTGGGGGTGCTGGGAGACATGGGTGGGGGCCTGGTGGAGGCTGCCCCTGGTGGCTGGGGGGTGGGGGTGGTGGGAGACATGGGTGGGGGCCTGGTGGAGGCTGCCCCTGGTGGCTGGGGGGTGGGGGTGCTGGGAGACATGGGTGGGGGCCTGGTGGAGGCTGCCCCTGGTGGCTGGGGGGTGGGGGTGCTGGGAGACATGGGTGGGGGCCTGGTGGAGGCTGCCCCTGGTGGCTGGGGGGTGGGGGTGCTGGGAGACATGGGTGGGGGCCTGGTGGAGGCTGCCCCTGGTGGCTGGGGGGGTGGGGGTGCTGGGAGACATGAGTCGGACATGGGTGGGGCCTGGTGGAGGCTGCCCCTGGTGGCTGGGGGGTGGGGGTGCTGGGAGACATGGGTGGGGGCCTGGTGGAGGCTGCCCCTGGTGGCTGGGGGGTGGGGGTGCTGGGAGACATGAGTCGGACATGGGTGGGGGCCTGGTTGAGGCTGCCCCTGGTGGCTGGTGGGTGGGGGTGGTGGGAGACATGGGTGGGGGCCTGGTGGAGGCTGCCCCTGGTGGCTGGGGGGTGTGGGTGCTGGGAGACATGGGTGGGGGCCTGGTGGAGGGTGCCCCTGGTGGCTGGTGGGTGGGGGTGCTGGGAGACATGGGTGGGGGCCTGGTGGAGGCTGCCCCTGGTGGCTGGGGGGGTGGGGGTGCTGGGAGACATGAGTCGGACATGGGTGGGGCCTGGTGGAGGCTGCCCCTGGTGGCTGGGGGGTGGGGGTGCTGGGAGACATGGGTGGGGGCCTGGTGGAGGCTGCCCCTGGTGGCTGGGGGGTGGGGGTGGTGGGAGACATGGGTGGGGGCCTGGTGGAGGGTGCCCCTGGTGGCTGGGGGGTGGGGGTGGTGGGAGACATGGGTGGGGGCCTGGTGGAGGCTGCCCCTGGTGGCTGGGGGGGTGGGGGTGCTGGGAGACATGGGTGGGGGCCTGGTGGAGGCTGCCCCTGGTGGCTCGGGGGTGGGGGTGGTGGGAGACATGGGTGGGGGCCTGGTGGAGGCTGCCCCTGGTGGCTGGGGGGTGGGTGTGCTGGGAGACATGAGTCGGACATGGGTGGGGGCCTGGTGGAGGCTGCCCCTGGTGGCTGGGGGGTGGGGGTGCTGGGAGACATGGGTGGGGGCCTGGTGGAGGCTGCCCCTGGTGGCTGGGGGGTGGGGGTGCTGGGAGACATGGGTGGGGGCCTGGTGGAGGCTGCCCCTGGTGGCTGGGGGGGTGGGGGTGCTGGGAGACATGAGTCGGACATGGGTGGGGCCTGGTGGAGGCTGCCCCTGGTGGCTGGGGGGTGGGGGTGCTGGGAGACATGGGTGGGGGCCTGGTGGAGGCTGCCCCTGGTGGCTGGGGGGGTGGGGGTGCTGTGAGACATGAGTCGGACATGGGTGGGGGCCTGGTTGAGGCTGCCCCTGGTGGCTGGTGGGTGGGGGTGGTGGGAGACATGGGTGGGGGCCTGGTGGAGGCTGCCCCTGGTGGCTGGGGGGTGGGGGTGGTGGGAGACATGGGTGGGGGCCTGGTGGAGGCTGCCCCTGGTGGCTGGGGGGTGGGGGTGCTGGGAGACATGGGTGGGGGCCTGGTGGAGGCTGCCCCTGGTGGCTGGGGGGTGGGGGTGCTGGGAGACATGGGTGGGGGCCTGGTGGAGGGTGCCCCACAGTGCTGGGGGGTGGGGGTGGTGGGGCACAGGAGTTGGACATGGGTGGGGGCCTGCTGGCAGGTGCCCCACAGTGCTGGGGGGTGGGGGTGCAAGGGGACATGTGGCTTGGCTGGGGGCATGGCCATGGTGGATGGGCTGCCTGTGGGACATGACATGGGGTGCAGGGTAGTCCCCTGTGGTGTGGAATGCCTGCAGAGGTCGTGGAGGGGGTAGAGGGGAGACCTGGGAGGACCCACACTGCCAATTCACGTCTTGAACTTCCCGCACACCCACCACCCGCGCACCCCTGAAATCCACGTACCCAGGCCAATCGCGTGTAAACTTTCTCGCGCACCCCTGAAATCCACGTACCCAGGCCAATCGCGTGTAGACTTTCTCGCGCACCCCTGAAATCCACGTACCCAGGCCAATCGCGTGTAGACTTTCTCGCGCACCCCTGAAATCCACGTACCCAGGCCAATCGCGTGTAGACTTTCTCGCGCACCCCTGAAATCCACGCACCCAGGCCAATCGCGTGTAGACTTTCTCGCGCACCCCTGAAATCCACGTACCCAGGCCAATCGCGTGTAGACTTTCTCGCGCACCCCTGAAATCCACGTACCCAGGCCAATCGCGTGTAGACTTTCTCGCGCACCCCTGAAATCCACGTACCCAGGCCAATCGCGTGTAGACTTTCTCGCGCACCCCTGAAATCCACGTACCCAGGCCAATCGCGTGTAGACTTTCTCGCGCACCCCTGAAATCCACGTACCCAGGCCAATCGCGTGTAGTCTTTCTCGCGCACCCCTGAAATCCACGTACCCAGGCCAATCGCTTGTAGACTTTCTCGCGCACCCCTGAAATCCACGTACCCAGGCCAATCGCGTGTAGTCTTTCTCGCGCACCCCTGAAATCCACGTACCCAGGCCAATCGCGTGTAGACTTTCTCGCGCACCCCTGAAATCCACGTACCCAGGCCAATCGCGTGTAGTCTTTCTCGCGCACCCCTGAAATCCACGTACCCAGGCCAATCGCGTGTAGACTTTCTCGCGCACCCCTGAAATCCACGTACCCAGGCCAATCGCGTGTAGACTTTCTCGCGCACCCCTGAAATCCACGTACCCAGGCCAATCGCGTGTAGACTTTCTCGCGCACCCCTGAAATCCACGTACCCAGGCCAATCGCGTGTAGACTTTCTCGCGCACCCCTGAAATCCACGTACCCAGGCCAATCGCGTGTAGACTTTCTCTCGCACCCCTGAAATCCGCGTACCCAGGCCAATCGCGTGTAGACTTTCTCGCGCACCCCTGAAATCCGCGTACCCAGGCCAATCGCGTGTAGTCTTTCTCGCGCACCCCTGAAATCCACGTACCCAGGCCAATCGCGTGTAGACTTTCTCGCGCACCCCTGAAATCCACGTACCCAGGCCAATCGCGTGTAGTCTTTCTCGCGCACCCCTGAAATCCACGTACCCAGGCCAATCGCGTGTAGACTTTCTCGCGCACCCCTGAAATACACGTCCCAGCCCAGTCGCGTATGGAAACACCCGCACACCCCTGGAATACACGCTCCCAGCTCTGCGTTTGCTGCTGCCCTTTGCGCTCGGTTGGGGATTTTGATGGCTTTTCCCTGCGCGAGAGGCGTTCTTGGAGGCGTAACTGGCGCTGCTGCAGGGTCGCTGCGCAACTGTGCGCCACGGCTGGTTTTGGTGGCTGGAATCCATGAATACGCTGTGCGCGGAAATGGATTTTAGCGCACGCGGCTGGCGCAGGGATTCGCAAGCGCACACTGTGCGCCAGCCGCGTGCGCCACTTGTGCGCTGAATTCTATGAATTACCCCCTAAATACATGGTCAGTCCAATGCAAGTAAGCCAATACATTTTGGTGTATCTACACCATCTTCAGGGATATGCAATCCTGCAGAATTATAACAGTAAATCAACATGTCATACAATTCAAAATTAATTGTCATGCAAAAATGTTTACATACCACAGCATGCCAATAATGTTCATGTGTGATGTCATCAAGAAAACAAAAAAAGAAAAATATGATCAGTGGCTCTACCAAAATTATATAACGCTCTCATATTTAAATCCAAGTGTAAATATCTTGGGTGTGCTTTTGGAGATAATTCATACCTCTGTTTTATGTGTGCATCTCATCCAACGCCACATGTAACTCGTGTCTATTCAATGCCAGCTAACTTCCGTCATTCAGATAGGAATTGGTGCCTAAAACAATTAAATAAATCATATTAATCTAGTGTCTAAAGACCGTGTTCTGATACATGTATGCACACTATTCATGCTTACCTGAAAAGTCGGGGAAGACTCTGTGGACAGCGAAACTGCAGGGACACGCGCAACCACTTTGTTTTATATGTTGATATGCGATTAAATGTCCATGTGCCCTTTATTACATAGGACAATCCCAAAGGGCTGCAAAAAGCAGATGGAAAGAACACAGGTCATGTATTCCGCAGTTGCCAGACATTGGAATGAGAAAAAACACAACCCAGCACAGATTAAATGTGTTATCTTGGAAGTCGTGAAGAAAAGAGACCCATATGAAAATATCCAGAAAAGACTAGACCAAAGAGAGACTTTTTTGGATAGATCGAATTAGGACGTTAACCCCGAAGGGACTGAATGAAGAAAAAAAACTCTATGTGCTATCTGTAATCACAAGAAATATTGAGTAACAATGACTGCATTCTGATTATCCAAGAATGTACTAATTTTCCCCGACAATCTAGGAAATGTGTGTCGGCAGTTCTACATTTAGCAACTAATTATGTAATAAAGTAGAAGTTTCATGATTTATATGACATACAATATGAACATTTTAGGATCATAACACCAACGTTCAATTAGAATGATTGTTCTGCATACACTTGATTGGTTTAAGACCATGAGTTCAAGAAGAGAAGAGAATCAAGAACAAGAGAACGCACCCAGCACTTCAAGAACTGAGACCACAAGTACTCCTAACATAAGGAGAGAATCTTTTTTAGAAAGAGGCAGAGGAGAACAAGGAGGGGGAATAGAAAAACAAAGAAGAGGACCGAAAACAAGGTTACAACAGAAGAAATTAATCTCTCATCAAGAGTCCTTACAGAAAAAGAAAAACAAACTTTACAAAAAGGATTGGGTTTTGTACCCACATACAACAGTAATCTATTCGACACTAAAATTGAACTTTATAAACTGATACGAAAGATGAAACTTAGAGTGTTCTTCAGTGAACTTGATAAAGACTCTGTAGAAAAAACACACAATTCTGGCTTTAAAGATGTCAGGAGTAAGAGCAATTTCATTCTACCAATTACAGTTCCATCAATAGAGATTTTTCAGAAACAGGTCACAAGAGACCTAAAAAAGATCAAATTTAAACACACAGGGCATCATAACATGCAACCTCATGAACTACAACTAATCAATAAAAATAAGATCAACAGATAAAGGTGGAGGATAAGAATTATTTTATGTGGTTTGAAATAGAGTAAGCGCCATACTTGTTGGCCTCTAATTGAGCGGACTGAGAAAGGGGTAGTTGATTTGACCTATTCACATTTGAGTTACGCAACTTGTAAGGGGGCACAATTTGCTATTTTTGTTACTTAGCCTTCCAGCCTCTCCTTTTTGCTCTTTGCACAGTTTATTTCTTTTCCTATGCGCAAATAGTGTTGTGGAGTATTGCGGCTTCTGCTGCCTTGCTTTCCTTTCCAATATGTTTTCTTACGGAAAACAGAATGTGTTTGTTTACATGGAGGAATATATAGTACATAATGTACGCTTCCCACTACAGTGCGTAGCAATGGGGTTACTGTACAAAGTCATTCTGTTATGAGGGACATTTCTTTCAACTCGAAGGTGCTTGGCATTGCCGCGTTACAAAAAGACACGTTACACATATGTCTTATTGCATACTGCAACAATTAGAGGCTGTTCTACTTCCTTAGTACATTGTACTGACGTTTTGCCCTAAGCTCCTGTCAGTCGTTACTCTGCCCATTACTTCTTTGTTCCCATCTACAGTAGCAGTGCGGTATGATTGGTGAAGGGAGACGTTAATTATGTTGTTGAAGCATTCCTTTAGTGTCTTCCCAATGTCTTTCTCCCGTTTGCTTCGTACGTGCACAATTTTAACACCTACTACATGTTCTCTTGCCATTTTTTCATATATTTTTTGCATTTGGTAATTGGCACCACTATGTGAGAGAGGTGCCTTGCTGAGCAGGTTGGATGCCACCCAATGTGCACAACCAGACGCATAGTCCGCGACTGCTGTCTGCGTTACCATACCGCCAGTAGTTTCATTATGTTGGAGAGTTCTTATTTACAAACTAAGCATATCCTGCTAAAAACATATGAAACTCACTGGCAAAAAACGTTGTTAAAGGGACCTTATGGTTAAGTTGCACTAGTAAAAACCTATGCAATTTAATGGACAAACGTTGTTACAGGGACATTATGGTTACAGGTGAAAACGGAAAACCCCCGAAATTCGCAAGTTGTGGTAAGCTAAGGAACCATAACTCGTGCCACCAGTGTGCCACCAATGTGCACTACAAGGACTAACACCCATGACATCAAAGATGCCATCACAAATCTTATTGATGACATTACTGATGTGTCGCTGCCCCTTTTTTGTTCATTAACGTAAATAGGCCAGGTGCTTTTCTTCACTACCAATCAGGTTCTATCTTTGTGTACGGCGGGTGGGATATCAATGATATTTGTGATGTCATCTTTGATGTCCTGGGTGTTAGTCTTAGCAGTGCACTGTGGTGGCGCGAGTTATAGTTGCGTAGCTTACCATAACTAGCGAATTTCAGGGGGTTTTCGATTTTACTTTTAACCATAACGTCTTTTTAACGTTTTTTTTACTGAATTTCATAGGTTTTTAGTAGCGCAACGTAACCATAATGTCCCTTTTACAAAGTTTTTTCATTGAATTTCATAGGTTTTTATTAGTCCAACTTAACCATAATGTCCCCTTAACAAAGTTTTTTCATTGAATTTCATAGGTTTTTGTTAGTGCAACTTAACCATAACATCCATTTAACAGCGTCCTGCTGTCTTGTCCTGTATGTGCTGCTCTGTACGTTTTTGTGCCTTGCATTTTGCATTTGGCCTTTTAATAATTTTTCTTGGATAAATATTAAAAGACACCAGTAACTTTCAATGCTGTGTCTCTGGTGTTTTCTTTCGACCCCCCACAGAACCTGGCACTTGTTTTGCTGTGCCTGCGGCGAGTGCGTTTTCATCTCTTCCTCCTTTTTCCCAATATATATATATATATATATATATATATATATATTTAATATAATGATACAATCAAATCTACAGTTTTATTGGCACATATAAAATCACTCAAAAAGAGTACATTCTCTGATAGGTTCAACAGTTGAACAGCATCTGAGGTACTTGACCTCCTATTGGCAGCTAACCACCACACAAACAATAAACAACCTTCTATCCTTGTGTAAGCTTCCTCCATTTCTAATTCTAATATCTGAGGTGACAAGCAGTATTTGTGTCTATCGCAGTACAACGGAAAACTACTTGGAATGGCTGGAGAATAATTATCCTTCAGAAGAAGAAATTAAAATAATATTCTCAAGAAAAGGAAGCAGGTGAAAATGCATCACATTCAGTATTTTGTGAGGCAATTCCTTATATGTATATAAAATTAGACTAACAATAACGTTATTGAACAGATTTCAGTCACCAAACATATGTAGTGTATCTAACTACTTTTAAATATCTATGCAACCAACACAAATATTTTAAGAGTTCTTTATCTTCAATTGCTTAAAAATATTAAACATATTTTCAAACAGATGAAGAAGTCATGCAAGTATCCCAAAGAAGCACCACAAGAACTCCCCACAAAACGAATCAGGGATTCATTAACAGAATCAAAACAACTGTTAATTAATGTTCAAAAAGAGGTACAATCATATTTATTTACCTTTTTAAAGTATGTACACTTATATGTATTATTAATTAATAAAAAGTTTTAAAGATGTTATAACTGTTTACAAATACTACACTCAATATATCCTAAATAAACTTTCCAAAGCAACTACCCAAACACATGTTTTTGAAAAAATAAATATTTATAGCTGTGGCTTCACAACGCACAACTTGCTGGTGGCTACTTTCTAGCTATGACTGCACGGTATACCCATGGGTAACAACCCTTGAGGTGGTACGGGTTCGGGATAGCCGTGGGTAAAAACTGCAGTCATTGCTGTTATTAGGCCCGATCCTCAATACACCAATCGCTCCCCTTTTTTTTGTATAGCTGCGGCTATAACATTAAAAAAAAAGGTCTGGATATGGAATATGAATGATGAAAGAGATATTAGTAGTACAAAGATCAATACAGTAAATCACTTCTCATGTAGTTATATAAGGTAGATGATGATAATGAAAGAAGAGTATACATGACAGTAAACTAGGTGGGGATACATTTAATGGGTTCAATTACACAAGATACAATAGCATGGGTGAGAATACACAGACTAAAATACAGGGGATGGAGCATCTAAAACTAGGGTGGCTCCTTTTTGTATTGATTCTTTTAAACAAGGTTATTTTTTTCTCCACAGTCTAACATGTAAGAAAGTCTTAAATCACACAACCAAAGTAGATGAGACTCCCAAATATCGACTGTGTCACTGAACCTGACCTTTGGCCATGGGCAATGATTTTTCACCCCAATGTTACTATACCTATAAAAATATCTTTTAAAAAGAAACAAAACACAGACACCGCAAATTGTATAGCCGTGGGCACAGAAATACTCTTACTCGGGGCTCTGTGTTGTCCTTTGTAGCCCCGAATATAACCGTGGATATCGGAAAAATGGCCGGAAATAAAAATGCCTTCCTGTCCCCACAGGTCCTCACCAAGTGCAGCCCACATCTGTGCCAGCCCCCCTGTCCCCACTCCCCGTACGGCCTCTTCACCTTCTCTGCCCTCTCCATTTCACCCCAGAGAACACAGTGCTTCTGTGATGCAGTTTGCTTTCAGATGTCGGCTATTCGCAGCTATAGCCGAGGCTACAGAAAGCTTTGTGTTGCAAACTCGGTCCCTAGACCCCCTCCAACTCCCAAATTTAACTTGGTGCCCTCTAGCCATCCCCAGCCCACCCACCTCTTGCCTGAAGGCATTTGCATGTTTTTTGACCTGCAAGTAGGCATGCCAAATCGCCCCGTGCAAAAATGATGAAACTGAAACGAGGTATACCGCTTGGAGAATGCTGCTTAACCTAAGTGTGTGCTCCAGGGCAAATAATTTTATCTCACTGCGCATTGCCTAAAAACATTGTGAGTTCTCAAAGTTTTAAATATGTCAGTCCTTGAAAGTTTTGCACTCAGAGACAATTGTTTTGTCTTTTGCTGAATTGCATTCTGGTATTTGTAATCTCACAGTCAAGATGGGGGAATAATCCGACAATTGTACACTTTTGCATAACATTGTTCTATAAGGATTTATATATTTGAGTGACATTATGGTCTGAGAACTTTTACAGTTAGCTTTATAAAGCAGAGTATTGCTGAAAGACAGACATGCAGTGAGGAGGGGAAATGATGAGAGGGAAAGTAAGTCATGAGTATTTGCTCACGATGTGACAAGAGACTTTGCAAACCTGGACAGTGGTGCAATTATTTTCCCCTGGTTGTGGTTGCTTTTCAGTGCACCAGTAAAGGACACATGTGGGTGGACAGCGTAACATTTTTTCAGAGTGCTGATGAAACCCCTTGTTTTTTTCTTAGGTTGGTAAGCTTGCTCAAGTATTCGGATACCAGGATTTTACTCAGGTTTGTCATGTTCCCAGTGCAAGCGCTTACCCACAAGACCCCAAGCACTTGTTTCATATTGGGATTTTGTTTTCCATTGACTATTTCACTACAGATTGCTGGGTCTGAAAGGTGAGCACCTTTTATACTTTGCCAGCATATTTATTGAAAGATTTCCTGTCTCAGGTTACCTTTCTTAGTGTTCATAACGTTTTTTAAACGTCCAATGCTATTTTGTCTTACATACTTTCTTCTAATAAGAAGGTCAATTGAACTGCATTTGTATGTACCACTTTAAAATATGTGGCCACTTACTATGCGTATATTCATGGGTGCCAGCTTTTGATTTTTGCTATGGTGGCATATGTTATTCTTGCAGCAGATAATTGTTTACCCTTTTCTGTGCTGCTTAAATGCGGGTAGTTGGGGTTGTGCAACGTATCACAACAGTCACAAAGAGACTGGCCATAAAACAAGGGGCTTGTAGCATGCTGCTTAACCAAAGTGTATGATCCTCGGCAAATAATTTAATCGCACAGGGCACTAACTAAAAACATTAGGAGTTCTCAAAGCCTGCAATGTTTTATACATAATAAAAAAATGATATTTTTACAGCTACAGTGCCATCAAGGGTGAGCAATCACTGGTTACTCAGGACCCCCATCTATGCAGGAACCAGGACTGACCCTGCTTAACTTCAAACTGAGGAAAAGGCCTGCCCCCGATGGCAATGTTGCCTAATAAATGTGGCAAAGTTACAATGCCACTTAGAGCAACATGGCCTGAGGGGGCTGGCCCCTTCCTCACCCTGAAGCTAAGCAGTACTGTGCGTATATTCATGTGTGCTAGTGTTTGATTTTCGCTACAGGTGCAGAAAGTACTTGGGCAGATGTCATTCTTGCAGCCGGTCATTTTATTCCGTTTTCGTGCTGCTTAAATGTGGTTAGTTGGGGTTGTGTGTTGTATCAAAACAGCCACCAAGAGGCTGGCCGTAAAACAAGGGGCTTGGAGCACGGGACAGGACATTTCGGCATGGCCAGTTAGGTGCACACTGCTATGGGGGGACCGTTTCGCCGCAGGTTCTGTTTGCACGCACCCAGTTAGACTCAGCCAGTTGGGGCAGGGACCTCTCGGCGCAAGGATGTTTTGGAGTGTGAGGTCGCAATTGGCGCGGCATGAACCTGCAGGCACTTTGCATTTTGTACCTCTTGGTGCAAGGTTATTTTGGCACGAGAGGTCGCAATTGGCATGAACCTGCAGGCACTTTGCATTTTGTAATATGGATTAAATGTGAAAAAGATGTATTTACTGCAACATTATAAAACAGGATGGGACATGTATTACACCATTGTTGCAGAATTGAACACGTATTAAATATGAAGCACATTTATTTACTGCAAAATTATAAACTGTATGCAACAATCCCTCACAAACAACTTCACACCATGTAGACACACACATGCTCACATCAAACACACACACATTGCATGCATAACCTCTGAGATGACATGGACATCCTCACACCACACATTCCCCCTTACACTGCACACATACTCAAAAAGAGGACTACACCGTCTCTGGGCAACATTATGAAACAGACGAAATGAAATAAAATAAATCATATTTATGCTGAGCGCTGCTATCAGAGAACCATGGCCTTAAGGAGTACGAGACACAGCACTGAACCATTATGCTACAAAGATGTTATTCTTTGGATTTTCACAAATTTCATACCTAGCCTTTTATCATTGAACAAATTAAATTGTAGGCTAACTATGAAATGTGTGCCCAATGAAGCACCAAGCCCTTGTGGCCTAGTGGTTAAAGGCTGGTTCTTAAACTCTGGCAGACCAGCGTTCAAGGCTGTATATTTTTTTATTGAACTAATTTAATTTAATTAAAAGAAAAGCCTGTGTCCAATCTGTCTGCCTGTTTGCTTAAATAAAGCGTTATAAAAAAAAAAGAAAAGCAACGCAAGTGGTAGGTGGCGAGGTTTGTTGCAGTGTAGTCCTGTGATCTTATTTAGCATGAGGTCAGTTAGACGTGTCTGCAATGTCAGCCACGTCCAAGCATCCCTCGTGCTAAAATGGTTTTCGCGCCGAAAAAGGCACGCCGAAATGGGTGCTACTGCAGAATGGACATGCCAAATCATCCCATGTCAAAATTATGGCCCCGAAAAGGGGTGTACAGCTTGCAGAACGCTGCTTAAACAAAGTGTGTGCTCCATGACAAAGCATATGTTCATCTCACTGAGCATTGCCTAAAAACATTGTGCACATCTTTTGGCCATGTCCACTGTACATTTTAAAATAATAAAATGCAATAAGTAATGGCCTGTGATCGTGCCCTCTGCATATTATATGCACTAACCAGCAGCTAGCCATGGCTGTCAACACAATACTAGCCAGTGACCACCGCCTTTGGCTGTATCAACTGTATATTCTGACATATTAATGGGCACTAGCTCTGGCCTTTAGCCTTGGCCACTGACTACAGCTTTCAACATTGCCCACTATATATTTCAAAACAGTGGCGGGCTACTAGGCATGGCTGTTAACCATGCACATTGGTATTTTTGAACACTAACTGACCACTAACCATGGCCTTTGGTGCTGGTCAGTGATCCCAGCCTTTGTCATGGCCAAGTCCATAAATTGTTATTAAGGTAATCAAAGTTTTCATGAGCTAACTTATAAATGAAGTTATGTCTAATTCCATTATTGATGTAATCAGTAATAAACAATGCAATTAGTGTTGGCATCAGTGCTGTGATTTGTAATGTCATCAGTGTCCCCATACAACATGTAATTAATGATGTCATCAGTGATTTGACCTGTAATGTCATCATTGTGGTCATAGTTTGTGCAACAAGGGGCGCAAAGTTAAGGTGGCTTTTAATTTAACAGGGTTTTGTTGCATTAAGTTCTCACCTTAACGTACCTGCAACTAAACTTTTTTCCTTGAATATATATATATATATATATATATATATATATATATATATATATATATATATATATATATATATACATATATATATATATATATATATATATCTATAAAAATCTAGGGCAGAATTGGTACTTCATCTGTATGAAGTCCACTGTGGGACAACGTAGAGGATATGCCCATTTCCACAATCCAGCCATTCACATATGTTCACACCTTACATAACTGGTTTGGGTCAATTTGACCTAATCACATTTGATCGAATGAATTTGACATTTTTTTGGGTGTGCAAAGTGGGGTGATTCCCCGCAAACTGCTCGCCATTTCCCCTCAACCTAATCTACACCCTTACCCACCCCCATATATATATATATATATATATATATATATATATATATATATATATATATATATATATATTTAATTGTATTTGACTGAGAAAAAGGTGAAACAAATTTGATCAAATGTTTTAGGTCAAATGTTTTTAGTTTTATTTATTTTTAAATGTTTTTATTGGCATTTATATTAATAAGCATGCATTTAACAGTGCCAATGCAGCATACCACATAAAATTAAACAAACAACAGTTAACCAATGAGTCTTTGTGGATTATTGCATTGCACATCATTATTGCAAGTGTTTTCAATGGGGTATCAGACATGGAGTTTCCAAGTGCTCGGTGGCAGCGTCCGAGCTGTGGGCCATCTAGGGCTTGGTTTCCGAGCTTTGTGTTCATGGGGGTTTATTGTCCTGTGAGTGAAACACATCCCACAGTAGTGCCTTCCAGGCTTCGTATGCAGGGCCTGCTTCTCCCCCAGCTTTAGAGACCCCTACGCCCCACACTCTAGTCTCAGCATTTGTCCCCAAGGATTTCCAAGCCATTGCAATGGATCTTTTGGCTAGTATGCACACCATGTCCATTAACTTAATTATATGCCTGTATTTGCCTATTCTCAGGTACGAATCTAGGAGGCACTCCTTCGATGACCACACATACCTCACCACCCCAGCCTTCCTACAAACTTATCCCAAAAGCTTCACACCCTCGGGCACTCCCAGAACATGTGGATTAGTGCTGCTCCCTCAGTGCCACACCAAGGGCATTGTGAGGTGACCTTGTTGTTAAACCTAGCTATTCTACCCGGGGTCATATAGGTCCTATATAGGACATTTAATTGGATCAGCCTAAACCTGGCGTTTCTGGAGACTTCTCGGGGATACGCCAAGGCTCTGGCCCATTCCTTATCTGTGATGTCAGTTCCCATATCCCTTTCCCAGTTTTTGTTTCAATGCTGCACTTTTGGGGTTTGGTCTATCCGTCAGTTGGGTGTAGATCCTAGACACTGGTTTCCACACATCCCCAAGGTTGTGCATTACTGCTAAGATCGGGTCAGTCTCCGGTTCTTCGGGCCACTCCTTCCAAGTTTTTTTTGCAGCCGTTTTGACCCTATGATACCATAAAAACTGTCTCCCGGGAAGACCTTCTCTTGCTGTGATTGACTCAAGTTCCCTAAAGGTCCCCTCTTCATACATGTAACCCCATGTGTAGACATGTACTCCTCCCACAATCTCATACCTGATAGATCCCCCTTAATTACACAAACCGCAGCTGCTATTGGGGTGTCCGGGGAGTATGGGCAGTCCATGTTCAGGAGTTTGTGGGCCCTATCCCAGACTTTCCTACCCAGTGTTACTATCATTGGGGTTGTGCTCAAACATTTCAGTGAGATCCAGAGTATTTCTCTTAAGTGCGCGGGGGCCACTAGTTGTTTTAGCAGTCTAGTTTCCGAGGTAGCCTCATCTGTGAGCCATTTGACCACATGACTGAGCTGTGCCGCTAAATAGTATCTTTCCAGATCCAGCAATTGGACCCCACCTTCCCTGTATGGTAACGACAGTATGGGCAGGGACAGTTTAGGTCTGGTGGTAACCCACAACAGTTCTCTCAACAATTTCTCAATCGTGCGGAAGAAAGAAGCCGGGATGTAGTGGTGCACATTATGGAAAAAATACAAAAACCTTGGCAGAACTATCATTTTAGTTACAGCAACCCTCCCCATCGACGATGGGAGTTTAGCCAAGAACCCCATGGATTTTCTCAGTCCTTGTAACGCCAGTTTGGTGTTGTCTTTGTGCATCAGGCCTGGGGTGTGCCAAATATTTACTCCCAAATAACAGTTAGTTCACAAGCCGCTTCAACTGTGGGCCGTTGAATACTGATTGGTCACTTCGTTCACTAAGTTTGCAGTGGAGCGCGGGGCTGCCAGTTCTTTGATGGCAAGGTATTGCAAGAACCGCTAGTGGCGGGCAGCTAATTCGCAGGTTCAAGCACTGTATAATTAAAGGTACTCACAGTGTCCCGTTGTTTCCACCACTGCCAGGTCTCGTCCCACGCAGGGCCTCAAGGCGTGATGGCGCCGCCCAAGGTTAACTTAGCTGCACACTTGCAGGGGGTCACCAGGCATCTCTCGCCTCTGCAAGATCCTTAAGGGCAGAAGGGGATGCCCAACGGGCTCGCGGTCAGTTGTGGGTTCTTATGTGTCATATCCCCCTGTTCAGCAAGTGGTGTCAGTTTAGCCAACAGTGGCTGTGCTCTAGCGTGTAGTACTGTCTTGGCCTTGGATTGTTATTGTCTGTTGGTGGGCCTGTTGCCAAGCCCTTCACAGGCTCCTCTGCACCAGTGGTACCAGCCCTGCTCCAATGCTTTAACTTGGTGCCCGTGTGCTGCAGCCCCAACGCATCCCCCTATTAGCTCTGTCTTTGAGTTGCGGGTCGCACTGTCCTTGAGTGCACACGGCCCGCGCTCACCGGCCTCAGTTGTGCACAGTTCCTGAGGGGAGGCAGTAGCGTCTGGCTTGGTGATGGCTGCTTATGGCTCTCTGCCCATTCTCCTCGTTCTCCTCAACTGGTGGTTGCGGCTTCGACTGCTCCGCTGCCAAACAGGGGGAGGCTCCTTATGCAGAGCCTCTGTGTGCAGGACTGTAAACCGCGGTTCCCACCGTTTTATTGCAATTAGGGCCGGGGTCGCTTAGCTCGCAGTCGGCTGGTATTGGGTGTGCTGCGTGCTGCCCAGATTGCCTGTGCTCCCCTCACTGTCTTGTCACGACTGCGTCTGCCATCTTGCCGGGTCGGGGGACGTTGGTTCAGAGACCTCACAACCAGGGTACCCGGTGCCTATTTTCTGCGGGGTTATTGCTGCCGGGGTTAGGGTCACTTGTTCTCTGGTAGGGGGGTTGCACGTAACATATCCCGCTTCCTCACCACTACGCAGCACCGTTCGTCTTCCTGCAAGGCAGAGAGGCAACAGTTCGAAAACCTCGTTTTGGGGTCTCCTGGCCTCGGTTTTACCTCGGGTTTTTGCAGTTGAGGTCCGGGTCGCTTTTATCTTTGCCGGCCAGTTGTGGGTTTCATATGCAGCTTGCCTGCGCGTCCCCGCTCACTCCGTCATCTCGCAACACCATCCGCCATCTTGCAGGGCAGGGGGGTGTCTGTGTTGAGACCTCGCACTCCGGCCCGCAAGCTTCGATTTTCACCGGGTTTGTTGCAAATAGGCTCTGGATGGCTTCTGGTATGCCAAAATAGCAGCAGATTGGGTGTACACTATTTTTTCTTTGGTGTCCAAGGATCTTGTGCAGTATCTAGACGGGAGCTCTAGGCAAGCACGTCTTCACTCCATGAGCTCTTGGCCACGCCTCCGGTCAAATATTTTTAGATTTATGCTAATACCTACATTAACTACATACACCCATTAGACAGAGGAATATTATGGAGGACAGTGTGCAGACATGTCTTGACTCAGTGGTGGGCTGCAGTGAAATGAAAGAGAATAATCTAAACTGTATATGGAAGGGTACAGATGTCTTCTGCCATGATTGTTGGGCTGGGGGTGGAGATCAGATTGCAACATAGGCCCCTGTTTCCTATTGCTGGTGTGAGAATTAAAACATGCAAGGAATGCAGCCATTATGAAGCATGAAGAAGAGATAGACTGAAATAGAGAAGGATGTTCTATATAAAAATGCATCCAGGCTCGGATCATGGGGCTAAGTGAAAGAGAAAATGTTAAGCCACATTTTAATATGGGGCAAGTCACCTAAGGCTGTGAGGAGAAAAGGGGTGAACACTAAGCAGTCAAAACTAATGCCGTTGGAAGGTGCCCTTTTAGCATAAGGATAGAATGAATGATAAGGCGGATACTACACAAATGAAATAGGTGTAACACAGGGAGAGGGTTGTACAAAAACACTAGAGAAAAAAAGTGAATGAATAAATGAGTATGGCAAAAGGATGAAAGGTTTGGGCTAAATAACAAATTTGATGGGGCAATGCATATGGGAAAAAAGGCAAAAGGCATGAGGTAGTGAGGGAGTTCTGATGTTGGACCGGGGCTGGCTAGTCCCTCCTTTTGGGTGCTCCTCTCTCTGGTTGTCATGCCCTAATCCTGACCTCTTTTCCTAAATGTGTGACAGTGGAGGTTTTGTACAATGGATGGTTTTGGCTGTAGGGATCAAAGATGGATGTTGGCTGTAGGGATCAAAGAGGGATGTTGATTATGGTCTCTGAATGGGTGTTGTCAGAACCATTTATATATCAATTGAAAGACACCCCATTTAAGGAAGCTTAAAAACCCGCCCTGATTAAGATGAGCACAATCACTTATATACATTGAGTTTCAATGTATGTCCCGGACAACCCTCCGTTTAATAATTCAGCATGTAACTATCCCACCCTTTCACTTTGAGGCAAGAACCAAGCTGTTTTGCAATAACATTTATTTGATCAAATACAATGGCATTAAAATAAAGTAACAGGTGATTCCCAACTTGAATTACAATGGTACTGAACTCACACATCAATCAAAACGAAGTGTAAGGTAGGACTTCACTCTCTCTAATCTACATCAGAGAATTATGCATCCACACTGAAATCAAAAGGTGAAGCAGTTCCCAGAATCAAGAGTTAAACAAAACATTATACTGTTATTACATTTCAAATATGATTTCCTAATTCTCCAGCTGATTAAAATCTAAAATGTTAGACACTAGTAATGACAAAGTATTTTTTCCTAACTTGGGCATAGACAAAAATTGACTGCATCTTCTATGTTACTGAATTTGTTGCGAACAATTGTAAAGGCTTGGATTATGCAGGATGTCAGTTGCTTTTGGACTGCTGGGACAGTGAGATCTAACTCACCCACTATTTTCAAGGAATCTGGTTTAACCTTGCAACACCCCTGTTTAGTATGTTCATGAGAGAATAGGTGTCAATTACTTTAAGTACACTTGCAAAGAACAAAGACTTGTTATTCAATATTTAATTTGAAAACTCTCCCAGAGATGCAAAATTGCAGGAGAAAGCCAAATATCATGATGCTACCTAGGATTTAAATTTTAATTATACATCACCTTGCACATTGCACTATTTTGCCTTTTCAGCCATGGAACTTTTAAACAGGGCTCCCAAAATCTGTTTAAATGACATCTGGGATTTAATTAATTCTTAGGAAAAATATCTAAAACTCATGGGGAATAAGTGTTCACTTTCTGTTTGTTTTCAAAGACCTATGACAGGTAAGGACACTGACTGGCCTCAGCGAACACCATCAGTTAAACTCTCCCTTCAGTCTGTGCACCTGCTCCAAAATCCCTTTTCAGATAATCTCATCCTGCTCTTGGGAAAGGCCTCTACATTCAAACCAAAACGGGCATGGCCCTTTTAAAGAGATTACACCATCAGCTGCATCCAGTTGGAATCCAATCTGCTTCTCTCCTGTCAAATGCTTTTCTTTCTCCTGTTTTCCCCAAACTCCACCTTATTCCTATGTGTTTGAGCTGAAATACTGTGCAAACATCACCTTAAAATGGAAGGTGGGCACAGCCAATTGCTATTGGTCAAGGTATTTGATTGGTTTCTAGTCTTGCAGGGAACGTACAAATCTCACACCTACTTCTTTCCTATTGACTTGCTTACATAATATGGCGGATATAGGAATATCCGTCTCAATTTGTGGCGTCTTTTCCCAAAATGCAATCCCCCAAACATCTGACATTACTGTCTTATAGACTTTAGGCAGAATAATTCCTTAATTGTTTAAATATAGCTTCTGAGCATCTCACAATTTATAAAATCACATTTTCATGGGTCTCTCACTGTACACACTACCCAATTTGTCTCTAGAATATACAGTTACAAAGTTATGGTTTTAAAATTTTAGTTGAAAAACTTGACTTAATGCCAATGATGTTCATATGCATGGATCCAGCATAAGGCCTTGATAATGCCCTATCTTTTTTATTTGTCATAGCACATGGGGGGCCAAGATACATCATTATAGGTGGCTCTGCATTTTAAGCAGATTTAAATTAACATTAAACCTTATTGACAACACACTAGCTCAAATTCATTCTCATTCCTCCTAACCAATTCTCTATTTCCTGCCTCTCATGTGATCTAGGGTAATGGGACATCTGTTCACATTTGAACTGTGGAATGCTTTTAACTTTGGAGCTTGCTGTACTTAGTGACCTGGGGTCAACTGTAGATGATAGATTTTGGTGGGCCAGGTTTGCCACACATAGTAAATCATGAATTATAAAGTTAACCTGTCAAGTAATTAGATGATAATGTAAGGGCACTCCATGATTCTGAGCTAATTTGTCTATTCCTAAATATGAGCTCTAATTTAAAGCTATTTGTGAGGTCATCTGATTTTGCCTCAGACAAAGAACATACCAATTTCTTGATGACTTGTGTGTCATGCAGACCCCTCTACAGGAAATGAACTTTAACAGACCTGTTTGCTTTGAACATAAGCCTTTATTCTCAATTTTTTTGGATGTATGGGGCCTTTCTTTGAGAAAAAAAGAGGTTATACACATAATAATGTGTTTTAAATCAAATACACACTTGGTCTTGCCTGTGCATATTACAAAACCTGTAGCTGAACATACATTATGTACATTCAGGATATATACACATGTATACACTTAACCAGTGAGCAAACCTATTTAACTTTCCAAAGCCCATTGATTACACTTTTTCTTAATTACTTGTCTGTTAATGCATTTTGCACTCTGTGGAGAAAACAAACTATGTTTTGACAAAGCATTTAAATTCTTAAATGTGTTAACAGACCTGCTTAGAAAAATCCAGGGGCTCCTGGTGGGCTGGACCTGGAGAACTATCCCTGCAGCCCAGATCAAAACTGCACTAGCAAGACTAACCAGAGTATACAGACTAGAAATTAGAAAAAGCAAGAAAGTATTCTTTGGGAACAGAATCTTAAACTCTCGGAACCCGAATAAGGAACTGCATAGAATAATTTCCAAAACCAACTCCCCGCCCTGCTCTAAACCCTGTACACTCATTCTAATCCCTGTGTGACACCTTATCAGAACACTTCCACAATGTTGCCATCGAAAGACACTCTGCCATCATCTCTAAATTGCAACACATGCCCCCACAGGCAACCCACCCACATACCATCACCCATCATAACCCCCCTTTAACACATTCACCTCTTTCACTCCAATCACACACCAGGAGTTCTTCTCGCTCCTAGCACAAAAACATCCTAGCCTCAACCTGTACAGGCATTATCACATGCTCAATCCTCAATCACTCCCTAACATCAGGAGTTTTCCAAGAAGCCCTAAAAACCTCCTACATCAAACCCCTCCTCAAAAAACCTAGACTAGACCAACCCCTCCCCCAGAACTACCAGCATATCTTGAAAACTTGCTTCATGGACCACACAGGATGCAAGCAGCTTGGCCTCTTCACTGAAGCCAGCAACCTCCTGGACCCTGCGCAATCTGGCTTCAGACTACTCCGAAGAACAGAATACCCCCTAGATGACCTACAAAGAACAGCTGATGCAGAAGGCTGTTCTGTACTTACCCTCCTTAACCTCTCTGCCGCCATCGATATCATCGATCACACCATCCTCCTAGATAGGCTACACTCATTTCGAATCAAAGAAACAACCCTCTCTTGAATCTACTCTTTCAACTCCAATCGCTCACAAATCGTGCTTCTCCACCCGTTCACCTCCACCTCACGACAAGTAACAAAAGGCGTCCCACAAGGAGCATCCCTTTCTCCCCTGCTCTTCAACATCTATCTAAACTCTCTGCCTGCATTCCACCAGTCCCACAATCTTACCTGCTACAACTACGCAGACGGCACGCAGATCATCCTTAAAATCCCAAAATTGCCAGGCCCCAACTGTCCAGATCTGTCATCATGCCTCTTGGATATTGACTTCTGGATGACGACCAACCACCTCATCCTCAATCCTGGGAAAACTGAAATCCTTGCCTGCAGGAAAATATTGCACCTCCCCCAACCTATTCCCTGGCCACAATCCCTAGGCCGCCCACCGGCAACCTCCACCTCACTGAAAAACCTCAGATGCACACTGGACACAAGCGTTTCCCTCTCCTGACAAGTCAACTCCGTTTTCAAAACATTGTTCTTCCACCTACGTATCCTAAGGTGGATCCTCCCTTACCTAACCTATCCTCACATTGTCTCCACTATCAACTCCATCATCCTCTCCCACATAGACTATGCAAACTGCCTTTACTTACGCGCACCAGCGTTTCAGTTAAGGAAACTTCAAACAATTCAAAATGCCTCAGCCCACCTGCTCATGAACCTACCTCCCAGAGAACACATCAGACCTACACAGAGTCCTCCATTGGCTCCCTATTGGCCGATGCACAACCTTTAAAGCCATGTGCACCACTCACAGGGCCATCCGCAATATGGGCTGCAATTTGTCCAAGACAAAGTCACCCGCTACCACACCTCAAGGAGTCTCAGATTTGGCACAGCATCTCTCCTAGTAGTTGCACAGTACAACTCCTCCAGACTTGGCGGATCCTCTTAATCCATCCAAGCGCTGATCATCTGAAACTCCCTATCCCTGCACATTCGCAATATTGACAATCACTTGGCATTCAGAAAGGCCCTCAAAGCTTGACTTTTCCCTCCCTCCTCCTGAAACCCTCCCCCAATCTGCACTATTGATAGGCACACATAAACACTGATCCAAACATAACAACATTCCTATCCGCCAACCGACAGATTTTGGCAGCATTCGGAGCAGCACAACGTAACTATCGTCCTTCCCTAAACCCTGGCCCGTCATCCCACCGAGCCATCTCCCCCTCTCAGACTTTCATTCCAGGGAGACCATGAATAGCGAGACCAGCCATTCGCACTGGACCAAGAAAAAAAACACTGCAGTCGAACTCCAGCCAAGCCAACGGTACGTATACCTCACACAATGTCTGTGGACACAAGCAACAGGCATGGCCACCCATCCATGCACCCTAGAATGCATCTATGGCTATGCTATTCCGATCTAGCAGCACAAATAATTGTCCACAATGAAACCCCTGACGTACCTCAACACATCTGCCACTACTATACAGCGATAACCAAAAGGAAAGAAATTCGGTTTAGCTGGGCACACATTGAATCTTCAGCACTAGAACTTTATCCTAAACCACCAACAGCACCCACCCATGTGCCTGACCTCCAGGCTGCTTACTGGAACCTAGCCAGCCCGCCTAAATCCTAACTCAGCAAAAATGCAAACAAGCATCTTTAATGTAAACTCTTAGAACCTCCTGCACATGGACTACGGACACTGAGGGCGTTCCAACCACAAAGTACATTAAGGCCATACAAATGGGGAAAGGGCGCTTTATAAATGACAAATACAATACAATACAATCCGGAATAGCACAGGGTGATGAAGATGTGAAGGATTTGGAGATTCACACTGAGGACAAGCTGAGGGAGCAAAGATGAGTTCAAAACAAAATTGTTCATCCACACATGGTCCACCACACAGGTCATTCCTTTTGAATGTTCCACAATTATCTACCCCTTCCAGTATCTCCTTTGCTTACTTTCAATCCTCCAAATCTCTATGTTTCTTGATCTATTCTACCTTTCCCTTCCATTCTTTCTCCTTCTTCATTCTTCTTGGTATGGGTTCCTCCTTCTCTCCACCATTCTCCTTCTTTACCTTCTTTCAAGGGCATCTCTATCATTTTCCCTCTTTGAACTCTAGGTCTAGCCTCACCTCTAGCCTCACCTCCTCCTTCGATCTTCATCCTCTCCAGTCTTCCCCTTGCTCTGTATTCTTTTCCCTCTACTCTGCTCTTGTCTTCTGCTCCTGTTTGAAAAAGAAATTAGGAAACTGGACCTATATTCCAAATTCCAAACAGGCTTTCACAAAATGAGCACCATTTAAAATGCATCAATCATTGCTCATATAAAAGCAGGCATAAAACTAAAGAATTCATACCCGGTCTATTTGGCCATGATCGATATGTCCGCAGCTTTTGATAGTGTAGTACGTAACCTGATGTGGACAAAAATGCTAAAAATGGGTATCCCTGGCAGTCTAATTTATTGGTTCATTAAACTACATACAGATACATCTTATAAGATACACATCTCAGCAGATGGGAGAACAACTGCCCCGATAAAAACCACACTAGGCCTGAAACAAAGCTGTCATTTAGCTGCTTGTTTTTTCAATCTGTACATCGCAGATATGGATGCATCTTGGTCTGAAAGAAGTCTGTTCTCGGTAATATTAGGAATATTACGTCTGCAATGGCTCGCCTTTGCAGACGATATAATCATCTTTGATCCTACCCCAATTGGCTTACAAAACAAACTTCAACTGTTTGAAAATTTCGCACGAGAGCATAATTTATCCCCTAACCCAGCAAAAACAGCTATTATGAAATTTGGCACAAATATAAAGTCAAAAACAAAAAACGTTTGATGGTATTTAAAGCAAACTATCCTACCATTACTCGAAAATACTATATATCTGGGCTACAATATAAATGAGGCAAACTCAATAGAATATTGGACAGCTTTGTTAAAACTTAAAAGCCGCCCGCTGCTCTCGCAGTTGAAGTTAATCCATGCAAAATATTGTAAACACTCATTGGTGCCGATAATAGACTTCTGGACCCTTAAAATTTAAAGTGTTCTTTTGTATACTTTGGATAACTGTCTTATGTTAATGGATAAGCATTTAGACAGCCTCCAAGGATCTTTGTTGAAAACCGCAATGAACCTTCCATTAAGCCTACCTAACTGTGTCTTGAGACATGAATTGGGCCTCGTAGCATGGTCATCAAGAAGGAAATGGCGTCAACTTTGCAATTATTCCAAAATGTGTTTCCCCCAAGCCAATTCCATGTATCACGATTTTAAAACAAATATCCAATTATTAAATACTCCCTTGATTAATACCTTCCATCGTGAAATGCAATACTCTCTTGATGAACTCGGTATAACAACTGAATATTTATCGGTAAAACCAGTTTATGCCAAGAAAAAACAGTTTGAAATGGATTGGTGTAAAACTATTACAGAAATGGGAAATTACAAAATGTACTCGGAGTATTCCAAATATGCTAAGAAACGTGTTCCTAGATACTCTTACATTGAGACTTTCCCTTGTCAACATTACAGAAAGAAGTACATGTGGTTTAAATTAAATTTGCTTTATACACGAGAAAGGACAAAACAGTGGAACAAGGCTACCGAGGATAAAGTGATTGAAAAATGTTGTTTTTTCCCGTGTGTAGAACAAAGTGAAACGTTGAAACATTTGATTTTATATTGTCCCCATTTTAAAATCAAGAGATCTAATTTACTAATAACATTTTGTGACATAAATTTTGAGCACTGCCAGGAAACACTCTGGGCAAGAATGATGACCGGGGAGTACAGACCCCTAATATATGCCCTAATGCAGCTTTGAGATTACATTCAAAGTGAAATAAGCCGATATGAGACCCAATGAGACCTCTCTTACTTTTGTAAATTTGATCTTTCTTGTTCTTAATCTGATGTTTTGGTCTGTTGTGCCTAAACTATAATCTGGTGCAATTGCGTCTGTCACTATTTTAAAATTTGTTAAATGTGTAAATAGTTGAATTTATTCATAAGGACAAAACGAGACTATTTATTATATAATGTACACTTTAAACCAATATCTGTACTAGATAAGACAATAGCTAATTCGGCAGATGAACTGATCGAAATTCTAAAGCATTTAGATAGGAGCACGGTGGGAATATGTCTAAAAGAGTTGCTTGTGGCACCAAAAGAATTGGTGACAGCATCTTACTTAAAAAAAAAAAAAACATTCACAGAAAAATGTAGGTTATGTCCATAACATGGGGAATTCCCAAATGGGCCCAATGGGGAATGGGGAATTACTATTCCGCCAAACCCGTGATCCGGGGCTAATAGCGCAGGGGGGGTTGACAGTAACGCTAATAGCCCTGGCGGTATCCCAGTGGTATTACCGCTGGGGTACCGCCCAACTCGTGATGAGGCCCAAAGTGTCTGCCAGTGTGTTTCCAGAGCAGTCTTCTGAGAGTTAATAACTTAATTGGAGTTCTAAACCTGCTGCTGCAATAAAAATGCCTTAACCAGGTCTGCCTTTAGCCATTCATTGTATTACCACTATGCATGTCTTTCACTGAAGTCCTGTTAAAAACAGGCATCGGCAAAGCCAACAGTTTTGGCTTGTCTATAAGTATTAGGCAGATGCCAGGCACAGCTCTTGGATGGCAAGGCACTCCATTTTAGAGCTGCTACCGTCAATGCCCAGTTAATACTACTATGGCAGCGCCTGGCAAGTACCATTCCCATGCCTACACAAAAGGCCAAACTGTTGGATTGCCAATGCTTGTTAATTATTAATGTAATGGGCCTCATTCCAAGTTTGGTGTAGCCTTGCCGGTAAAACCGGCAGGCTGCCACCAAACTTGCGACTTTTTCCGACACCCACAAATGAGCAATTACTGGGTCATTACGGCCCGGCCTGACCCGGTAATTGCCCATTCCAAATAGGAATGGGAGCCCTATGGGGCTCAAATGGGAATCCGACATGCATCCGACATGCTCTGCTTGCGGGTGCCGGTACGCCCGGCAGGTCAGACCTTGCGGCGGGAAGGCACCTGCGAGCAGAACTTGTAGTTTGCCGTTCTGGTAACAACGGTACCGGCAAGCTTACCGGTACTGTTGTTACCGGACCGGCAAACTTATAATGAGGCCCAATGTCTTTCAGCGCATGCAATCAGTGGTGTCACAGACATGTCACATGTCAGGCTCCAGTCGAAAGTGATAGGTGGCACTGAATCCGTCAGTCTGGCATTTAGTTGTGCGCAGGTGCTTTCTTTCACTCTCACTCTCTAGCTATTTTCCCCTCCCCTGCCGCCCCACACCCCACCTATGCCTTCCCGACCTTTCCTTTCTTGAGCCTTAAAAATAGCTGCATTGTTCTCCAATTCTGGAGAAACAGAAAGCGCTCCTCTGGGCCCTGAGAAATGAAACTTGCACTGCAGTAAGCAGGTAAGAAAAGGAAACCGAAAGCGCAGCTTTACAGGGCAACAAGACCTCGGATCCTGCCGCCCCTGATGCCAAGTGGCATAGGGTACACAGCAATCACCCAAGAGTCTTATGGGTGTGGGGCCGTTTTCAGGGGCTCAGAAGCAAAGTCTGTTTTCTAAGCTGTCCTTAAATGTCTCCATTTCGTTTTGGTTTTTGATTGTGAACCTGCCAACGGGTGTTTAAAGTGCAGGAGTGGGCGAAGCCTGCAATGATTCCTTATGGGAATTCAAGGCCAACATACACACCCTTAGCGCTTGAGAATTCGATATCAGTATATCATCATGTTGACCTTCAATATTACAACAATGCACTTTATTAGGAAAGGGGTGCTTTCATCCGGTTCTACAAACATATCCAAGTGATCCACATGTTTCCAAAAAACAAGGAGTTTTTTTGTTATTAATCTTTGACAAGACTGGAGGTTTACTAATGTAGGGGTGGACCCAAAGAGGCCCCGGAAATAATGTTCAAAGTGGCCCCATATTACACATTTTCAGAAAGCCCAATCCTTTTCCTATGAAAAAATGTGCAAATAAAATAGGGTACCACACAAAAGAGGGCCAGGGTGCACAGGACTACTGGGAAATCTCCAGAGTTCTCTGTAGGACAGTCCAGCCCTGCGCAGGGTGCACATGCCTACTGGGAAATCTCCAGAGTTCTCTGTAGGACAGTCCACCCTGGCCCATGGTGCACAGGCCTACTGGGAAATCTCCAGAGTTCTCTGTAGGGCAGTCCACCCCTGCAAATGTTAACCATTAACTTATCCACTTTTTTCCAATAGTACACTTTAAAGTACACTTGAAAGAACATCTTGTATGTGTAGCATTTAGAGTGCTTACTTGGCTACTAATGAAGCAGAGGCATGGCCTCCCAGAACAAACAATTCACACAGGACAGGGTACACGCACACAAAATTAAGTGCAATGATTCCTACTTCCTTTGTCTTCGCTGCTCATCACGACAAATAAGTAGCCCATATTTCAGAATTCACTACTTATTTCTGTGTAATGGCTTGTAAAGTTTGTGAGATTTGTGGACAAGGAATGGTGGCTGGACACCCAATCTTTTTGGGACCAGCTATGCTCAGGCCATGAAAGCCTTTTGACATGGGAAGTGGTAACATTTTTACGCGAACTGAGCCTTCTGAAGTGAAACGCCAAATTGAAGCATTTTATACTCTGAACTGCTTTTCTTTTTCTTAATTTTGTTCTGTTTTCTGTTATTGTTTTCTCTTGTTTTATACAGTGATGATATATGTAATTTAATATGTACTGCTAATTTAATTTTAATTTTGTAATTTTGTGAAAAGTTGAGTTCTTTGTCTAAAACACAATAAATAAAAAAAGCACAGTCCCCAAGGTGTCCCCTGTCCCCCCCCAGATTTTATGTGTCTCCTACGCCCCTGCGGCCTGGAGGGAAACTCAAAAAGGGTCCAGGGGATTCACGTTTTATTCACACATCTCAGATCATGGCCCTTAAATGATAAGCATACAAAACGGAGCTGGACTATGGTGTTGGAAATTCCCAGCTCAACTATTTAAAGATCTGGTCATACGAGATGAAATTCAGGATAAAATGAAGGAGTTCTTTGATGTGAAGAAAACACTGGAAATGCAGGAAAGGATGGTATGGGGTGCCTTTAAGGCGACCCTGAGAGGGGAGTTTATAGCAAACAAAGCTCAGCAAGACAAGCAATTAACGTTATTCCAAGGCAAGTTAGAAACACAATTGAGGGGGTTATGACTTGAACGAAAACTAACAGAGGGGTGGCCATCAGAAGGGAACATAGACATATTAAGGGACAATTGGATCTGTTACAAACTAAGTGGCTGAAAATTTGCTTTTATGTATGAGGCAGCGGTACTATATAAAGGTAAATAAAGTTGACCGCATGCTGGCACGGCAGGTAAGAAAGAAAGAAGCAGCGGGTGTAATCCTCCAGATACAAACTGGATCGGGTAATGTTAGTTCCTCTTCGGAGGATATCGTGCATACCTTTACAGAGTTTCACTCCACACTATATTCTAAAGATTCCCCCAGTGGGGAATCCCAGGAAGCTTAATTTAAGCTCTGCCAGCTCATCACAATTGATCCAGGGAAAGGGAAAGCTTGGAAGGGGAAATTGCCCAGCAAGAGGTGCGGGCGGCTATCCAGTCTCTACCAATGAACAAAGCTCTGGGTCCGGATGGTTACCCAGCAATATTTTATAAAACCTTTAGTGATGTGCTGATCCCAGTGTTGGTTTAACTTTTTAATTCCTTTGAAGCCACTGGAAGCATTTCCCAGACCATGGAGGAGGCAAAAGTAGTGATATTTCCCAAGCCTAATAAGGATAGAACGCTATGTGGCTCGTATCGGCCCATTACCCTTATTGATTTGAAAGCCAAAATATTTGCAAAAATATTAGCGATAAGGCTAGAAAAGTGAATTTCGAAACTAGTCCAACCTGATCAATTAGGTTTTTTCCAGGGGATGTAGACATTCGACAACGCACGATGGGTAGGCTACTTCGTAGAAAAAGTGAACAGAACAGGGATTCCGGTGGTGGTGTTGACCCTTGACGCAGAAAAAGCATTTGATAGGGTGGAATGGTCATTTTTATTTCTCACAATGGAGACCATGGGGTTTGTACAGAGATTTTTAAGATTGGTAAAAGCTAACTATCATTCACCTGTGCTACTTTTGGCCATTAATGGCCACATTTTTCAGGTTATTAAGGTGTTACAGGGTACTACTACGCAGGGATGCCCGTTGTCCCCGGTGCTATACGCAATACACTTAGAGCCACTATTGACTAGGATTGGTGCCATTGGAGATATTAGTGGCATTCTGTTTGGAGGAGAGGAGCATAAAGTGATGGCTTTCACTGATGACATGCTCTTCACAATAACCGACCCGACTAGATCATTGCCGGTGTTAACCTCTGCACTTAGGGAATTTGTTTTGGTTGCAGGCTTGAAAATTAAAACCCATACATCTGAAATTATGTATTTAACCGGGGGGTCTGCGCTAATAGCGGAGACACTGGATGCAGGTCCATATGCAAGGGCAGACAATGGCCTAAGATATCTGGGTGTGCAAATAACAAACTCTCTGGAAACCATGTACCAGGCTAATTACTCTCCGCTTCTAGAGGTTATAAAAACAATGGCTGGAAGAACATGGACCCCTTTCCATATCATGGACAGGAAGGATAAATGTAGTGAAAAGGATGTTCTCCCAACATATATAAATATAACGTTATATTATTGTCAGGCCCTTCCGATGGGGGTGCCTCAGAAATTCTTTAAGGCTCTGCACAAGATGGTGGGGTCTTTTATTTGGAAGGGTAAGAGACGCTGACGGCTTCTGTTTGCAGGCGAGGGATAGGGGCCCTTAACTTCAATAGTTACTATCAGGCAGCTAAGTTGCGGGTGCTTTGGGAATGATGCTCAGGGAATCAGGACAAGGATTGGAGCCAAATGGATAGGAGAGTCGTGGGTAAGCCCCTTGAGGGAGTTTTGTGGTGCCCTAAGGCAGATAGACCGCCCAATATGTATATGGGTAAAATTATGGCCCTGGTAGGTTATATATGGGATGAGCTGGTGCGGCGGGCACAGTGGTTGTAGTCAGCGGGAGAGGTTGGGACCAGTGCTCCTCTACTTTATTGTTTTATGCTTTACTGTTCCGATACCTGTATATGCAAAAGAAACCATTCCGAAATGGTTTCGTTTTAAAATAAAAGTTGAAACTTGCACTTCAGTGAACTGCACTGAACATTCGCCTAAACAGCAAGTGTGTGTGTTTAGGGGATTGGATTGTCCATGGAAGGGTGATGTTGGTGGGGTTTGTTTGGAACGAAGGCCAATCAGCAAGAAACATAGTTCCATTACTTCTTTATGTCCACTTCGACCACTGGGCAGGCAGGTATCTCATCAAACCCATCCCGTTTGTGCCCCTGTTTTACAATCCTCAATTTAGACCGGGGGAAGAGCGTTTACATGTTGCGAAATGGCAGGCTGTCAGAAAATGGGAGATATGGTAGAAGGCCAACAGTAGCCAACTCTTTGTGTGTAAAGCGTTTTGCAAAACAGAGGGCAGGTGGTTGCACACTTTTTTCTGCCGGCTCCCTCCTTTGAAATAGCCTCCCCATATCCTTGCACCTTAGAAGGATCTTCTCAAATTACAGAAGATCCTTAAGACTTTCCTCTTTTCCTCCTCCTTCCCTCCTGCTCTCCTCTGCTAATCCCACAGTTGCTCAATCAGTGTCCTGGCCCTTATGCATCCTCAGTGCCTTGACCTCCTAAACCAATTCTTCCCAGCTCCTGTCTATCCAGAGCACTTTGCATCTGCGCACTCTCCGCTCTGGAGGCTCGCCCTTACACGTCCCACAACCCAGGCCGTGTAGCACTCAACATTCCTAGCACTTCGTGTATGGATCACCCACAAGCTCAGACTCCCCAGCACTTACCCTCTTTCTCTCTCCTTCTGCACTTGCACGTTCTGAATACTCACAAGTCATAGTAGGTTTCGTCCCTCTCCCACTTCCCCCTCTGTTCTTAAATATTGTGTTGTGATGTATTTCCCACCCTCGCTCCCTCCCTGCCCTCTGGGTGCTTTGAAACAGTATTTTCTTATTGTATAAGCTTCTAACAAGCAAACAATAAATAAATAATGTAAACAACTCTTTGATATGGGAGAAGAGGAAAGGCTCAGGTATGCACAGCTTGAGAAAATGGCTATCAGCTCGAGTAAATAAACATTTAGCAAGCAGGGAACTTACTCCCTTTGAGAAATATTTGATGACCAACTCAGGAGACATGGTAGGATCACTCTGTAGACTATTTTCCGACTCGGTTTCCCCGCAATGGAGTTACATGAACCAATGGGAGAAATCTTTGGGCAGTCCGATATCGATGGAACAATGGTACGAGGTGTGGCAGATTATTCTAAAGCCTATGAGGGCTCTTCAGATTAGGGAAATGTGAACTAAAGTGATGGTGCAATGGCATTTAGCTCCTGTGAAACTACATTGGTTTTATCCTAAAGCATCCGGGGAATGTTGGCAGAGATGTGGGGAGGACGGACGTTGGGGACATATATGGTGGTCTTGCCCAGTTCTTCGGCCCCTCTGGGTCAGTATAACCTCAGCAATTAAGCCTATCTTTTGCCCCCCGACTTCGCAGAGATTACAGAGAGACAATGCTTCGATTGGGGGATGTGCTGGAAACTTTACCAATGAAAGCCCAAAGCAAAGCATGTTTGGTGCTCAGTGTAGCAGCACTTTCGCCAGTGGCCCAAGAATGGAAAAAGACAGAGATTCCTCTGGAGCATGAATGGATTGCTAATATTTGGAACTTTATCTCGCTGGAATAGTTGACATACACGCTACAGGGGGACCAGAGGAAGTTTGCCGAGGATTGGTACTTGGTATTGGACTTCCTTCATAAAGACTACCGAGTGAACTGGTGACTACAGAGAATCTGAGTTTTGGATATACTCTAGAGAATGATGTGGGGTATTATCTGTGAAATGTTTCATTGAGAGATGCTGTGGGGTGGAGGGGTGGGATAAGGTGGGGGTGGGGGGATGTGAGCACTCTGCTCTTGTTCCATGTGTGCATTGAAAAATCTAATGTTAAGTACATAAAATTACAATAATTCTCTATTTTTCATTAGATAGAATCACTGGATATCAAATTATATTAGAAGTGGGTTTCTATTGATGATCTGCCACACCAGAAACATTGTGTTTCAGGCCCAGGTTTTTGAGCGGCTAGAGGAAAGAGAGGGGAGTGGAGGAGGTTTGATATTTGTGCAAAGATAATAAATTATAAGGTTTAAACAAAAGGGCAATTAAAAGAAAAAATAAGTTCTTACATGAATCAAAAAATAAACCTCTGCCTAAGTCCATGCAGCGGGGTGGTCCTCCAAGGCACCTTATAGAGAGACAGGTTTAGGCAGGCACACTTAACCCTTCACTTATAACTTGACCCGCCTTTTACCTGTCTCCAACCCCGCTCTCCTGGGTTTGAGATAACCCTGGTGTACCTCGATAGGAAGAAGCTAGGGGAAGGGAAGATCAATATGTTAGGGTAGGTCAGTACCCCCAGTGCTTTAAGTGGGCCGGGGCCTGCCGGGGCCGGGCCCCGGCAGTCTCCAAAAAGTGAGGCTGAGCCGGGGCCCTGCCGGGGCCCCCCAGCCGCACCACGCCATGGCAGGACGCAACGAGAGATGCGCCCGCCAGTTTAACGTCAGGCAAGCTGACAGAAGTGCCAGCCAGCCACAGCGTCGCTGTGACTGGCTGGCACTTCCGTCAGTCTCTGTAACTTTCTCTGATGACCCCTCATCTGAGGGGCCATCAGAGGAAGCTACAGTCCCTTAGTTCCCCTCGCCAGGTCACTGACCCTCAGCGTACCCGCGGGCTCCATGATCTAATATGTAGATTAGATCACGGAGCCCGCGGGTTCGCAGAGAGTGAAAGACGCCTCGGGGTCAGTGCTCTGAGCAGAGATCACTGAGCCCGAGGCGCCTTTCTCCTTTGGCAAGGCTTTATAAAAGATGCCTTCAACTGTGTACGTTTAAGCCATCTTTTATACACGTAGAAATATTTCTATGTTTATAACAGATGGCTTGAATCGTACACAATTCAAAGCAACTTTTATAAAGCTTTGTCGACGGACAAAACCACCTTGGGTTTTGTCCGTCCTCAACGCTTTATAAAAGATGCCTACGTTTCAAGCCGTCTTTTATAAACATAGACATATGTTACAAATGTCTTTGTTTATAAAAGGTAGCTTGAATAGTACACAAACCATAGTAAGGTAAGCACACAAGTGTGCGTAACTCACTATGGTGTGTGCACTTTCAAGCCACCTTTTATAAACATAGAAATATGTAACATTGCTATGAATATAAAAGAAGGCTTGAAAAATACACAAACCATAGTAGTACGCAAACAAATATATAAATGCTCAAATACATTTATATATTTGTTTGCGCACCTTACTATGATTTGTGCACTTTTAGGCCACGCCCACAATGGAGGCCACGCCTCCAAACGAGGGCCCCCCCTCAATTTCTTACCCCACTTAAAGCACTGAGTACCCCCAAATACCCCTTAGGAGGAAACACAAGGTTAGAGTAACTGGAGCACACAAGAAGAGGTGGACAGAAGGAATGCTGGTGTACAGTTCGTTTTAGTTGTTTTTAGCCTTCTTATATACTTTCCCAATACAGCAGCAGGGTTTTGTGAGTTTTTTACAAAAAGGGCATAACACTAGACAATATATACAACTTAAACTCTCCTAAGCAGCTGCGTTACTAAAAAAAGAAACACAGAAATATAAAAAGAGGCCTTTAAAAATATATACAAAGTCTATATAGTGCACTGTATTAAAAACTATTTTTTTAAAAGTCCTTACTTGTAAGACAACCTGGCCAGGGCTGTCTCAAGGTCCTTGCTGCTCGTTTGATCTTCCTTCCTTCTTCCTGCGCTCTTTGATGGTGACTCTCCGGGCAGTGGGTGGCAGGCGGCAGCAGCAGCAACAGTGTGGGGGCCCAAAAGTCTTCCAATCTTCCTGTAGGCTGGGCTTCGTATGGCAGATGCAGCCCAGCACTCAGAGGCAGCCTGGGGGCCCCAAACTGCTCACTCCACCTGAGCCACGTCTGCCAGGTGTGGCCCAGGGACTTCTGGTGGGCCACCAGGAGGGCTAAACCACATACAAGGTGCTATGGGGAGCGCCAGTAATTACATGTGCCCCGAGATGAGGGCTACCTGGGTGACAGCAATGATTATAGGCACTACCCTGCTAACCAGGTAGTGCCAATATAAAGGCCTGAGCCGGGGCAGTCACCGTCACTAAGCGGAGTGCCTCTAACCCTTCTTAAGCGTTTCTCTAACAGTCACTGGTGCTCCGCTCACGCCTGTGACTGTTTATTTCTTCTTTAGAGCAAAGGGACCCTTGCGTTCCTATGTGCAAGGGTGCCTTACTCAAACTTTGTTCGTACTTCAGGGTCCCCGGCGGGGCTTGCGTCGGGGACCCGATTCTTTTTTTTCTCTATTTCGGGATCCCTTGCGCGGCTTGAGCCGGGGACCCGAATCTCTTATTTTTATTTCAGGACCCCCTCGGGGCTTCATGCACCAGGGAATTCTTTCTTTAATCCCCAACATGGGGTTACATCCAACTCTATGCCTATGCCTATGCCTATTCCATTGGTGTGCAGTTATGTGTTGCGTGTGGTGAACATGCAGCGGACGTGTGGAGCGGGTGCGCTCAGCAGACGCACCTGCGGCACACTAAAGGAAAACCCGTCAGGGCCTGTCCGGTTAACAGCCGGACTATCGACAAGGGCGATAAATTCTGCATCGGTGCAATCTCTCTGAAATGTTGCAAAATTGGATCATTCTTTGCGGTCATGCATCCACGTAACGCTGCATTCTCTGATTCCGTCTCACTATTTGTGCCGCCAACTGGGGAAAAAATGGTTAATTGTCTCCTCGTCCCCAGAGGCAACTCCCAAGCAGCCATTTATTTATGGACTGTTGTGCAATGCACGATCTCTTACAGCTCACTGTTTAGACTTCTGGGACCTCTCATGCTCCCATGAACCAGACTTTTTATGTGTCACAGAAACTTAGCTATCGGGAGCTACTACACTGGACATTATTCAAGTACTTCCTTATAACTATGCCTTGCTTCATGTTGATCGTAGATCATTGCATCCAGGCGGAGGGGTTGCTATAATTTTTCAAAATGATCTTCAGTGTGCGGAAATAACTACTAGTCTCTTGCTAATTTTGAAAATGTATTAAACAGACATTCTCCCTCAGCTAAGGAAACAGTTTATTTTCTCATAGTTAATCACCCTGCAAAATCAAATTCCTTGTTTGTAATTAGCTTTCTTGATTTTATTTCCTCATGTACTCTGAATTGTTCTCAATTAATCATCATGGGCGACTTTAGCCTTACGTTTGATGATCCTTGAAGCACTCATGTATCTCAATTGCAAATAGCCATAGCCGACCTTCAATTTGTTGAACTTACGAAAGACCTAGGCCTTCAAAAGGCCATACGCTTGATTTAATTTGTGGAAATCCTGCAAAGGTTACTACCTTTTCTCCCTATCCTGTTCTCTGGTCTGATCGCTCTATTGTTCCTGTCACTTATTATTTGCCACTAATGTTTCTCTGTGGCACACATTGGCTCAAAAACGATGTGATTGGAAGCATGCAGTACCTTCGGAACTGTTTGTTTGTTTGTTTATTGTTTATAACAGCGCACCACACCCTAAGGTATCTGGGCGCATTACAAGACAGCTTGGAATACATGAGTACATACAGAGGTGTCTGGTCAAATTACAAGACAGCTTGGAGTACATGAGTACATAAGGTAGGGCAAATTAATATATACATAAATCAAGGTAGGGGGAGGGTGGTGGGTACATGGATACATAACAGTTGGCCACATTGGTAAATACATACCTCATAATAGAGGGCACATCAAAGCTTAAGAGCAGGTATTTAGGACAGGTAATAGCTGACTTACAGTACTCGGGCCAGTGTGGCAGCAGTGTCGTTAGTGAGGAGCCATTTTTTGGTGTTAGACCTGAAACTATGGAATGTTTGGTCAATACGTAGGTTAAGTTGGAGGGCATTCTAGGCTAGGGCCGCTTCTACTGGGAAGCTAGTGCCTCCAGCTCTTTTCAAATTAAAACGAGGTGAGATGATGCAGCAGGCATGAACTCATCTTGTGGGTCTGGATTATATTTTTCGGATGATTTTGTCTTTCAGGTACTTAGGGGCAGCATTATTGAGGCATTGTGGGGAATGGAGACAAGTTTAAAATAGATTCTATCCTGAATTGAAAGCCATTTATGTCTCCTTCTTTTTTCAGAGACGTGGTCCTTCCTCAGAATACTCAGGGCTGTTCTCAATGCATTATTTTGCAAGGTTTGTAGTTTGTTTAACACTTGTTTGTTTGCTCCTGCATAGAGTGCATTGCAGTAATCAAGTTTAGACAAGATTAGTGCTCGAACTAGAGTCAGACAGCTGTTGGTGGATAGGCAGGCTTTGCAAGTATAGATAAGCTTGCAGGTAAAAGCGGCAGCCATCGCAGTAGCGTTGACTTGTTTCCTAAGGTTCAAAGTGGAGTCGAGATAGAAACCTAATGTTTTAGTTTCCTTGGCTGTTTTAATCATGTTAGCATCAATGTTGAAGGAGATGTATTTTGGATTCAGTTTGTTAAGGTGGGTCAGGGAACCTAATATGAGAATTTCAGTCTTCTTTTCCTTCAGGGACAGGCTAGGGGTGGCCATCCCGGCCTGAATGACAAGGTAGGTTTTGTTTAGTGTGTCGTTGTCGGAGTCATAGTTGCCGGATAATGGAATCACTATCTGGGTGTCATCTGCATAGTTCATGTAGATGACACCCAGGCGGTCCAGAATGTCGAATAGGGGTTTGGTAGAGACATTGTACAATGTAGGGGAGACGCAAGAGCCTCGTGGCACTCCGCAAGTGATGGGAATAGGGTTGACAGCATCGGACGGAGAGAAGACTCTCATCATCCTATTATTTAAGAAAGACATAATCCAAGTTGCAGCCTCTTGTGAGAAGTTGCCCACTGATGTGAGATGCTCACAGAGTGTATTATGGTCCACCAAGTCGAAGGCAGCAGAGAGGTTTTATAGGAGAAGTAGTGCACATTGCCTTTTGTCTTTCATTAGGTCTATTTGCTTTTTCAGATCAATTAGAGCTGTTTCAGTTCCATGGAGGGGTCTGAAGCCAGATTGTCTAAGCCCTAGGAGAGTATTCATCACTAGGCAAGTCTGGATTTGAATGTAGGCTGCCTTGTCGAAGATTTTAAGTAAGAAAAGGACCGTAGTTATTGGTCTGTAATTAGTTGGGATGCTGGGGTCGAGGGAGGCTTTTTTAAGTAAGGGGAGCACCCAGCTGTCTTTCAGATTAGTGGGAACCTGGCATGATTTGAAAGAAGCATTTATTAATCTAGTAATAAAGGGGGCGAGATCTCTAGCTGTGTCCTTTATGATTTGGGCAGGTCAGATATCACCTTGACATCGCAAAGGTTTCAACGAATTCATAATTGTTTTCGACCTCTGTTGTAACATGGGCAAATTTGAATTCTGCTAGAATATTGATAGGGAGGATTGTTTCAGGTTTCTGCACTGAGTCAATGCCTTTGATATTGAGTCGTTTAGTGGCAATTTTGTTTTGAAGGGTGGTAATTTTGTTAGCCAGGGCATTTTGGATGCCAGTGCACCAGTCTTTTTTTTAGGGTGAGAGTCTTCAGGGGCTATGGGTGATTCTAATTCCCTTAGAATTCCAAATAGTTCCTTGATGCTAGAGCTGGCGTTCTAAATCCTGTCATTGTAAGTTCCCTGTTTAGTTCTGATGATCTCTGCTTTGTAACGAGAAGAAATTTCAGTTACTTTATCTTTGCTCTCTTTGGAAGGTAAGTTCTTCCATATAGTTCCATACTGTCTAAACATACTAAAGATCAGTTCATTAATTCAGTGAAGGGAAGGGAAAGCAACACCATAATGGCTTTACAACACCAAAATGGCTTTTAAAAGTGCTGCAGAGGCCCTGGCCCCTTTTAAACTAAAGAAAGAGGTGTCTAAACTCTCTGCTTTATGGTACACACCCCATTTATGCTCTCTGAACCTCCTATATAAACAAGCTGAGTGCACTTGCCGTATTAATTATCAGGATTCAGATAAGAACACAATGAAACAACATCGCATTAATGATCACAATGCCATTAAAGATGCCAAAGCATTTTACTTTTGTAATATAGTGCAATCTGCTTTAAACATTTCCGAGGAGCTATTTGCAGTAGCCAGGGAACTATCTTCACAAGCACACTATTCTAACCCAATCTTGTCTCCCACACTCCCTACGATTCACTATACATTTTCTTTGTTCAGAAAATTGTAAATATTCACGATTCGATTGCCTTGAATTTCAATATCTGGGTGTGTTTTGGGAAAGTCAATTTTGGGTGTGTTTTGTGAAAGTCAATTTTGGGTGTGTTTTGGGAAAGTCAAACTTGGGTGTGTTTTGGGAAAGTCAAACTTGGGTGTGTTTGGGAAAGTTAATTTTGGGTGTGTTTTGGGAAAGTCAATTTTGGGTGTGTTTTGGGAAAGTCAATTTTAGGCGTGTTTTTGTTCACCTACATTGCTACCTGCTAGCCCAGTGACCGCTCCATATCTCTGATCTTGTATATTCTCCTACTGCCTCCTCTCTCTACCTGCCCATGGCATTATCTGTTTCACCTATCTATTCCAACTGTTTCTCTATCAACTTTCCATCCCTTCTCACTAAGTCTGGTAAGAAGAAATTCAAAAAGGATATCTTGGTTTCTAACCCTGGTCTCTCCATCGCTGATACCTATTCCAGCGCCTCTGCCAGACAAAGCCTCACTGACATCCTCTTTTTCGTTCCTTAACAAGATCTCTGGACCCTTCATATGATCTCTGTGCTCTGTCCTGTCTCCTCCTCTCTCATTAATGGTGGCACCCTCTGGGAAGTACGTATGGATCTCTTGGACTCCTCTAGAGTCTTTATTAACATCTATCTAAATGGTACTGTCAGGGTGCAAGGTCCTCAGGCTAACCTCCTCCTCTTTGATAGGCAGTTCCCTCGCCTCTTCAACTTCCTCTCATCACCAGCTGTCCCCTACTCTCTTCCTCTGGCTACCTTGCCATCCTCCGCCTCCTCCTTTGCCCCATCTCAAACTCCTTCCACTCCTCCGCAGGGCGTATTTATGATCTGTACCCCTCCCCGGAAGGTCTTTAAGTCTGGCAACCTTCTCCATCTCGCCACACTAAATTCTCGCTTGGCCGTTAAACACTCATCTAACATCTGTCACCTCCCAGAAGAACTCGACCTTGATGTCCTCGGTCTCACCGAGACATGGTTCACAGCCAGCTCTATCACAAGTGTTGACACTCTCCTCACCGACGGCTACAAGATCCTCTCAGCTCCCAGATCCAATCGGCCTGGAGGGGGTGTAGCCCTTATTTTCCCTGAGTGGATCCCTGAATCTCTCATTCCCACTCAAGCTTACTCCTCGTTTGAATGCCTAGTCTGTAGGCTCTCTCTCTCTCCTAGCCACTCTCTTACTGCTGCTACTCTCTACCGTCCCCCTGGTCAAATCACCTATTTTCTCTCTGAGTGGGCTGACCTCTCCTCTTCCCTCTTGGCCTCCACCACTCAACTTCTCCTCTTTGGTGACCTCAACATTCATCTTGATTCTACCTGTCCCTCATCTTCACTCTTTCGCAACCTCTGCAATACACTCTCCCTCTCCATCCTTCCCTCCGGCCCGACTCACTTGGCTGGCCACACACTTGATGTCTTGATCTCATCTGGCCTCCACCTCTCTTCCCCCTTACCACTCCTCTCTCCTGGAGTGATCACTGCCTCCTCTCATCTCTCCATCTCCTCCCCCCAAGCCAAGTCCACTCCTAGATTGCCACCCACCTTCTCAGATATCCGGCCCATGAAGCGTGTGTCAGTCAAGGCCTTTGCTGCAACCTTCTCCCCCCCTCCTCCACCTCAGGCTGACTCACACCCTGACACAGCCCTCTCTCTTCTCTACTCCTCTATTTCTGCTACTCTTGATACTCTTGCCCCTGTCATGAGGATCCGTTTGAAGTCCAAAGCCAAGTGCAATTCTTGCTATGACTCTGACCTAGCTACACTTAAACGGAAGTGTAGGGCGCCGGAAAGGAAATGGAGGGCTTCTTGCTCATCCTCTGACAAACTGGCCTGCCGCCTGCTCCAAAGGCAATACCGACTTGCTGTCCACACTAAGAAGAGAGTCCACATACAAGCCCGTGTCTCTTTGGCATCTAACAATTCGGCCGAACTCTTCAAAATCTGCAAGGAGCTGGCCAACCCTGCTGCAGTCTCCACCCCTCCTCTCTCCTCCCAGGATCTTTGCACTGCCCTTGCCTCTCACTATATCTCTAAAACCCAGGACATCCTTTCCACCCTCTCCTCTACTCTCCCTCCTCCTCCCTCTCCTTCTCAGCCTGCTGACCCTCCTTCAGCTACCCCTCATCCCCTTTTCTCCTCCTTTCCTCTTTTCTCCCCTGATGAGATATCTAGACAAGTCTGATCTATGAAAATCTCATCAAAACAGGTCCATCCCTGTTCCTCTAAAACCATTAAGGACCACATTGACACCCTTGCGCCAGCCTTTGCTGATTTCTGCAACCTCTCCTTTGCCTCTAGCTCTTTACCCACCCCTCTTAAACACTCCCTTGTGCATCCTCTCCTCAAGAAAACCACTGCTGATCCGTCATGTCCGGCAAACTACCGCCCAATTTCCATTACTACCTTTTTGGGCAAGCTCCTGGAAAAGCTGGCCATCTCTCAGCTTATTCTCCATTCTGACTCTGTTGGCTCCCTACATGACCACCAATCTGGCTTCAGAGCTGCCAGAAGTACGGAAACTGCTCTCCTGAACATCCGTGAAAACCTGCTCTCCAACCTCGATTCTAACATCCCCTCTGTCCTCATCCTACTTGACCTCTCCTCTGTGTTTGACACGGTCAACCATACCACCCTGCTCAATCGTCTTCGTGACAACCTCGGTATCCCTGATCAGGCTCTGGCCTGGCTGACCTCTTTTCTCTCTGATCGATCCTCCCAGGTACAACTTGGGTCCTTCCTATCTTCTATCTCCCTCTCCACATGTGGTGTTCCCCAGGGGTCTATCCTCTCGCCCTGGCTTTTCAACCAATACCTGGCAACTCACGCTTACTGCATGTCAATGGTCTGCTCAACTTTCCAGTGCTATGCTGACGACACCCAACTCATTTTCAGGCTTCCTTCAGCCTCCTCCTCTCCTTGCCTCAACTCCGATTGTCTAATCGCCATTCAAAATTGGTGTGCCGCCAATGATCTATGTCTAAATGCCAACAAGACTGAGATCCTCCTTATTGGTACACCATCTTCATCCTTTCCTCTCACTCTCTGGCCGGCCTCCCTTGGCCCTCCTCCCACCCCCACTTGCGCGGCTAAGAACCTTGGGGTTATCTTTGACTCTACACTTTCCTTCTCCGCACACATCTCTGATGTCTCCAAAAAATCCAACTTTTTACTTCACCTCCTTAGAGGTACTCTACCTTTCCTCTCCTTCCCTCAAAAGCTCACTGTCTCCCAAGTTCTGGTTCTTTCCAGACTGGATTACTGTAACAGCCTCTTCCTAAATCTACCTGCCTCCACTCTCCGCCCTCTACAACTAATCCAGAAAAGGACTGCGAGACTTGTCCTTGGCCTCAAGCCCTGGGATTGTATCTCTCCAGCCTTGAAATCAGTGCTTAAAGTGGGCCGGGGCCTGCCGGGGCCTGCCGGGGCTGGGCCCCGGCAGTCTCCAAAAAGTGAGACTGAGCCGGGGCCCTGCCGGGGCCCCCCGATCCCACCAAGCCACGGCGGGTGCATCTCCCGCCACGGACGCGACGGGAGATGAACCGCCGGCCGCCCATCAAGAGGTCAGGCATGGCACAGTCAGGCAAGCCTGTGACTGGCTGACACTTCAGCCATGCAAGACATTACCCACAAAAAGAATAGATCCCTGTAAAAACCCTCAATGTCTCATTTTGAGACAAAGTGTGGGGTCAGTAAGCAGCAAGCAAATCCATTTTTTAGGCAGTTTCAGGGAAATTTTCCTGTACAATTATTTTTAAATTAGGCCACATGCATTGCATTTCAAGCACATTTGTAAATTCATTAGTAAATTAGACCCACATCAACGGCTCATAGGAAGCAATAATGATGTCAGTCAGGATTAGAGAACATGACCATCAGAAAGAATTAACAATATGTTTCGCCAGGCAAAGATAAATGATCAGCAATAATGATAGTGCACAAGAAATTAATTATATGGATCTTTGCTCGTATTAGAAGAAATAGCAAATGCGGTTATCAATACTGATGATCAGGTTTGGGTTTTGCTATAATGGTCAATTGGTGGTGCATTTTCAAGCAGGTATTATCAGTATTGATTCTATGAAGTTTGAAGTATGAAGTTTTGTCAATAAGGACCATAAAACTGGATTAGCTTTAATGATCCTATGAGGAATTACCCAGAATCAAACCTTAGACCATTTGGACATTGTACTGCTAGTGTTTCCAACGTATCCCTATACCCTGCTGCAACATATATAGCCCTCCCCTCTAAGGTATATCTAATCCACCATCAACTGCACCACATGGACGCCCTCCATCCAAACACATCCATAGATACATTCTCAACCTCCACGCGCCTACATAATCACCTTGATAAAGCTCCACCCTCATTAACAGCCCACTTTCACATCTCCTCTCTCTACCCACCCATTGGCCTCCACAGACACATTTGCATATTCAATGTACTCTTTCAAGGGATATTTTAAACTCCATGCACCAATCTGCAGCCACGCATCTTTTTTTAAATTTTTTTTTATTCAAACCGTTGTTTGTAGTTCGATTACCAAACTTTTACAACTTTCTTTTTCATTACAGATTTAATTTACATATTTTCATATGCTTCTCCACAGACAATTTTCTAACATAATGTTTTTAAAATATTTGTGATTGTAAAATACAAAAAATAAAAAGCACCTAAAATGCATTCTCACACAAAAATAGTGATTGTCACATGGTGCCTTCTCCCCATTCTTACACTTCTGCTTTTTTGTTTACATAGTACAACCCCATACATGTGGTCCCATTGTCAATTTTCACTTTCACAGTATCAATTTGGCATTAGCTACTTCACTGAACATTTTGACATAAGTACAGCAGATTGTTTTTGTGAATATATCAGCAGGCTTTTCATGCAATTCCATTTGAGTTAGACATACGATTACTTACATAGTAGGCATTTTGTTTTTCTAAATCAGCATTCAGCATGGATAGAAAGTGTGTGAGCCGTAAGATGGCTTTGGTTGTCGAGCCCCACATACATCAAAAACACAAAAATGAGGTAGAAGGGAAAGGAATCCCGTAATTGATGACCACCCTCATACAGGTCAACAACCTTTAATACTTAACAGCGAGATCAAACAGGCACCTTGTTTGTTTTCCACATAGGTAACCATAGGATCAACCACTTGGTTGTAAACTACCAAATTCCATTCAATTAGTAGGCAGTTTTTAGAAAAAATATAAATACTTTTTATTGATAATAGGAAAGTCAATCATAAAAATATATATGCAAAGACAATCAACAATGATAAAAATAGAGAACAAATATATCTGTGCAACAACATGGAAAAAACAACAAACAATAAGTCTAGGGTGTAGGGGGGCAGGGCAGGGTTACTGTCCTTCAAAGTTTGAGGTACTTTGTACTCATAGTGTCTCAGTGCAAGTGCAAAATACGTAATCATTTTGGCAAAACTCAAACAAAAATCACATTCTATCATTCAACATTTCACACATACACCCTTCTCGACATACAATCATCCAACATGTTTCATTCCGTCAATCACACCACAAAAAGGAAAGGGTGAAAACACAGTCAAGGGAAATTCGTCAGGGAACTGTTGCATCAAATTCTACAAATAGTGCACTGTATAGCGTCTCTAGGCGCTATTTAAGTTAAAACACAAAGACCAACATATTAATTGGGTCTCTAATATTTCAGCTCTAAATACCCAGAAATAAACAAAATGGCGTGAACTCAATATGCCACTTTTAGTATTTCAATGGAATATGCATCCACAAAAAAACTATTAAGTTGAATCCGCTTGATACCTATTGAAAAAAGAAAAAACAAGAAGGGACCAACATAAACTAGTATATAAATTACCAGTAGCGAGTGCAATTGCTAACTCCATTTGGCTAATTTCACCCCACATACATACCAACCAGAGCCATTCTCTTGATTCAGCAGAATCACTCGCATATTCGAATTCAAATATTTATTTACGTTGCACATCAAAATAGGTACAATAAATGGTCAGATGCTTTAGTGATTCGTGCGAGTTGATCACTTTACAGAATCTGCAGGTGTCTCCGGACAAAGCTTCAGTGGACTTTATCCAATTTATTGTTTTCTCTAAGGTTAGCAGTTGGTTGAGTTTGAACCTTAAGTACATGTCCCTGGCTATGGGGCAAGGAAATTGCTGTAGATATAGCTTGTGTGGAATGCGAGCTGTAGCAAATTTGGCAGCTTCTTGGTAGGACTTGAATTTGTCCAAGGCATTTAGTGTTTTACACCAATCGTGCGCAAATAGGCGGATCTTGACATGCGCTTGGCGATATTCAAGATCAGCAGGAGTTAATGCCATCTCCTCTAAGAGAGCTTCCATTTTCCTGTAGAATTTTTTAATGGAGGAGGGATTGAGGTCATTAATCATCATCCCCAGATCTTCATATAGAGAATTTTGGTGGGGAAATAACATTTTTGCAAAGTTTGTGAGTTGGCGCCAGTTATAGCGGGAAGACAATGATGTCAATCCTAATTCCTGTCTTAATACCGCGTTCGGAAGCGAGTTAGCCAGACGCAACACACACTTCCAAATGCGACCTTGCAATTGATCGGGGAAGTGATCTATGTTTGCCAAGCACATGTCAAGGGCATACAGTAATATTGCCTCGACTTTAAGGATATAAAATTTAAATAGTGGAATCAAAGAAAACTTGCAATATTTGACTAATATCATGCACATTTGCGTTGAGAGAATTTTTGCTTTTGATTCAATATGTTCTTCCAAGATGAAATTGCATTTGAGTCTGATATCAACTAACCCAAGTATCGAATTGTGGATATCCGAGGAATGGAAATCGAACCAATGGTCCAGAGCCGTGGACAGGAGCGTTTCTTTAAGTTCTTGAATAAGAAGATATTGGATTTCCCTGCATTGAACTGCAAGTTGTGAGTTAAGCAGTATTCGGCAAACAGGGATAGCTTAGTTTGCAACCCTGACTGTGTTCGGTCAAAGATGACTATGTCATCAGCGAATGCGAGCCACTGGATTTTAAGATGGCCTAATCAAGCAGGATAACTGATTTGTTGTAACCAAATTTCGCTGATACTGCAGAGATATAAATTGAACAGGGTAGCAGCCATGTTACAACCCTGTTTTACTCCTAGTGCAATCGGAATTGGCCCTGTGGTAGCTCCAGTTTTGTTAACTCTAATGAAGTACACTGTATTAGAGTGCAGTTTGGCAATTAGGTATATAAGATGCCCGGGAATACCCATTGCCCGCATTGTTTGCCAAAGAAGGCCTCGCACTACGCAGTCAAAAGCAGCTGTTAGATCCACCGAGGCCATGTATAATGCCCCTGTGTCGGGAGGCTTTGTTTTGGCGAGTAAATGTGCATGAGTTTTGCGTTAAGGGAGGTTCCCATCCGTGATCTAAAACCAATCTGAAAACGGGACAGAATATTGTTGGTTTTCAGAAATGCTTGGAGATCCCGTAAAAGTAAGATAGCAAAAACTTTGGTTTACGCATCTATCAGTGCGATAGGCCTGTAATTTGCGGGATTATTCCTTTCCCCCTTTATGTATATGGGTACAATAATTGAATCTAACCATGATGGAGGAATAACTAAGGATGTTAACACGTTATCAAATTGAAGTTTCAGTAGTTTAGCCCAAAGTAGTGGATGGCGTTTCAAGACACAGGGAGGAATGCCGTCTGGGCCAGCTGCCTTTGAATAGTTAAGTGCGTTGATTGCACACTCAATGTCTTGGAGTGACCACGGGATTATTGGCAACTGTGGAAGAGTTGGGTCAATTTCATTGATGGGAGAGAAACAGGGTGAAGGCGCAAATTTGTTCTCATAAAAGTTGGCCTATGTTGCTGCAGAAATCGTGGAAGCCTGATTCATGGGTAATTTACTTGCATCTGACCTCAGAATTGCCTATGTCGATCGCCGGTCATTGCGACAAAGGGAGTTTATTATCTTTTGATTATCGGAATTGTATGTATGTCGTTTGATATTTTTACATTTATTACGAGATGTTTTACAAATCGTTCTTTTCAGCTTATCATAATCATCTGGTGTACAAAGGCTTTTTCTTTTAAGTTTGCGTATTCCAGCTTTTTTAGTACGTTTTGCTAAAAGGAGTTCAGGACAGCCACTCGATGGAGTTTTTGTACTTGGGTTGTTTGTTTCGTTTTGGATCGTAGCCATGGTATGCGTTATCATCTGCATATATTTTACTGGTTCTATAATGATTGATTGATACTTTCCAGAACTGTCCTGAAGCCCATCAAGCCAATTATCTAGGCGAACGTTGATTCTATCGCATAGACGATTGTTCCATCTAATTGAGAGCTGTGGGCGATCACCTTCCAGAAATCTCTGATTAGTATCGTGATCTAGAACAGCAGCGTTTGTGTGTATAGTCAGCAAAATTATCATGTGATCGCCATATACCGGGTCGAATGTTGTTATGTGGTTACAAGAGTCTTGCAGGTTCCGTGAAATAGCAAAATGATCTATGCAAGATCTAATTGGTCCTCTCTTCCAGGTGTACTCTAGACCTGGATTTTGAAGTGGGAGAAATATTAAATCCCAACAGGCTAAATGTTAATTCCACATGCAGCCCCTACCTTGTGAAGAAAAGGGAAGCTCATTATCCATGTTAGTGGTAGGTCGCTTCCAACATTCGGCATTAAAGTTGCCACCAATTATTATTCGACATGCCGCATATTTGGTGAGTACTTTGTCTAATAGTGTGTCTAAAAGGTGAAATGCACTGTCAATTTTTACACGGATGGGATTGTGATATAAGGATACACATAAAATGTATTCCAAGGAAGAATGTTGTAATGATATAACAACAGCTAGATACAGTGGGGATTCATAAACTTCATGTGTAATTGAATGCAGTTTCGTGTTTATACAGATGGCGATTCCGCCATGCGGAGGGCCACTTTGACCACACTCAGCTGGTAATTGATGGACAAGAAAGCCAGGTAGTGTGATGACTTGCATTGCCATGGTTTCTTGACAAAGTAGTATGTCACAGTTTATGGCATCGTACCTCTTATTGAACCATGAATAAAGGTTTTTAAAGCCACATGAATTCCATGAAATGATGGAAATCTTGTGTGGCTTGTTAAGTGGGGATGTTATCCATGGCAGGGTTCAATGTGGAAGCCAGGGAGGTCAACCAGGACCAATCCTTACTGGCATTTGAAAGAGAGACCAACTGACTGATTACTTCCAGTTGAATCCCATCCTGATCCTTTGGAGCGGCTACAGTTGGTAATATTTGGGCAGGTTGACTGAGTGGGGTTTCATTAAACGCAATTGCCTCATCAAGAATTTCGAATGGTGTCGGCAGGAGCCCAATCATTTGCAATTTGCGCCTGTGTTGCCATATTAAGTCAGAGATGATTGTGGTTTGCATTTTGCATACCATCCGGTAGTTGTGTGTTTGGGGAAGAGTGATCCATTCTATGTCATCCGAATGGAGCGTCCTGAGTGCTGGGATTTGTCTAAAAGCCTTCAGCAGAGCAGAACGATTTAAACGTTTATTACCGTAAATGTCGGGATCGGACTCCCATCCAAATATGGTGGGGAACGGTGTGCTGACTTTGTGTTTGGACTTTGAAGAACATGCTGGTTCCACATGTTTACATAGTCGGGTTGGTCAAGGTCTGTATCCTTCCCAGAGGTGAATTGGGTTGCGGACTACCTGTTGATTCGATGGACTGCAGCTTTAATATTTGTGACTCTTCATGATTAGAAGGAATTTGGCATACTGCTGTCCCTGCTTGTACAGCTTTGATAGCAATGGACATAAAGAAAGCAGATAGCTGAGTTTGAGCAGTAGTTGGTGTTTTATCGTGTGACACAGAGCGTCCACCAGAGCTAGGCCCTGTTGTTTCTTTGCAGTTTCCCACAATGCTCTTTCCTTTGTGATTTGTGGATGACGGGACCGTACCAATACTTTGGGAGGGGAGGTGGCGAACTTTTTTTTTAGATTCAGTGAGGGGGCTTTTCTTTGCGGGAGGTGAAGAATTGCCCAGCACTGGCTGAGTTTTCATTCTTCTCTTTTCCTTTGCCATCCGGAGCAATTGGATCGCTCTTGGGCTCCAAAAAAAGGTTGGCAAGAGCCGACGGACTGTCTGGGTGGAATATTTGATCTACCTCTGAGTCCTCTAGAACCTCTTCACACTCAATTGGATAATCAGTAGGACTCTTTTGAACAAAGAAGAGTATTTGGTCAATCTTTTCTGTATTTTTATTGACCATTTGACATAGTTGGGCGTGAGTGAAAATGTGATGGTGGGACAGGAGCAAGGGAGCAGCAACCGTTTGGGCAAAGGATTGCGCAAATGAGTAGGTGTTTGGTTGGGTTGGAGGCGGCTTAACTGGAGAAGACACCTGTTCCCTCGGTTCAGTTTGAGTAGCTGTGCTCACTAGATCAACCTTTACTGGATTGTCAATGGATGCAGGTACAAGCCCGCCAGTCAAGGGAGTTACCCCTTCTAGGCGGATAGAGCCAGCGAAAATGAAACCTTACAGTTTATTGAGTTTAAATAGAATTTGATTCAGAGAGGACTTGCAGTCCCTAAGTTCATAGTGGGTATAATCGTGGCCTTTGTCAAGTAGGTTCAGGATACGTGTTAGAATAGGGTATGAGGCCTCTAAGGACTGCAAGTCTTCTGAGGGATCCAACAGATCGAAGCCCAATGGGGGAACAGAGGGCTTAGTAGTAGGAGAAGAGGCAACACCTACAACCGGGGACATTGGATCTATTTTGTCTGAGGAAGGCATCACTTCGAGCAGATCCGTTGTTGCAGGGAGATTAGTATGAGTCATCGAGCTTGAGGAGATGTTGGAGATGTCTAACATCACTCTTTCCTTGCAGTGCAAGTGTACATCCGCTCTTTTGCAGCTAGGCAGAGTGACTGGGGTTGAAGGTCCATCCGACAGACAAACACATTTTTCAAGGGCAGCAAGAACTGCCGGGGCAAGAATTGAGTTGTCGGAGGGTGAAGTATTCAATGGATCAGTGATGCCCTCCCCCAAAGAAGATGGCTCATCCATTCTCATACTCAGAAAACTCTTCTGTGAAGAGGACGGGCGTGCCAAATCCCCCTTTGTAGGAGCAGTTATCTGTTTGGGCAGGGCTGACATTGCTAGTTCTGCCTGAGAACGTGCGTATGCAAAGGCTACTTCGTAGCAGATTTTATTGTTAGCCATGGCAGAATTCCAGGCAGGTGCAGTGCTTTGCTCTCTCTGAATTAGCTCCATGTTTGCAATCTCAACAATTGGAAAAAGATTTGAGGTGACAGTTTTTGAATTTTTAGGATTTTTATTTTTGGCCACAAATTTGCTAGGGGGGCGGCCGCTGCGTAGGGAGTAAACCATTCGGACTAGACCATAGGATACCCACTTCTCCTTCAAGGATAGTTCTGTGTTAGTAAAGTTCGTTTGTAAAGTGGGTAGATGTCTCAAATATCAGAACAATTACTACAACAAAGCAATGTGTAGTACACTCTTCATTATACAGTTTTCCATACACCTGCTATAGGTAAAGCATGGCCTCAACAGCACCAGAGTTAAGTATGTACTCAATTAGGCAAATTCACGGAAATACATAAGGTATTCCGGACCGAGCCTTAATTTGCGATGCCGAGTTGTTCAATCTAAGAGGGACTCTAACCTGTAGTTCAAAAGTAGCCACCTTTCTATTTTAAATCGGAAAACAAGCGAGTAAATTCTCAACGAGAGAGGTGGGATACCAGCCTCTCCCAAGGCTGTTTAGGCTGAGAACAAATAATAGTCACCATTAGAGCCCTTGAGTGCACCCAGCGCCCCCGCTCTCCGTGAAATGTCAACAGTACTTCAAAAGTACTTCCACGGTGCGCACGTGGGTGCGCTGGATGCGCGTGATTTATTCAGGCAAATGGGGTGTCACCACAGCAGGGGGCGGGGAGGCGTTCTGTGACATACCTTCAAGAGAGAGGAGATACAATGTGTCAGTACGTACTGTGTTAATTAATTTCAACACTCAAGGTTAAGAGGTAAGGAGGCGTGTCTTGTTCATCCAAGGAGCTGTGCACCTTCACGCAGACACAACGTGAACACAACGTGTAGAACGAGTAGGTCCCCAAACACAACGTGACACATTGTTACGCTCACCTGGCTCCCACAGAGGCGTTGATCTGAACTGAACAGCTGCGGTCTCCACCAATGTGACGCGTAGGGCCGAGATGACGGACTGGACTGACCCACCTAGCTTTGTTTGCTTGGCCCGTAGGAATATTTTTCAGTAAATGTAGAAAGGGAATTAACCACCCGTGGGGTTGAGCGTAAATCCCCCCACCCCTGCTGTTCTGCCCACAGATCACCTTTGATGTCCCCTCTCATAGTCTCACCTGATGGTTTGAAAAGATGAGCTATCCATCTTGCATTGAGCGCAGGGACGCATTGATAACCTGTTGCTTCACTGGCTCGAAGGAATTGGTGAGTTCCAGAACAATATTGACTCCGAAAAGTATGTAGTTCGTAAGAGTTCACATGTCTGACTTTCACTCTTGTCCGATTCCTTGCAGTTTGCAGCTTGACCCCAGCGTAGAGTTCTTCGTGGTACCTGACGAAGTTCAGGTAAGGATTTGGCTTATCCTACACAGTTCAATAAAATAAGGCAAGAATGTAACCTGTGAATTGCTCCCTTATTCAGGTGTGGAGAGAAAATATGAAGTTTGGGGAATAATGCTTCCGGCGGTAAAATTAGGTAAGTCAATAGACTTAAGTCAATAGGTGAGAAGAGTTCCCCTTGTTTGTCCCTTCGTCTCACCTTGTTGTCCTTTTGTTCCCCTTAGAGGCCGGGGTACGGCGAGGATGTAATGGAGACTGCGCCGACCCGTGAAGAGGAATAGTACCCCCGGCGGTAATCAGGTAAGTCTATGGGGGTAGTTACTTTTGCCTCTGTTTATTCCCTTGGCTCACCTTTGCTGTTCTTGTGTTCCCCTTAGGTGCCAGAGTGCGACGGGAACGTGCAGAAGGATGTGGTTGATCGTGAGGATGCTGCGAAGGCCGGTGAGTTCAGCGCGGCGCTGCAGCAGGCGAGGCGGTGCGCATAAAATGCTTCTTTCTTCCAGCTCGAAGGCACAGTGGATCCGGAATTCAGGTAAGGATCGAAGGTTTTGCTCTTATTCTAACCTCTTCTCCTTCTGTTCCTCCTTTTTTCTAGGAGCTGCAGACTCGAGGCGGGCATGGCAGAAGACTGGATGCTGGCTTGCAGACACGGTGAACGTTATGCTGCTGGATGCAGAATAACGCGAAGCATGTGCTGCTCTTCGGGCGTGGTTTAAATAGCCTCAAAAGTAGTCCCAGGTAAGTATTCCTCCCCAGCCCCACCCGAGTAAAAAATAGTCCCTAGTTAAAATAGTCCCTTCCAAGCCTCATTTGGCTTGGAGCTTGCAGCATGGTCTGCATCAGGTAAGTTCTACTCTATGAGCCTGGCGCCATAGGCGCCAGGACTGACTCTCCCAATGAGCCTGGCGCCATAGGCGCCAGGACCGCACCCAAACAGCCCCTAGCAGGGGTTTTTGGGCTTGCTCAAAATAACTTGATGCCTGCTTCCGGGGTTGCTGGACCTGGTCTGGTTCCCCGGGGGTAGGCATCATGACACACACACAACGTGCACAACGTTGCACACCACTTGTGCGTTCAAATGTGCAGTCGAGCTTAGACAGGAAAACAGTCACCTTCGTTTCCTTTGAGGCAGTCCAGGCAGTTTGTGTATCCAATAAAGACTTCCTGATGGCTCTGGATGACAGAGTAGTTAGGTAAATGCAAAGCCAGTGACCGCTTCCAGATAGAGCTCCAGCAGCACCCGCCGCCAGTCAACAGTACTTCAAAAGTACGTCCACGGTGCAGCCACACATCTACAGGCACAGCCCCAGCTTACCACACACATGCATCACAATCCCATCCATTAGAGGCACATCCCAAAAATCCAAATATCCTCCAATCTGCCCAAGCACAGCACTTCCTTTTATCCAGGCTTGTACAGGCCACAATTACAGGAGAGGAGAGAAAATAGGAGGGGAAAGGAGGAGAATGGGAAAGTAACATGAGAGTAAAAAAGGGATCTAGTATATATGTTGAAAACTTTGAAATCAGAAGGTCTAAATTCTAATCCTGCCTTCCACATTTCATAGATTATTTTGACCTTGTGTAAATCACTTTACCCTCCTGTTCTTCTGTTTACTTATCCACCACATGTGGGAGTTCTTAGAACATGTGGATTCTAATCATGCCAACCCTTCTTGACCAATCCTTTGCCAATGTGGGCACATCTCTACTGCTCACCGTGCTGCAATTTTCTTATCTGTCAAACACTGAAGTGATTAAACATAAATGAAGACAAGTACAATGTGGTCCATGAAAGCAAAAATATTGGACTGGAGTAGAATGGTGGCAAACGGCAATCTAGCAGTGAGGTTGCTGACATTAACATAAATAAAAGCCAAAAAAACTGATGGGTGGAAGGTTTTGAATTAAACCGAGCCATTGGCACTGCTCTGGGCAACCTTCGACAATACTGTTTTTTAGTCGTTCTGCATACTTGCACAAGGGGTCCAGCCATATACAAATCAGTCAGGTACTGCCGCCAATGGGAGCAGCCCTGCCTGAACTGCCAGGCCAGGTGCCCTCTACACAGAAAGACAAGCAACCCCAGACATGTTTGGGCCTTCATGGGCCTCATCAGTGTGGTGCAGCTTGGTTTCCTATGACACAGCGAGCAAAGGACCCGCATCGGGCATACCCTCTCTCACATAGGGAGCCAAACTGAAACCAAGCGATGGGTGGAAGGTTTGAATTAAACCAAAAAACCTTCTACAGCACTGTTTGTGAGCCCGTCTGACACATTGCAAAAGTGGTCAATTCATATGCAAATCAGTCAGGTACTGCCACCAATTAGAACAGCCCTGCCTAAACTGACAGGACAGGTCCCCTCTGCAAGGAAACACAAGCAACCCCAGACATGTTTATGCCTTGTTGGGCCTCATCAGTAAGGTGCAGCTTGGTTCCCTAAGGCACAGCGAGCAAGGGACCCTCATCTCGGAATACCCTCTCTCACATAGGGAGACAAAGTGAAACAACAAAATAAATGGATGGAAGGTTTTGAATTAATCTGAACCACTGGCACTGCTTCAGGCAAACTTCCACACCATTGTTTTTATCCCATTTGCGCCATTGGAAAAGGTATTCAGCGTGCAAATCAGTCAGGTATTGCCACCAATGGGAGCCAGCCCGTAATCCTGGTGTCCCTATTTAACCAAAACTATTTGGCCATGGGCAACAAACTGAAAACCAGCTTAAAGTGTACTAACGCAGCAAACATAATCCAGTGAAGAGGTATGGGCTTATGGCTGCATCACAGACTGTGGAACCGGACTTCTGGGTCATTTTAATAGGCATCATTCCAGTATAGCAACTGCCACCTCTGTTTCTGCCTGCAACTAATAGGAGATTGTATGTCACCTGAATGTAACTATCTGATTACAGATGTGTTAAAATTCAGTATACATTTAGCTTTTTTAACTTTAATAGGTGTTTGTACCTGTTTTCAATCCCTCTTTATCAACAATGTGCACTCTCAGATTTTCAAAAAACAACATGGTTAAAAAGAATACATTGGCCATAATCCAGGTGCATTTTCATTTGAAGTCTTTTCCTATCCTGTTTTTGAGGGGTCAGCTTTTGTGGAGTTTCTCCCAGTTTTCCCCATTTGTCTGAAATGGCGTGATCTTGGGAAACATATTTCTCTCACTGCTTCCTCTTTCTATACAACAGATGTGGGGATGTTTAGAATTAAGAGACTGGGAACCAATATGAAGATCTACATTAACAAAGGAAAGCCAGTGTGAAGAAAAAGATGTAAGCTGTTCTTTGATTCCCCTATTCACCAAATGTTCTTGTGTTTTAAAAATGAAATGTTTTAGAGAACATACATATTTTTAATTTGTTAGGTGTACAAAGCCTGCCTTTCTCTCCTGGTACCGTCTAGGAGCAGCGAAAAGGCATTCACCGAGAGCCCAGCATTAAACATGGCACAAGATAGGCTGCTAGTGATATCTTTTTTTATTATTAGTATTTCATATCAAACCTTTACAAAATTGAATATCATCACAAAGTCATAAAATAAACTATCACAATTCATATTTTACCATCCATGAATGCACTTAATATCAAAATAGAATTAAAGTTACAGTATTTCATTTCTTTTCATGGCGCTTAACAGAGTGTACACATATTCACTTTACTCAAAGTCCTCTTCTGTGTTTCTACTGCTCTGGTCTGGGTAGCTTTCTAATAGCTCTCGAAAATACTGAATGGTTATAAGCTGATTATTATGTCCATTATGTATTCTTGACCAGAATGTATTCAACATCATCCAGTTATTATTGTGGGCACATTTCTGGAAGTAGTTCTTCCGGATCATTATCACACTTGGACACTCAATGAAAAGATGTCTCAGAGTCTCTAATTCTTCATCAGATCAACCAAAGCTACATTTCCTGAGATGCAGGGACCACTTATTCCTTATACCACAAATCTCTCCGGTAGGAAATAAATTGAACCTCAACCGCATAAATAAACCTCTATAGTACTTGTGAGGAAACCTTTTCAGATAGTGCAGTAGCTCGTTTAACTTTTTATTATCACATTTTAGTTACAAGTGGATTTTATATTTGGTTTTCCCTCAATAGTTTCTATCCAGTCTTGTTCCAAATTACGTTTGATTACAAAGTTTAGGGGTTTCAATTAGTTCTTCCTTGATCATATTTATTTTGTCTTGAAGTTCTGATGTTCTAAAATTCCAGTTATTTAGCACTGAACAGCTAGTCATTTCTTTTTTTGATTCAACTCATATGGATTGTGATTTTCCTCCATCTATGCCTGTGCTTATGGGAGCCCTGTAATCCACGGGTATGAAATCAAGAAATATTTCCCAAGCTTTGTAATATAGGCCATAAACATGGTTCCCTGGTTGAGGAGTTGTTTTACACATCTGTGCCTAACCATAACCCTTCATCTTTAACATAAGGCTTTAACAACACCCATGTCTAGGCCTATACCTTTAAGGTTACACCAAAAGCCAAACCTCTACATCTAAAGCCAGAAGGAAAAGCATCTGTTTTTATACAGAAATGCTGAACTGAAACATAGGCATAACTCCATAAACCGAAACCTAGGCCCGCAGAACAATCAAAACATTGATTAATTATAAAGCCATATTCTTCTAACAATCTTGGCCTAGCCCTTTCCAATAATGTCTAAATCATTTCATGCACATGAATGCTACCCCACACGCTAATAAAGAAGACAAGTTGTTTGGCACTTGTGCATTCATAGTTTTGGCTATTAGGTGACTCTGAAAGTGCTACATTTAAGCCAAAACTATTATCATTAAAATAAGAGCTTTAACATAGGAGCTTCAAACAGGGGTTTTGAATGAGAATCTGTAATGATTTTCAATGCAGATGACATATGAGGATTGATTCGTGTTGTTTGGCCATGTGTCCCACCCATTTAACACCCATTTCTAAGTCAAATATATATGATTTACCACCCATTCCCACCCATCTCTACTGAAAACCACACTCATTCTGCACTCTTTACCTGCATGTGTATTGCGTGCTGAATTTGGTGGCAATTTGTACGTCCAAATTGGCGGCTGCCATGTGTTAGTGTTAATACTAAGTTATTTGACTTGATTGGTGCTTTAAAAAATAGTTACTACAGCTTTTATGTTATGTTAGATATTTAAATGTGTTTTGTATTAAAAATAACCAAGTTACTGTAATAGTTACTTTTTGATTAAAAAAAAGGTCTCTAAAAATGTCCATGTACTGATTTGTGGGGGTTAGTCTAGTGTGCAGTATGTCAGTTATGTCACTGTGATTTCATTGGGACTGCAGTATGTGCTTTATTTTGGCAAGGTAGCCATTTTCTTTTACCAAATCATGGTGTACCGAGGAACGGCCCCTGAGCCTGAAGTGCAACTGGGCCATGCCCTTCTTTCATGCATATAGCCCGGGTGCTGCCCCCAGTCACAGAGTCTCACATGGCTCGCACAGTCCACCGAGTGACCTCGCTGGGTGATTGGGGCACCATGAGAGACTGCTAAGTATGCAGTAGTAGAGGATCGGCTGGCTGAGCATCTCTGTCGCCGACTGGCCCACCCTCCCACCTCGAGGGATGCGAAATGAGCCAAGCTCATCCTCATGTGACACTGCCGACTGTACAGCTTCTCCAGCTCGTCACGCTGGCACGTCTGATGGGAGCTCAGTTCAATATTTATTTATATATCCCAAGCTGCCTCCGAGTAGCCCTCTCTGTTTGTTGGCTGAAAGCCTGAGCTTCACAAACCCGCTGGTAGTCGAGCCACAGCACCAACAGAATCACAAATGAACTGCTGCTGAATGGCAAGAAGCACATTCATTATTGCCCCCCTAAAGTTAAAATTAATTTGACATGGAAGTTTGAAAGCTTGAAATGTCCAGAGGAATACAGCACAAAAACGTGCATCTGTGTATCAGCATTGTATATGTAAATGGGCGATTTCACTGCAAGAGTGAACACACACTTTAACATGATGAAGCCATCTTTAAGATGTTCATTCACAGCAAGGTTGCAAAACCTGGGCGGAACTACCCTGCTCCCCACGTCAAACTTGGAATCAGGCATGATGAATAATACTTGATTGTGGTTCTGTGCTATCACGCACAGTTTAATCGTTTCTGTTTTTTTCTTATTGTATTCTTTTTTTTTGTTGCATTGTTTAAAAGTGGCTGTATCTGAGCCAAGTCGCTTTTTAGTTCCCTTGATGATTTCTGTCAGACGCCACATTCATTTGAAAATGTGTTTTTTGCTTTATGTAAAAAATAGAATTCAAGCAAACAATGTTGCTAATGTTAATTTTATCACTTCAAGTAAACAGTGGCATTTCTTTCTTTCTTATCGTCGTTCTCTTTCATGTGGACTATCGGCGTGTGCTTCTGTTTATCCCATAACCGTGTCTGTACCATATGAACGCAATTTTTAACTTAACGCAGGAATAAAATAAGTTTGAAAATGGGGGAAAATGGGGAACTATTTAGACAATATTTAACATTGGCCACTGTTTCTGACTGCTAATATTGTATTGTCATTTGTTTATTAAGATTCTGCTGAAGCACTGAGAAGATTACAAATGAAACGCTAACAATGATGAACGTTTTCTAGTTGTTAATGAGCTGTCAACTCATGTTTACATTTCAGCAAACACATTTTAAGAACCCTGCTACCCGCATACATAGAATGATTGAATCCTACCCAATCATATTGTATTGGGGTATTTTCTGTGTATACAACAGCGCACGTTTTGATACAATATACTCAAGGACTACGAATGGTCCGTGGAATAACAATATTTAACTTCTATACATATTCTGCAACAGAGGCTGTGTGGCTTTGGTTAGGACACATCACAAACGTTACATTTCCATGATTTAAAATGAATAGGTTTGTGATGTATATCTGCATGGTCTGATTGGTTGCTCTGGATAGCATAGCTGTTTAAATCCGTGGAACACTGAATGCAATTACCTTACTAGCAAGCAGCCTAGGGGCAGATGTTAACCCTAATTATATTAATAATCACTTCTAGCAGACTAGTTCTTGGTCAAACCCTCCAACCACCCTTGGACTGCATGTTAAGCATTCCAAATATTAACTGTTAACTGGGACCCTCAAAAGAGATTTTGTTTCTTCGCAAACACCTTAGAAATGTAAATTGCTGGCATCCACGTTTCCAGACAGAAATAGCACAGTAGGCTTCCAGAGCTCCAGGAGGAGTTCAGTGCCCACAAAACAAAAGGGGAAAACGTCCTCACAAACACTGTGTCCGAAGCAGGAGTGTTTCCAGCCCTGCCTCATCATGGCGGCCCATTTTTATAGTCGATCAGATGAATCAAAATATACCCAATTGGACAAGCGAAAAGAGGACAGAGAAATAGACACTGACGTCTGTGAGTCTTATTTATTAAGACTCGTGCTTAGTTTGGGGTCATCCTGGCAGTTTTAAGACTGTTCTTCTGTCTTCTACCACATGTTTTAGCATTGTCTTGTTATTGTATTTTAACATATACCGACTGACGAGTACTCGTCAGAATCAAAGAAAGGCTGCAAACCTCTTGGACCTTTGGAGCCCCGCCTTATTTATTTATTTGAATTTATATAGCGCACATCAGTCCCGGGGCATTGTGGCGCTGTTACAGTATGCTCACTGGGTACCGGAATACATTACAGCAGGTAGGCACGTTCATAGCATTACACACAGAGAGCAAATATAAGAAAGGTGAGGAAGCGGGTTAGATGAGCAGGGTGGTTTGTCAGCAGTTTGCGGAACGCAGTGTAGGATTTTTAGTTTCTTAGAGCAGTGGGTAGTGCATTCCAACTTTTTGGTGCTAGGTATTGAAAGCTGGACCCGCCAGCTTTGCTTCTTTTGAAGGTGGGTAAAGATCTGGTTGGTTAAATGAGATCTAGTGGGTCTGGAGGATGAATTGAGGGTGATCCTTTCGGATAGGTATGGAGGGGCGTCAGCGGAGTGGCATCTATGTGTGATGGCCATGGATTTGAAAAGGATGCGTTCTTTTACTGGTAGCCAATGTGCTTCTTTCCTGGCCTGAGAAATGTGTTCCCTTTTGGGAATACTGAAAGCTGCTCTGAGGGCATTTTTCTGTGTGATTTGCATTTTGTTTAGATTTTTAGCAGAGGTGCCCAGGAAAAGAGCATTGCAGTAGTCCAGTTAGGTGCCCACTGTGGCTCTAGCTATTGATAAGCAGTTTTAAGTAGGGTGGAAAGGTTTAACTGCACTGATTACCTTAGTGGTGAGCACAGCGGAGGAGGCTATTGCATTGACTTGACGTGACATTGACAGAGTTGAGTCAAGGTATACTCCTAGGGTTTTTACTGATGAGGAGACAATAATGGTGGCGTTGTCAATATTAAAGGTGTTGTATTGTGGTGGGAGTTTGTTCAAGGTTTCCATGGTATCTACTATGAGGATCTCTGTTTCATCCCCGTTTAAACAGAGGCCGTTGCCTGCCATCCAAGTTTGGATGGCTGTGTAGATCTTGGTTAGCGCAGCTGCATCGTGTTCATAGATGCCGGTGAGGGGGAGTAGGACTTGGGTGTCGTCGGCATAGTTGGTGTAGGCTATGTCGCAATGATCCAAGTCGTTGAAGAGTGGAAGGGTGAATATATTGTACAATGTGGGGGCTGTGCATGAGCCATGTGGCACTCCACAGTGGATGGTGGTTGGGATGGCGCAGGCGGAGTCTTAGAAGACTTTCATGAGTCGACCCTTGAGGACTCATGAAAGAGATGGTTTTAGGACAGAAGTGGGCTTTGTTCTTCAGTTGCATATCTAAGGTGCCGTGGTTGACCAGGTCAAAGGCAGCGGACAGATCCAACAGGAGCAGAAGTGCCGGTTTTCCTTTGTCCATGATGTCGCCAAGTTGTATTTTGAAATTGAGTAAGGAAGACTCAACCCCGTGTCCTGGACGGAAGCCTGGTTGTCTTTTTCCTAAGATATAGTTTTCGTCCAGGTATTGGATTTGCGTGTAGGCCACTTTATCCAGGATCTTCAGCAGTAAGGGGACAGTGGTGATAGGTCTGTAGTTGTTGGCATTTTCAGGGTCTATGGTGGGTTTTTTGAGAAGTGGGCACACCCAGGCTTCTTTTAGGCTGTCTGGGACTGAGTTAGAGTTGAAGGAGGCATTGATAAATGATTTGAGAAACAGTTCAAGTGTTTGTATGCAGTCTTTGACTAGTTTGGCAGGTCAGGCGTCGCATTTGCAGTTGGAAGGCTTGATTTTGTTCACAATTTCTATTACTTCTAGTTCGGAGATTTCTCTGAATTTGAAAGGTGCAATTGGGTCTTTTGTGGCCTCTGTCTCTGTTTCCGTGTGTGAGGCTGATATCATATGTTGAGTGAGGTTTTTGTGGTGGTCTAGAATTTTCTTCTGCAGGAGTTCAATTTTGATAGAAGGGCGGACTGTATGGTGTTACACCACGTTTGATCTTTGAGGATTTCTTTGGTCTTTGTGGTTGGGGTAGATAGTTCTTTGAAAATGGCAAAGAGCTCTTTCGATTCAGAACTAGCATTAGAGTTTCATTCATTGTAAAATGTAGATTTGGCTGTAATAATGGCGTTTTTGTATTGTGTAGCCAGTGATTTGTACAGGGATAGTGAAGAGGCGTTTGGGGAGTTTTGCCATTTGTTCAGCGTTTTGCATTTTTTTGTGCGCAGTTCTTGTAGTTCTGATGAGAACCAGGTATTGGGGTGTTTGCTGTTTTTGGCTTTTTTCGTTTGGATTGGGGCAATAATATCAATAACTGTACTGATTGTGGATTTGTAGATATCCGCCAGTACCGCTGGGTCTGGGGTGGTGGGGAGGTTGGTGGTGAGTATGTCTAAATAGGGGAGAATCCTTTCTTTAGTGAGGTTCCTGGTACTTCTGGCCATGGCTGGTGGTTTTGGGCTGGGTTTTTTAGCTGTGTTTGCAAGTGTAGGGATGAGGAAATGTATAAGTGAGTGGTCGAACCATGGGGTAGGTGTGATGGAGCTGATGTCGATGTCACAGTTGTGGTCCGCTACCCAGTCGAAGGTGCTTCCTTTGCAGTGTGAAGTTTTGTGGATTTTTTGATTGAAGCCTAGTTCTTGAAGTGCTTGTGCCAAGGCTATGGATGGTCTGTCCTTCTGGTCATTGAATCCCAAATTGAGATTGTCTAGGAGGATGGTTTTTGTGGTTGTTTTTAGGTTTTCAGCTAGGAGGTGTATAAGGTTGTCATGGAAGTCAGATATAGGGCCTGGAGGGCGGTAGGCTAGATTGATGATGATGGTGGTGTTGGAATATAGCGAGATCTTGGCTGCACGGGAGTCAATATTTTCTCTGAGATTGGAGGGGGATTGTCTTATCTGTAGGTGGTACTTGACTATGAGGGCTACTCCCCCACCTGTGGTTAGAGGTCTTCCTGTCTAATGATGGTGTATCCTGGCGGAATGGCTAGTGAGAGGGCAGGGCTGGCTGCATTGTGTAGCCAGGTTTCGGTGATGGCGAGGATGTCAAGGTCAAGGTTGGTTAGGAGGTTATGGATTTCTGTGGCTTAAGCAACAAGGGATCTGGCATTGATCAATGCACATTGCAGGTTTGAAGGTGTCCTGAGGGTCAATTTTTCTTTGTTTTTACTTGTGGTTGCTTCCGTTGTGGTATAGGTAGTTGGAGCCTTGGGCATGCTGTGTAGGGCTAGGTTTTTCACAGGTTTTGGATGGCCTGTAGTCTGTGAGTTACCGTGTCTGGCTTGTGTGGTTTTGGGTGGGTGTCTGGAGCGGGCGCCTAGTAGTTGGTTTCTAGAGATAGTGGTTTTTGGACCTGTTGCATGGCTGGTGGCTTTCGGGTGGGTGGCTTGGAGGTTGGGTTTGGTGGGGAAGGATGGTAGGCAGAGAGTGGGGGGGATATTTGATGGGGAGCGGCGTGCAGTGTTGGCCATGTTGCAGGCCCAAATTGGGCAGGGGGGAAGTATTGAACAGATGTGGGTAATAATGAGCAGCAGTAATCAATTGAGGGCACATGGAGCAGCAATAATCGATTGTGGGCAGCAACGAGCAGCAATAATCAATTGTGGGCAGTAACAAGCAGCAATAATCAATTGAGGGCACATGGATCAGCAATAATCAATTGTGGGCAGTAACGAGCAGCAAGAATCAATTGTGGGCAGCAACACGCAGCAATAATCAATTGTGGGCACATGGAGCTGGACATACAATACGGCACTGTCACATTTGGCAGGAAATAGCATTGAGCATTTGTGGAGCGATGTGTGAGTGTTTACTGAATATCCATGCATTACAGTGTTAGGTAGTGATACTTTTTCGTCGTGGAGCGACCTATAAAGTGCAGGGTTCATAAGCACAGCTATGAGTTAGTGGTTGTGAAGTTTGAGAGAAAGAAAGTTTCACACCAATGAGCAAGACTCGTAGGGGCTGGTGGGGCCTTGGCCGTGCGCCATCACGCTGCTGGCTTGTTCCGCCTGCGTACAGTGCTATTTCCGTAAATATATGAGGGACTTACTGTGAGCGATGAAGCTTTACAGGCTCAAGGGAGTAGTCATTGTTCACTGGGTTAGGGGTCATGGCAGTAGCAACAAATGTGGAAAGAGCTGTGTGGCCCTCCGCCCCTCTAGGCTCCAGACAGGCACGGAACAGGAGCCTTTGGTGAGCCTTTGGTGGGGCCGGCTACCGCCTGCCGGTACGGCCGTTTTGGCTATAAGGTGGTTTGCTGGCCAATCCGGTCAGGGGGCAGGGTTAGCAGGTGTCTCCAGACACTGAAGCGAAACTGGTGGCCATTTCGGAAGGACGTACACCGCATGTTTATGGAAGCAATAAACACGAAAAAGCAGTGAAATTGATTTCACTGTTTCACTGCCACTATTGGTGCATACCTTAATTTATGGTGTGAAATCTCACTGGATTGCATGGGTATTGCGAATGTGAACTGACAACAGTAGGAAGAATAACGTGATGCGTGGAACTTTCCTAAATAAAAAGACATTGCTTAAATAGGATTACGCTTTCACTGCTATCTAAATATGAATATTCTCCAAATAGAAGCCTCTTGAGAAAGAACATATAGTGTAATTTTATTTTGCAAACAAACACACTGATTATACACACATACATACACTGGGCATTAAGGTTGAATTTAATGGAGACGTTCTCAGACTCTTTGCCACTATGCAACCTCTAAAACATGCAATGGCCAACAATGTCACAGGAACATCTGTTCTGCTAGCAAACGCGTTTTAGGATAAATGTAATGACATTTGCATATTTCACTGTAGAATTTTTCTTGAGAAAGACGAGCATTAAAAAAGGTGAGAATTTCACGTTCCTGGACTGACCAGCAGTAAGAAAACCTTTTTTTTTTTACAAAGCTCACCATAACACAAATGACTCCAGATATTCTGTTTATACTTAGCCTACAATGTTAGGAACATCTGTTCTCTAGGCAAATGCTTATTAGTCCTGCTTACTTCTCTCTACCCCTGTCCACGCTCCCCCCTCTATTCTCTACCGCCAACCCCACACACCCTCACTCTCTACCCACGCCTACCCCCTCACTCTCTCTCTCTCTCTCTCTCTCTCTCTCTCTCTCTCTCTCTCTCTCTCTGTCTCTTTACCCTCACCCCCTCCACACCCTCTACAGCCACCAATCCTCTCCCCTCTCTTTACCCCCACTCTGGATGCGTGGGTTAGCAATCTGCTGCTGCTCACCATTATCTGGAAAGACCAAATATCTACTGCCATGCTCTGAATATTTTGCAGCTCTATTTTGCCATTTGTCCCCATGCATAACTATGAGGAGCCACCTAAAATGGCCGTTGCAACCTTCGTTTACCCGGTTGCCTTGCAACCATACTGCAGCTTCATTGATGCAATGCTGCTATTTGTCTTGAGTGGCCCTGCCGAAGGCGTAAGCCGTCCCTCCCTCTCAAGGCACTCCTATTAAGGCACATGCCTGTCTGTGCCTGGTGCCACTTCTTCACGCATCGGGTGGGCAGGAGCCCAGCCTCTCCAATATATCCCCCTACAGAGTCACTAGCTCCACTTGCACAACAGAAAGCACACCTCACTGCCATCACCGGATACATCCTGCTCGTGCTACTACTCACCACCTCTTCCCTCGAGAAAATCTCACCCTTTCAATCATGGTAACCACTGACTTAGCCTCACCTTCCATCATCCCACCCCATCTCGCACCCACAGAAGTTAGATCCTCCCAATGGAGCACCTCCCCCAGACTAACCTAGCATCTAGAGTCACCAGGCTTAGGCCTCGCACTGCTACATTTCTACTGCCCGGCCTGCCCAACCCCACGACCAGAAGGAACCTCAAGCTAGGCTCTCGCACCCACCACGCATATGCTACCAAGTACTCCTCCAAAATCAAAGACACCCACACCTCCCCAATGGTCTCCTCTACTCTCCCTCAAAACCTCTAAACCAAACATAGCTCAACTCAACAACCCCTCCCCACCGAGAGCCTCCCTCACCCAGGGTGGGACTGGGACAAGAAATAGACCCGATCACCCAAAAAAAAGTGGCACACCCCTCGCCTCAAAAAAGTGGCCCACCCTTCGCCTCACGACTTTTGACCTCTGATGACATCACCGGAAGTGATGTCATTTGCCCCATCCCAAAGTGATCTCCAGGGAAGCGATGAAACACGACCTTTCACCCCTTGACAAACAGGAAGTGTCATCAAATAGCACTGTTCCTAAGTAAACTAAATTACTGTGAATCCAAGCAGACGTCCAAGGCCAAATGATATGTTATTGTATAGCACTTGCGCTTAAACTCTTTTTTATACAACAAATATGCATACATTATCCCCCAACCTGTGTTGGTTCTTATTTTTCGACCTAAGAAGCCTTTTTGAAAAAAATAAAAATGGAAGAAAAAAATATTCTTTTTTGAATTTTTTTTTTCAAACCAGCCCAGGCATGGCCTGAAACCGGCCCCCACTCCTCAGGGACCATTTCGGCCCTGCCACGGGCTGAAAGGCTGAGGGGATAATCCGACCCTCCCCTCACCCCACCCTCCAACTCACCATCATCGAAAACAAGTACCAGAAAGAACTATCCCTCTCTCGCTCTCAAATGTGCCCTCCTAAACGTACGCTCTCTCCCAGCCCATGCGCTAGAAATCTATGACCTTATCACCACCCAGGATGTAGACCTACTCGCCATCACCGAGACATGTCTCCATGAGGTGCACATTCCAGCCATTTCCCTAGCCCTCCCAGATCAATATTCCCTTCTCCATCAAGATAGATTGACGTCTAAAGGTGGAGGAGTAGCCCTCATCAACAAAGTTGCATTGTCCATCAGACTCTGCAACCACCCTTGGGAAAGCAACTCTGACCTACTCTCTGCCGAACTATCTCCGTCCCCCAACTGCACCATCAATATCCACCTTTTGTGCCGGCCCCCTGTCCCAGCACCAGAGTTCCCAGGACATCTCCTCCACATACTTTGCGATAACCTCAAAGGCTCCTCCAAATACATCCAACTCAGCGACCTTAATCTAGGTTAAAATGATCCAAAGGACAAAGCAGCCACAGCCCTAGCCAAAGAACTAAAAGATATAGGGTTCCAACAAAAAATTACGATCCCTACCCACTGCAAAGGTCACACTCTCGACTGGATGGCAGCACACAACTGTACTACCTCACTCATCTCCAACTCTGCCTACCCATGGACTAACCAAAATTCCATCCAATTCTCCATCCCCACCACTCCCACCATTAAAGCTCTCACCTATGCCCCCTCAGCAAAGGTCAGAAGCTCAAAAAAACGAACCAACAAAGGACTACCTTCCTTTCCTAGGAGTCGCTGAATTTAAGCCCCCATTCTCGAGTGACCCCACCACACTCGCAGACATCTACCCCAAAACCCTCACCAGTGCGTCCAACGCTATAGCCCCAATTGAATCCAAAAAAGAAAAAAAATCCATGCACACCAAATCTTGGTTCGCAGATTAACTACTTGCCCTGCGTACATGTAAACGCAATGCTTTTATCAACTGGCAAGCCAAGCCCAGCGTCTCCACCAAGGAAGAATTCAAAAAAATATCTACGCAATATAAAGAAGCCATTTCTTTTGGACCAAGGAGCGTGTGAGCAGCGAAGTACTGCATCTAAACCTGCATTGCATCTGCCAGGATCCAGGCACTGCGAGCGTTGCTCTTGCCTGGCCCGGACTGCTTCCTGGAGGGGGCGGAGTCATCCGGACCACGTGTGTGATCACGTGACTGGCCGCGAGCAGAAAACTGCGCTCGAGCCGCCTGAGCGGCGCATTTCTTTTGGACCAAGGAGCGTGTGAGCAGCGAAGTACTGCATCTAAACCTGCATTGCATCTGCCAGGATCCAGGCACTGCGAGCGTTGCTCTTGCCTGGCCCGGACTGCTTCCTGGAGGGGGCGGAGTCATCCGGACCACGTGTGTGATCACGTGACTGGCCGCGAGCAGAAAACTGCGCTCGAGCCGCCTGAGCGGCGCATTTCTTTTGGACCAAGGAGCGTGTGAGCAGCGAAGTACTGCATCTAAACCTGCATTGCATCTGCCAGGAACCAGGCACTGCGAGCGTTGCTCTTGCCTGGCCCGGACTGCTTCCTGGAGGGGGCGGAGTCATCCGGACCACGTGTGTGATCACGTGACTGGCCGCGAGCAGAAAACTGCGCTCGAGCCGCCTGAGCGGCGCATTTCTTTTGGACCAAGGAGCGTGTGAGCAGCGAAGTACTGCATCTAAACCTGCATTGCATCTGCCAGGATCCAGGCACTGCGAGCGTTGCTCTTGCCTGGCCCGGACTGCTTCCTGGAGGGGGCGGAGTCATCCGGACCACGTGTGTGATCACGTGACTGGCCGCGAGCAGAAAACTGCGCTCGAGCCGCCTGAGCGGCGCATTTCTTTTGGACCAAGGAGCGTGTGAGCAGCGAAGTACTGCATCTAAACCTGCATTGCATCTGCCAGGATCCAGGCACTGCGAGCGTTGCTCTTGCCTGGCCCGGACTGCTTCCTGGAGGGGGCGGAGTCATCCGGACCACGTGTGTGATCACGTGACTGGCCGCGAGCAGAAAACTGCGCTCGAGCCGCCTGAGCGGCGCATTTCTTTTGGACCAAGGAGCGTGTGAGCAGCGAAGTACTGCATCTAAACCTGCATTGCATCTGCCAGGATCCAGGCACTGCGAGCGTTGCTCTTGCCTGGCCCGGACTGCTTCCTGGAGGAGGCGGAGTCATCCGGACCACGTGTGTGATCACGTGACTGGCCGCGAGCAGAAAACTACGCCCAACCCACCCTTGCGGCGTTAAGCCCGACGGTGAAAAGGCCATTAGCTGTTGTGCGGCTGTTTGGCGGCGTTCATAGAAGGTGTAAAGTTGGATTAGTCCCTACCTTTTACAGGTCCATACTAACTTTTATTTAGTAGGTTGTGATATCTGTTTTTATATTAAAAATTAACTATGGCTAATGGATTGCGTAGTGGGCGGTGTACAGAAGCTATACTAAAGAAGCCATATTCAAAGCTAACTCTAACTCTTTCAACCTCAGGATTTCCAAGGCCAACTCACACTGTAAGGAAATGTGTTCCATATTCAAAGAGCTCATCACCCCACCTGCCAGCCCCGATGAAATCATTATGGACGAAGCATGGTGCGCCAGCATACAAAATTGAGTTACTTCAAGAGAAAATACAAGCTCAATCTCTAGCTCTACCCAAGATTGACCACCCTCCCCTGCTCAATCCCCCATACCAATCTCCCACTAACCCTTTCTTCTCATTTCGTGACATCTCAGAATCTGAAGTCCTTGAACTCCTCCAACAGCTTAGACCTTCGACATGCAAAGGAGACATTTGTTCCCCCAACATCATCAAAGAATGTGCCAACTCCATGGCTCCTCTCATTGCTGCATTCATTAATGCTTCCTTCAAAACAGGTACTGTCCCATCTAGCCTCAAAGAAGCCTGGGTCTGCCCTCTTCTAAAAAACATCTCTAAATACCTCCTGCCCTAACAACTACCGCCTCATCACCACTGTTCCATTTCTCCTCAAAATCCTTGATAAAACAGCCCATAATCAGATCCAACATTTCCTGAAATCCAACACCATTCTCTGCAAAAGGCAATCAGCTTCTGCAAAGGCTACGGCACAGAAACCGCCCTTCTGGACCTTAAAAATCAAATAACCACAATCATGGACAAAGGCAAACCAGCACTCCTCCTACGCCTGGATCTCTCAGCCACCTTAGACCTTGTGGATCATAAAACCCTCACCTCTGACCGTACTCATGCTGCTCACTTCAATAAATAAAGCCTCCTCTTGGATCACATCTTTTCTTGAAGGCAGAGTCATGAAGATCTTATCACACCGGGCAAACGCAACTCTTTGCACTATCCGATGCAGAGTTCGCCAAGGTTCCTGCACAGCCCCCACCTTACACAACCTGTTCACAAAACCGCTCTTGGACAGACTAGACTCTCTCGGCATAGCTTATACCAACTATGCCGATGACACAAAGGTCCTCCTACCACTCTCAGCCACATACGACCAAGATGCCGCAGTGCTCCTCCAAATCTACACTACCATCCACACTTGGAAGGCAGCAAATGGGCTGTACCTCAACTGAGAAAAAAACAAGATTTCATCATGGGACCTAAAGAAAGACTAGCCAAACTCAGCCAACAATGCCACAACTTTACTATTGATAGCTCCATCATCCCAATATCATCAGTAGTTAAGACTCTAGGGGTCCTCTTAAACTCTACATTGTCCATGACTCGCCAGGTTAGTGCCATTGCCTCTGCATCCGCCCACACCACCAAGCTCATTAACGCAGTCAAACCCTTCCTCTAGAACCAGAATTGCCTATCAATTGCGAGAGCTGCCATTGGAGCCAAATTAGATTACTGCAATGCTCTCCTAGCTGGAACCTCGGCAAAATACCTGTATAGACTACAAATAGTAGAAAATAATGCTCTCAGAGCAGCCCTCGTGATACCCAAAAGAGATCACATCATGCAAGCCAGGCAAGCTGCCCACTGGCTTCCCGTAAATGAGAGAATCACCTTCAAGACCCTCACTCTAACACAAAAATATTTAAGCCTCTCTGCCTCCCCTTACCTATCAGTAACAGTTTTCAGAGACTCCTCATCACACCCTAAAAGAACCTGCCACGCCAATAAACTGCACATCCCTCCTTTCAAAAGAGCCAAAGAAGACGGGATGGCTTCCCACACATAGCACCGAAACTGTGGAACACCTTACCTAACACACTTAGAGCCGAGGCTCACAGCCTTAAAAAGCTCAAAACAACACTCTTCAACTAACACAGCTTCCTCTGATCTCCTGCCACCCACCCTCTTTCCTATTTCTAGCTAAGTATGTACAATGCATTCCTCTGTATCTTATGTGTTAACGATGTCTGTAACAGCGCCTCAATGCCCCCGGGCTGATGTGTGCTTTATTAATGTTCATAATAAATAAATAAATAAACCCTCCCCCTTCACTCTCTCTACCCCTCCACTCACCCCTTCCACTCTCTCTACCCCTCCACTCACCCCCTCCACTCTCTCCACCCCCACCCACCCCCCCTCCACTCTCTCCACCATCACCCACCCCCTCCACTCTCTCTACCCCCACCCACCCACCCCCTCCACTTTCTCCACCCCCACCCACCCCTCCTCCACTCTCTCCACCCCCACCCACCCCCCCTCCACTCTCTCCACCCCCACCCACCCACCCCCTCCACTCTCTCCACCCCCACCCACCCACCCCCTCCACTCTCTCCACCAGCACCCACCCACCCCCTCCACTCTCTCCACCCCCACCCACCCACCCCCTCCACTCTCTCTACCCCCACCCACCCACCCCTCCACTCTCTCTACCCCCACCCACCCACCCCTCCACTCTCTCTACCCCCACCCACCCACCCCTCCACTCTCTCTACCCCCACCCACCCACCCCTCCACTCTCTCTACCCCCACCCACCCACCCCTCCACTCTCTCTACCCCCACCCACCCACCCCTCCACTCTCTCTACCCCCAAAACTCCACTCTCTCTACCCCCACCCACCCACCCCCTCCACTCTCTCTATAGACACCCACCCACCCCCTCCACTCTCTCCACCCCCACTCACCCACCCCCTGCACTCTCTCCACCCAAACCCACCCACCCCCTCCACTCTCTCTACCCCCACCCTCCCACCCCCTCCACTCTCTCTACACCCACCCACCCCCTCCACTCTCTCTACCCCCATCCACCCACCCCCTCCACTCTCTCTACCACCACCCACCCACCCCCTCCACTCTCTCTACCCCCACCACCCTCTCCAATCTCTCTACCCCTACCCACCACACCTCTCCTCTCTCTACCCCCACACACCCAACCCCTCTACTCTCTCTACCCATGACCATCCCCCACCCCCTCTACTCTCTCTACACCCGCCCACATTCTCTATACTCAGACCCCTCCACACTGTCGACCCCCACCAACCCCCTCCACTCTCTCTACCCCCACCCACCCTCTCTACTCTCTTTACCACCACAGACCTACCCCCTCCACTCTCACTACTCCTGACACACTCCAGCCACTCTCTCTACTCCCACCCACCCCCTCCACTCTCAACACCATTCACCCACCTTACCCCCAAATCTCTCTGCCCCTCATTCTTCCTCTCACCCTCAGTTTATTTCTTACCCTCTCACTCTCACCCTTTCTCGCTAATGTTTCCTCTTGCTCATCATCGATGGAACCCACTGTCAATGGCTTCCTCCCTTGCTCTAATCCTCTTCTCATTCTCTTGCACACCTGCACCCCTTAATGCATCCTCCTTTGAAACTTTGCACTCTTCTCCTGGCACCATAGTGCCTACAAATATAAAAATGCAAATGACAGCAGTGAACGCTGAAACTATTAGCTTTGCCAGTGCTTGTTTTAAATTATATAAAACAAACGCTACTTACATGAAGAGTATTTTTAATGTTGAAGTATATGATCCCATTGTACTGCTTAAAGGAAGCTCACATTTGAGAAGGCTTCTCATAATGAAAAGGTTCACGAGAATAAGCCTGCCTACATATATTTATTGGTAAGGTATGAAGTTACTTGTCACATGTTTAAGGTTGATTCATAGTATCATAAACACTGCTATGGATCTAAAATATTGGTTGATAAATGAAAAGAAGTAAGCATTAACTACACTGCATGCAGGATAAGAGAATGGATCGCAGAGGAAATCTTAAGACGTACTCAGAACTTAAATCAATGACTTCAACAAACTTTCTATGAGTACAGATCACTATTCTCAGACAACATATTTCTTGTATCATCATGTTGCTATAATGTCTAGAGGCCTTTTTTCTTGCGTTTCCTTTATTGCTCTCGTCCCTTAAGACCTGGGTTAAAGATGTTCGTAATGTCGCTACTGAAGGCACAATTTGATGTTGGATTTCAGGTTGAAAGTTTCCTTTCAACTCCTTATAAACTCATCATAACTTTGCTAAACTTTGCTAAACATACTCCAATGCTCCAAGCAGAAGAGTGGCAGACACACCGGGCTGATGATCCCTAATATGGTGAAACATGTGCGCAGTTGCCTGCATCCTTGAGAGCTGTCTGTCTTGGGTTGAACCGTGGTATCTATGAAATAGGTATACCCTATAGACAAAGACCTTTTCCTGGAACACAGACTTGCAGTTGAGCTAAACAGGATTTTTCGACAAAATGCAGGTGCTATATGTTTCGTGGGAAACACAGTGGAAAGGAAGAAGAGGACGTGGACTAAGAAAACAAAGAGGAGAAGGAGAGGGAAAGTGAACTCGAAAGGGGAAGGGAAAGGGTTTGTGATCTCTTGAGATTTGTATCTCTTTGGAACATTCCATTGCAGTTCAAATGTGTACGAAGAAAATGGAACTGTGGAGAATAAAGTAATTAACTTGCAGATGGAGTATTAACAGAGGATGCAATCTCTGTCCTCAACTATGTCACCAGGAGAATTGAAATTCACTAGTGTTAGGAGTGCATTAAGTTTAAGTATTAGAGAAGCAGAATCTCTGCTACTTTTAGAACAATTAGACTTTGAAAATTAAGCTAATGATGAATCACTTGCAATTCTTCCATCGACAGGCATTAATGTGAAGATGACTCTGCCCAGTTCTTTAAAATCCAAGTCCACCTTTGTAAACCCAAACGTCAATGACAAATGTATCACTGCATTTGAGTGATTGGTTATTGTGGAGAGAGCAATGATGTTTCATTAAACTTCCAGTAAGGTCAGCAATACCATACTCTGGGGATAGGAGACCTTTTTAAAGGAAGCTAATCGACAACTAAAGGGGCATTCTTGTTATAATTGTTTAAAAATGACCCTACCAATCAGTTTCTCGCCACACTTATATACAATTTACAAAGAAGACAATTAGCTGGCCTTATCAGTAAAAACGAATATTAATTCCTGTTTGTTAAATGTCCCCAGGGTCCAATAATTTACCTATCATCTATGGCGCTTAAGGCAGTTATTCACCCTACTGCCCACCCTATTAAAAACTCTTGTGGGTCACTTTAAGAGCTGGTGTCAAGTTTCATCAACTACTATCTCCAACCATTTGTAACTAAGGCCCCTCTTATGTCCACGTTTGTGTGAGGGTTGAAACTGTGTTTACACTAGTCTATCGTAAAAGGATTACCTATTGGTGACACTTATTGTCAGAATATATAAATGTATAAATGGGGCTTTGGCCATGCGTCATTTCCTCTGTGTAAGGTAAGCAAATTTACTATCTCACACTAATATAGTTATCGAAATGACATTCATTCATTCTCATAAAATTATTTTAAATTTGACAAAAAATATCTGGAGATTTGAGGGACAACGATGAGGACTAAATTTGCTGCTTAGCATACAACATTCTTGATTGGTTATTGGAAGCAGAAGTGAGTCTGGTTTAATGAAGAGAACATCTGTAATTGTCATGCAGCAGTTTGGAATAGATATGTTGATGATATATTACTGTCAGGGTCGTCTTTCTGTGCAACACTCACCAATCCACAGTGTACCAAAACCAGCTGAGGAATAGTGTATACCCCCAGAACAGAAACTGTGACCCCTGTAAAGGAAGGACTCTCTGGACACAGCAATCCCTGAATCCCTATACAGGAAATAGAAAGACACTATCAGTAAATATAATAGAACTCTTGTAAAGCAAATACGTATGTGAACTAACCTGCACCTGATGTTGTGTATTCACAGGTCCAGTATCCGGAAAAAAATTCAGGTTCCAATCCAAGCACAATGGCACGAGGACGCAAGAATCCACTGTTCAGGTATTTCCGGGTAGGTTGGTTCAAAGTCCTAAGTAGTCTGATGGTGGTGTGTCTGCAGTCCGGGTCCAAAAGCATGAGGACGCAGAGAAGGGAATATCCCTGGGCAAGTATCTGGGTAGGAAAAGAATACAAAGCAAAGAAAACGGATGGGGGAGACCGCAGGTCCAGATTAGGACAGTTTCCCCCAACAAGGAGGGGAAAGTGGAGTAAGGCACAGAAGAACGTAGGTCTAGGTCAAGACAAGCCCACTGCAGGGGGGCAAGGATTGGCCGGACCCCAATGGAGACATGACTCTCCAGAGCTCCACAGCACTGCACTACAGTAAGCAGCATTTCAGCATGAAAAGCCGTCTTCAGGATTAAAGAACCATAGCACTGCTGTCAGAAAGGCTTGTGACCCCACAGGGAACGCACAAGGAAGCTGTGCTATCTTTTTCACTAGGAGCAGTGACGACAGCCTAGTGAAGAAACTCGATGCTGGCATGTTGTCAAGATGGCTGATCGCTATGTGTCACCAGGCTCGGGGTGAGAGTGAGATCTGAACAGGACATTTCAGAGCGGTAGGTGGCAAGGGCATCCTGCGGTGAACGACTGTCGGGGAGAAGCCCTCCTGGGGCTGGATTGTGTGTCTGCCTGCGAGCACATCGGCCGAGTGCCCCCTCCTCCCCTAACCCAGACCAGGAGCTGAAGGATCTGTACCAAGGAGGCAGTGAGATACGCTGTGGCTGGGGAGTTAGTTAAAGGAGCGTTCTGTGATCCTCTGAAGCATGTCCACTCTGGTGATTCACTGAATGAAAAAAGGATATGACAGGGTGGGTAGCTGGGTGGCTCTTTGTGACAACCTGGTAAGTAGCGTGGTCGCGGAGCCCTGGAGCATTGATGAACCGGCTGGAAGGAGCAGGGAGGTTGTAACAACCTGTTGAGATGCAGGACCCCAGAACCCTGGAACATTGCTGCTGCGGCTGGAAGGAGCAGCGAGGATGTGACATACTGATGAGCCGCAGGGCCCTGGAGCATTAGTGAAACAGCTGGTATGAGCAGTGAGGTTGTTAAGGCCTGGTGAGCCATGTGGTCCCTGAGCCCTGAAGCATTCTTGAGGTGGATGGAAAGAGCAGTGAGGTTGTAACATCCTGGTATACCACATGGTCCCGAAACCCTGGATCATTAGTGAAGCGGCTCGAAGGAGGGATGAGGTTGTGACAACCTGGTGAGCCACATGGTCCCGACCTGGGAGCATTAGTGAAGTGGCTGAAAGGAGAGGTGGGGTGGGGTCGTGATTGGGGTCCCGTGAGGTCTCAGGAGACAGCGCTGAAAGTAAGATTCCATTGTTGTAGCTCTGATCCCGTAGGTGATTTGAGGGTTTAGCAGTGACTCAGCCCCCCCAGTTGAAGTTACAGCTTACTGATCTTCGCCTAAAGTTGTGGCCCAGGATCATTGGCAGGCGACTGCAGGAGTAAGGAGAGTGTCATCCCATACTGGATTGGAAGAGCTTGAGCGCTGTTGTCAGCATTATTTTCAGTGGGCCTTCGAACAAAGATACTCAGGATGAAGCGGACCATATTAAGCACTTTTGGGGCCTGCGGCAAAAAGAACTTTGAGGCCCCCCTACACCGAACCAAATAAATTAAGGTATTCTGAATATCTGGTCACGCCCCCTCATCACAATCAGACCCATAGTTTGATATGCTGCCTCGCAGCGATAAAAATAAGCACAGTACTCCCTTTCAGTTCCCTTACCTTCTTTCTTCATTCTTGCTTACATTGAACAGGACAAAGTAGATGCTCATTTGATATATTGAAAGTAACAGTGAAACCAATAAAGAAGTCTTGGTAAAGAGGAAGTACCAGGCAGCTGACATTTGGGGAAAGATACCTGGCAGGGCAGTATAGCAGGGAATCTGTAATACTCCAGAGAAGGATACCTGGCAGGGGAGTATACCAGGCAATCCACTGAAATTATGAAAAGACTTTAACACTGTGGCAGGGAACCTGGCAGGGGAGTATACCAGGGGATCTAAGAAGGTCATAAGGAGAGGTCCTGGCCGACTAATACATCAAGCATTTGGAACCAAATAAAGAACCTTAACATTCGGGGAAGATACATGGCAGGGGAGTATACCAGGGAATCTGAAGAGCCCCATTAAAGGATTCCTGGCAAAGGAGTATGCCAGGTAATCCACGAAAGAATAAATCTATACCAGACGTCCTGTCAGCCAAATCTACCAGGCATTTTGAAAACTGTGGGAAGATACCTGGTAGGGAAGTATACCAGGGGATCTGAAGAATTCATAAGAGGATTCCTGACAGAGGAGTATACCAGGCAATCCACCAAAGTTGTACAGAGAAGTTTAACAGTGATATAAAAATACCTGGCAAGGAAGTATACCATGGAATCTGGAAAGTACAAGAAAGAAGATCTGATATGTAACTACAACAGACAAACCTTTAAGTTTACAGAACAAGAAACTTCATGAATCCAAAATAAAGAAATTGTTGTTCAAGAGAAACACTTTCTTTTGCTACAAAGGCATTGTGGGTGGTCTGGAAAATATTGTGTGAACAAGAACGTTCTGAATCCAGTGTAAACCCCTGAAGGAATTGTTGGATGGAGAGACACTCTACAAAGAAGCCGTTGTTTAAAAGAGACACTTTTGCCATCCTACCTAAGAATCCAGGGGAAGGGAACCACCCTCTGGATCCAAGGATTTCTCCTTGGGAAACACGTTTTGGATTTTATCTTATGTTTTGATTATGAACACTTTTCACTAAACATGTCAGAGACATTTCCTTGCACCCTTCGTTTGTTTCTAGTGTCAGTCAGCTTAGAATGTTTTGGACACAAGGATAGTTTCTAAGTTACTTTCTACTTGACACAGACTGATTCTTGGTTTTAGTTTCTTAGAAGGATAGGGTTAAAAAGGTGTTTTTACAACCAATTTTTGTCAAATAAAATGATTATTAATGAGAATATTACAATTGTGTGTCTGCCTCTCATTTCTGACCCCTTACATAGTATAGAGGAAGCAGTGAAACCAAGAGTGAGGTTTTTTTTAAGATCAGACCCTGAGAACAAAATCACTCTGAAGGAAGATCATTTTAAAAGGTTTAGGTACTGGCAATTTTGACAGTTAGGCAATACGAGATTAAATGAGATGCTCAGGATCACACATTGGTTAGGAAGTGACGCTGGGATTTGCACCCACTTTGCAATTTCTGCACTTTTCTGCTCTCTTTTCCAATTCTTAGCATGAATTAAAATAATCACATTTTACAGGAAAGTACACAAATCAGATACCCCAACATGACCATTTTTAAAAGTAAAATGTTATAGAAGGTTATTATGCCAAAATTTAATTATTCTAGCTTCATTGTCTCCATCATCAAGGGATGCAGCATACTAATTGATGTGATCTTGAAAGATGTTATCTGGGTTTCTCTATTGTATTTTAAAGCTATAAATACGCCCAAAGCACCAGCTTGACATTTTTATTTATAAACGTTCAGAAAAATCTCTGAATTGTACAAAAAGGCAAACCATTTTTTGTGTTAAATGAGCAGCCCTTAAAATATGCGTGCCACAGGTATTTGATATCTGATTTGCTTTCTTCTGTCTAGAACACCTTCCAGCCAAATGGCCTACATATAAAGAATAATCAGGAAATGGGCTGACAAATGCCACGAGCTTGTGAGAAGGCAAAACCTTTCACAGAAGACAGCACAGTTATGACAGTGATATGATGTTTGTCCAGAATCACTATATCGTATGCTAATAAAGCCAGGATACAAGCATGAGCGCTTTGGTTCCTCAGTCTTGAACTTGGATACCTAATCACTTCTCCAAACTAACACTTTATGCTCATCATTGGAGGTGCATGCCTAGTTTTTACAACTCCCCATTTTAACAAACCAATCTCTAGATCGTCAGCACACGGATGCTATGTTTGTTTTTATAGCAATCGCTGCCTGGTGCAGGTACATTGCTGAAATAGCACATGTTGTGCTACAAAACAATGTAAATATACATTCAGGTTTAGCAACTGCAGACATAGGAAAGGATGAGCCGGCCTTGCTGGAATTTGGTATTGTAATCTTGCATGTAACCACAGATCTCTGCAATGCGTGTGTAACACACTGAGATAACTTCTGATCGATCACAGCACTCACATGTATCAATAAGAATTTAAACTTTGGCTATTGCATATGATCAATATAATCCCCACAGAAAGATGAGAATGATACAAAAGTTGTGCCGTAGTTCACGCACAAGCTATGTTTACACAGTGAACACAGAATTATTACAGGATGAATTGACCAGAGCAGAATGTACTTCTCAATAACAGACATGCAATAGGTTTAGAGCCCAGAAGCATGCCATTAACTATCCTGGCATGTGTTATTTAAGTTTGGTGAACAATGGGAGCTGCCTCCTTTATCTCAGTCAGCCTTGTGGGGCCCTCTTCCAGTGCCCCTTTTGCACTCCGATAAATACGTCTCTGGGGTGTAGCCTGGTAAATCAAAACATAAAGCCTCTTCTTCTATAAAGAACATATTACAGTCTACGAAAACTACTCCAGCTGGGTCAGAGGACCCCGGCACAGCCGTCAGCGGCTGAAGACTCCCTATCAGCAACTAAACTCGATATAACCTGGCTGCTGCAGACTATTCAAAAAGATATGGCGGCAACACTACAGAAGATGAGCGGTTCTTTTCAGGAGTTGGCCCAAAAATTGCAAAATGGCGAACAATGATTGAGGGATCTGAATAGCTTCTAATGTGAGCAGGAGTACAACCAATCTAGATTGAAGCACATAATCCATGACCTAGAAATACATCGTACATCTCTAGAAGAAAAATTGGAGGATAGTGAAAACAGCTCATGCGGAAAGAACGTTTGGATCATGGGTTTCCCCAGAAAAGTTGCTAATTGAGATTTAGACGCCTATGTTCTGGATTTCTTCATGGAGATTATGGATGATACTATGAGAATATGTTTTCCCTGGGCTGCTTGCATAGGGTGTTCTCAAACTTTCAACAATGTAAACAATCTGGTCCCCATGTGTGCTTACTAGGGTGCATTTCTTCACAACCAAATAACTGATTTTTTCAGAAGACCCAGGCACAGGATAGTACCTCCTTCAGGGGAAGCACCATAGCCCTTTTTTCTGGTTTTGCTCCTGGAACAATCCTCAGGCACTGGCAAATGAAACCCCTCACTCAGTGGTTGCATAATAAGTCGTTCACATGTAGATGGGGCTATCCCTTTCAGAGCATCTTCATGCATGAAGGGATTCATCATCAGTTCAGTACTCTCCAGGTAAGAGGAGAGCCTGCAAGATGAGATCCGGGTGTCGGACACTGGTTGGGTTTTTGTTGGTATGGGCTTGAATATGCTGAGATGATCTACTCAGAGTTGTATGAGTTAATATGCTGTTGCATTGGGAGCATGCACCCCAAGGTACGTGATACACCTGATGTTTCCCCATAATGTTTTTATTTCTTTATGTTACACTATTCCAAGGCATGGCTGTTTGCAAGTGTGGGTTTGTGATTTGATGGCAGATCAAGTTTTTCAATTTCGTGTGGGCAGACTAGTGAGAGCCTTCGAGATTTAATTGATATCCCATAAGAAGAGTAATCCGTTTGGTTGATTGAAGTCTTGGGTGCAAGTGGTCCTACATGTTTTGAGGGGAGTTTGACACGAGCCACGAGTAGTAATGGGATGGTTTATGACATAGAGATGTTCCGGGGGACAGAATGTGGACACAATGGTTTCTCTTAAATGAGTCTCCCTGAATGTTCAGGGACTACATTTTCCAATGAAACGTAAGAGTGTATTTGCCAAATTCACAGATTTGGGGCAGACATTTGCTGCAGGAGTCCCTTCTCCTGAGAGCAGATTGGCCAAGTCTGAAAAGTAGATGCTCCCTCATCAGTTCTTTGCATCCTCCCAAGTCAAGAACGCATGGGTGGTGATGTGAACCAGTAGGATACTGAATTTTAAGAAACTGGCAGAGGCAATCAGGGATGATTTATAAGGCTTCATTTACAACTGAGTGAGTTGATCAATCCCTTTTCTCAGTATATGGCCCTTTATGACAGGCTTTTTCTGCACATTGCTCAATTTCAGAAGGGGGGGCAGACTGTGAGGAGGGGGCCTTAATGTGGTGTTAAATGTAGATCTGGATAGGTCCGGCCATAGGAATGGCTTAGTTCCCAGGGGTCTAGTATCTCTTCTACAAGCTGTGGTGGACCTTGAGTCGGTGGGTGCTTGGCATTATTTTAATCCCTAAATGGATTGTACGCATATTTCCAATGTTCACCATTGTTATTCTAGACTGGATTGCTTCCTGGTCTCTCGTTCACTATTACAATCATGCTCTAATTACAATGAAGCTAGAAGTTCACTGTGCCCACCCGAGGAGGTCAACACTTTGGAAAATTAATGATTCACTTTTGGAGGCTGAGATCCATCGCACAGTGATCACGGATGAGATTTCTCACTATTTCAAGAGAATATTAGGGAGGAAACCTCATTTGAAATGATCTTTGAAGCTTTTAAGCCCACAGTACAGGGTGAACTGATTAGCCTAGCTTCTGCACAGAAGAAAGTATTAATGGCACAAGGGTTGGAAATTGAAAAAAGATTGCAGGAGTTAGAGGCACAATATACGGAAGGGAGTTAGAATAGTGTATTTAGGCAATTGCAAACGGCAAGGACTGAGCTGAAGGTGTTGTGGGTCTGCGATATATCACATAAATGATTGAAAAAGAAACCTTTTTATTTCAGCACTTCCAATAAAGCTACCCAGCTTTTATCATATACACTTTAGTCGCAACATAGTAGTACTGTGATAAGGGGGCTCTAAGATGAAAGGGGACACACCCAGGAATCTGAATTGGCTAAAATGGATATTCTTACACATTACTATGCTGCATTATTTGCGGAAGTAAGTTTGGATTTGCAGGTTCAGCAAGCATTTATCTGCGAGATGGAACTCCTGAACATTTTTGGATGAGGATAAAGTGCTATTGGAAGAGGTTTCCCAGGTTATTTGGTCGCTTTTGTGATGATTCACAAGGTGTTGTCACTTCTCCCCAAGGGGAAGCCCTTTTCCATGAAGCTAGGGAGGTGGAATCGATACCCAATAATCCCCCTAGGGTTGCTTTAATGTGGGAGGTCCTCATTGGGACGGACTCCCCCTTTGGGGACTAGGAAGATCACCTGGGTTGCAGCCCATTGAATATTGTTACTCTCCAAAATTCCCTAGCCTTCCCCACTGTTCAGAACCATTTTGTTCAAAGCAAACCTACTTACTGCTGTAATACAGAGGGTAAAGCTAAAGCCAAAAGTTCTAGGATGAAGAATAGCACAGGAGACGTGTAGGTCATTGACTGTGTTAGTACTGGTACAAGGTGGCCCAGAGGAGGCATGCAGATTAAGTTAACAACAAGAACAAATGACTTTTACAATCTGCCTGGATGGCACTGGCAACATTGTATACATCTGGACGATGGATTAATCAAGCTGTCAAACCGAGCTGGGAGAGACAACAAGCACGGAAACCAGCCGAATCCCTTAGATGGTAAAGGGAGGTGTGAGAGATCCAGAGGGGACATGGTGGTGGAAGCTAGACGGATTGAGGACCCTAACAGTGACATACCACGCATCCAAGGAGAACTTCTGCATTGCAGTGGTGGCCATAAGGCCACTGACCACCACAAAAGGGTCAGAGACCCTCACCAAGATAAGCCAAGAATCCAAGGAGAACTTCCTCGTTGCAGTGGTGACCATAAGCCCACTGAACACCAGAGAAGGGTCAGAGACTCTAGCCAAGATAAGACAAGCCTCCGAGGAGGACCTCCTCATTGCAGTGGCAACCATAAGCCCACTGCCCACAAGAAAAGGGTTGGATACCCCAACCAGTACAACCCAAGCATCTGAGTAGAGCTTCCTCATCGCAGTGGCAGTAATAAGCCCACTGACCAGCAGTCAAGGGTTTGGGACCCCAATAAAAGGGAACAGAGAAAGCAAGAAGAATTTCCTCATCGCAGTGGTGGCACTGAGCCCAGTGATCAGCAAAGAAGGATTTGGGACATTGCTAACAACAAAACAGAGTGGCAAAGTGTAAATCAAGCTAAGGGCTGCGAAAAGAACTTTCAAGACACCAGGAGAAGAGAGTCTTTGACGGGTCAGTAATGTGAGGTAGACAACTGTTTGTTGACTTACCAACATTTGCCATTTTATCAAAGTAATTATATTCAAATATACCTCACTATCCCTACCCTACTCTGCTGAGGATTAACAAAGCTAAGGGAACACACTCTTATACAGGATAACTGGCCCTCAAACTAAGCAACAAATACACAAAGAAAATATATGGCAATGTAACATCATATGAATAACATTCACAGTCTCTGAATAACCTTTTAATGGCCTGGGTGATTTCCCCTCCCCGGATTGAAAATGAAGTATGTTAGTGTTCAACCAAAAAAAGAAATGTCTTAAATCATTTCTTGATATTTCAAAGTCAACGGAAAAACGTGTTAACCAAATTTCCACTACCAAATCTCTTCTTCTTGGTGAAATATCAACTTTACACTTCCTCTAAATAGCAGCAATGGTAATCCCAGCCACAATGCTTTGTCAACTTCCTCAAGAAGACTTCCCACAGTTCAAAAAGAAATGCAATATCCACTGACGCCAGTAATGCACAGTTCTTGGTTAACAGTTTTTATTCTCTTGGTTTGCAGTTTTGAGCTTCACAATGGTTTGTCTGGATGACTTCTTAGTGAAATGTTAATGTGTCAGGATGACTTATTAGTACTCAACAACTTTGCTTCTACTTCATTCACTATGAGATAACTTCTTAGTGCAACTTCAGCAACTTCAATTCTATTTGACTTCACAATGGTATATTTGTCAGGATGACTTATTACTACTGCTGCTTCAACTTTTAACAACTTCACTTTTACTTCATGCACTATGAGAACAGTCACCTTTGTTTCACAGTGCTCCTCTTGGTTTGGACTACTTCAATACCGCATCTACTGACAACCAGAAATACTACCACTGCTTTCGTACTTTAGACTACTACCACACCACAGCATCAGGGATTTGTACTTTTAGACAGGCTTCGACAAGATATACTTCAAAGCACTTCAAGTATGCAAGGCACTCTTCCTCTGAATAACTCTCTTCAAAATGGGCAGCCTCTTTGCCTCTCTTTTCTGTCTGCCATAACATTAGCAACCTGAGTTTGCCTTTGAGACTCATTTCTCTCTGTCTTCCACAGTCTCTGGCACTACAGGTTGTATCAACTTGAAAATAGTATTTACAAGCAGCCAATCTCACTTCCCCAACTTTATCTCTACCTTTCTGCCAGTAATTAGCCCAATTAATTACCCATACATCTTGGTTCCCGTTCGCTGAACTTCAGGCAGTACTTGCACACTTGTATCGTAGGCCAATACACTGTTATCAACTTCACAGTACCGTTACATTGCTTCTTAACTCTGAGAAACATTGGTTTCAGTGTAAATATGGGGAGACTCTTGCCTTAGCCAATGCTTGTCTTCTTCTTCAATTGTTATACACTTTAGCTTCTTTAACTTAATGGTATGCTGTGCTAGAATAAGGAATAGAATTCAGTGTTTCTTTGAGATTCAGAATTAGGCGCACATGGCCACTTCTTGATATAGTTTTCAGGATTTAAAGGTTGGTATTTAATTGTATTCCTGTGTGAAAGTAAAGGATAGAGTTCAGGCCTCCTCTGGTAATCACAATTAGGCACACGCAACCATTCTCTGATGTTGTTTTCACAAGTTAAAGATTGTAACTCTTGTATTGTCAAAGTTAGGTATCCGATAATAGTCCTAGCATGCGTTACCGCTTCTTAATCAGGGATTCGCGACCACTCCTTCAAGCAATAATAGTCTTGGAATAGTAGAACAATGGATTTTTAGTCTTGTTAGCTTCTCACGCGAGTAAAAGACATTTACTGTCATATGGGAATGCTACATTTCCATTGTTCAGGGTATTTTAGATGCAAAAACAACTTCTACTTGCTTACTCAAGTTAACAGGTAGCTGGATACTGTTACCTGCAAGGCTCACGCAATGTGTTAGAATGCCATGCTTCACTCAACGGCTACTTAGACACTTGCTCTGTGGCTTGCACTACTTTCCCAACTTCTGCCACAACTTCTACTGCTTCTGGCTCACTGGGGTTGGACACCTTTCTCCTGAAAAGGTGTCTCCAGTCTGGCCACACGTTTTGGGAGCTCCTTTCCATCCCGAGACCCACGGCATGATAAGGACTTCTTGCCTCATTCTCCTGCACATCTACAGCTTGACAACCACAGCAATCAGGCTCACATGTGAAAAGACTTCTCCCCTGCATGTCTTCCACTGTTCAGCCTCTGCACTTCAGAGTTTGTGGCAACAGGACCCTCTCAGAACACGCAGGTGAAATCTGCTCTCTCCGTGTTCTGGCGTCCCCCTTGTTCTTCCACTTCTGCTTGGATTTCCAGTCTTGTGCCTTCTTCCTTCTGCTACTACTGCTAAAGCTTGCATTCCAGTCACAGTTCAAGCTCCTTCCACTCCTTCTAAAGGCCTGCACCTGAGGGGGGCCTTTTATGCCTTCCAAGCCCTCTTCCTCATTCCAGTACTCCTAAGTCCCCTTCAAAAGAGTTAGCTTTTTCCACAATTGAGCTATTGTTAAGGGTAGGTGTATTCCCCTTAAATTCAGTAAAAAAATGACTTTTAGGATTGGGTATTACAGAGGAGTAGATTGCATTTAAGGCATTTCCTCTAGATCCTTTTATATTATACCTTAGGGAGTAAGGAGGGAATGTATTCTTAAATGAACTTTCTATTGACAAGGCTTGCTCAGATTTGACAGAGTTTGTACCCCAGGTCACAGATCTTATATGTGGGGCAGGGACATTGTAATGGCAATATGCCATTACCCATTTTGGCAACCCAAAAAGGCACCTCCTTTCAGAAGACAAATACTGAGTCTCATCCCACGGGATCTCCTTACCACCATAGACCATGTCTCGCCCGAGGTAATCCTCCCGCAGTAAACCACCCCTAAGGTCAGGATCGGGAAGCACCTGCCTTTCCTTGGCCACCGGGGAGGAGACATTAAGCAGGGTTTTAGTGAGGGATAAGTAGGAATCTTCACAGAGTCATTCTCCTGGAAAAGGAGCCAAAGCTATTAGAACACATTCTACAGATTAAAAACAAGGAGTGGTAGCTGGAAGGTGTAGAATTAATCTTAACCTCTGGCATTGCTCCGGGAAACCCTCCAGACCATCATTCTTCTGTCAGTTAACATTTGGCATTTGATAGGATCAACTGGGCTTAACTCAAGGAGGTACTAAAGGCCCACCAAGAGAATAAAGTTGAATGGGGTGCTTTCTAATTCATGTTCTCTGACAAGAGAGACTTGTCAGGGGTGTCCTCTTTCTCCATTATTATTTTCATTGTCAATGGAGCCTTTGGCACAAAAGGTTAGGCTAGACAAAGGCATCCAGGGAGTTGTAATTGATGGTAGCCACCACAAATTGTCGTTATATGCTGACGACCTTCTGTTTTTCATGAGGAGTTCCGATATTATTTTTGCCACATAGTGTGTCTCTTAGAATAATTTCTTACGATATCTGGGTTTAAGATAAATTATACCAAATCACACATACTCAATGTTTCAGACCAGCCCAGTTGGGTCTCGGATCTGCAGTTGAATTTAAGCTTTCAATGGAAACTGGATACTTTGAAATATTTGGGGGTTTATGTTACTCCAAAATATGAGCAGTTAGGGGGGCGCTCGATAGCACGCAACGAAGATGGCGGTGTAGCCGTGAACTCTCGGCAGGATTCTGAAGAGGGGAGGCTGACTCCCAGCCCACAGGGGCCCAATTGATCGCAAAATTGAGTGGGGGCACACTCATTGGCCCGACCAACGACTGCCCGAATTCTGAAACGATCGGGGCAGTGAAAGCGCCTTTTCTGGAAGGGAACGTCACAGTGGATTGTGGCCTGGACACGTGGCTCGGTGTAGATAACTAGGGGAGCGAGCACCACCCAAACGGATCAGTAGCTGGGGGACACCTGAGGCCTGGCTGACGTGTGGCGCTCCAGTGGCGGACCCAGGGGCTATCCTTCCAACAGCTGTGGAGCAGCACAACGGCCCAAAGTGGGAGGCAGTCCAGAGCATAGAACAGCAAATGGTGGCGAGGAATGAACCGCCGGTGGCCGCGACCCATTGGAGAGCGCCGGTGAGAAGTGCTGTGCCTGCAGTGGGGGCGCGGGGTTCGGAGGCGATACGGGCTTCACCCTGCGTCCCGGGTGGCCAGCAGGTAGAGACGGCATGATCCTGTTGACACCAGTGGCAGGAGTGACGAAGCTGGGGGCCAATTGAAGACTAATTTCATTGCCGCAACCTGGGCAACCCTCCAGACCATCGTTCTTCGCCTGCCAAGCCAT